>NW_027466463.1:4837500-5000000 GCF_050575085.1 Anarhichas minor | reverse complement strand
AGAGGTTGAGTAACTCAGTTGTACCTATATTTATGAATCAACAACAGAGGCTAAAAGGCAGCGCTGGCCAGATTCACTCCGTTCATACCTTTCACAATAAAAGCCCTATCCATATAGGAGTATATATTCCCCGGTCCTTTAACATGACAAGTTTGGCTTCTTTTGTTAAATGAAATGGTTCGCATAGTAAAATTTCAAGTAATAACCAGGCCCACACCCGATCAGTTGCTATAAAAAAATAAATTAAAAAATGAGGGTTTTATTTCAAAATGCCATATGTATCCTTATTAGAACATTTTTATCTGACTGATATGACTTTTCTTTGTTTTTGAAGTGTGTGTTCTGTCTCCAGTTGGCACATGTGTGGCCCTTTTGTTTATTTGTGTTCTTTAAAAAGAAAACCTAATAAAATACAAAAAATATATGAATAACACTGTCCCATAAAAATAGCCTTTTGCAATACATTATGCTCCACAACGAACTGTGCTGCGTATTAATGAAAAGATTTTTCATTAGGTTCCCCCTAAACTTATCTTGGATTAATAAAAATTAAAAAAAACTAGCCGAAAGTATGGTCGAGTAGGTATTAATACTCAGAACAGTATGTCATTTTTCAAGGTTTCCCTATTGTTGGGGGGAAATTGACTGACTAATTTACATTGACTGTGGATAAGGTGAAGTACCTGACAGTTTCAGGTTAATCAGAAGAACAATGGCATGTCAGAAGTGAGCTACTCAGAGAGATGAGCCAGTTTCAGCAGAGTGCTGCACAGTGACGTGGCCTAGTTTTACTGTCAGATATGGATTTTCTCAGGAATTCTACTTGGCAGTAGGGGAGTAATGAACTCGTCGGCGAATGACTGCGAACGCTGCATCTTTCATCGCGTTGTTTGATCTACGGTGAGCTCATCTCTCAGCAGGATGAGATGACGTACTGTATTTACCTTTGGTAGCAAATTAAACTGGCTTATCGACTCTTCTCACACGGGTCACATTCAGCAGCTCGGTCTGCTTTGAATGCGTCGCCTCAGCCGACCAACACACTATCCCAAATGTCCTTCGGTTAAATTGTGTTATCTTTCGTTCCCCGCAGTTCAGTGATGTCATCAAATTCCCAGCATATCAACAGAGCCATCTATGTTGAGAAGGGAGTCAACGGAGAGAAAAAAAAAAAAAAAAAGGTGCCTAAACATGCCTGGACACGACAATAACAACCTGAAGAAGAGGAGGCTCGACCTGTAGAGCTGCATGGACTGCGTCTGTCAACGGCATAGCACCTCGGAGGAGCAGTGAATGACCAGGAAATGCCTGGCAATCCAAAACATTCTTCTTATGGACTGCAATCAGCAGTTGTGCTGGCATTTGCTGCAAAAAAACAACAAAATGTGCAAAGCTGATCAGCCCCTCAATGAGTGACGGTTGATCAAGTCATAGCACTGAAGTATAGACACTTCCATTCATATTGTGTTAAAATGCAGCTATAGAAGAAACCACACACACAAACTGGTTTGACAGCTGCTTTAGAGAGAACTGGCTTACACACATGGTCTTGTTACAACTCACACTCACACACAGGTGATAAGGCACCAAATTAAACTGGAAGTGCACGGCCCTGACACCTCTGATCTCGGGCTGGACATCACTGAGTTATTCTTGGTCGTGGTGAGCACTCAAGTCAGCATTGGCTGGTGTGCTCGGGGAGTTCGGGCACGATTTTGTGTCAGGTTGGCAACCACGTGGGAGAGGAGGGAGGGAGGCATGTGAGCAGATTGAAACGCAAACCATCGGGTGTGTTGTGCCAACACTTGGCTGAGACAGAGAGAGAGCTGGGCAGAAGAACGCGGCTGACAAGACGGAGCAGAAGGACATTACAGGAAACACTTTCTTCCACTGTCCCTAACAAAGCAGACAGGAGATCTTGTCAGCCTTGGGCGTGGCTGGTAGGATATCATATCTCCCACCAACTCACTGCCTCTTCCTGTAATCAGAGCCAGGGAGACACAGGAGGGGGGGGCGGACAGACAATGTTTACACTCAGATTGTCACTGTCAGTGGGATAACTGCAATTCACTCATGACAGGGACTTAACATACAGAGGATTTGAAAAAGATGCTCCCCCTCATGTCAGGCCTGAATACATGACAACTTCCAATTAAAGCTGATTCTGCAGGATAAGGACTGATGAGGGGGGTGTCAGAGAGCACTGGTGCTACGGATCAGGTGGTGTCCCGGTTAACGGGTGACTGAATGTGTTTGCTTGGAGACAAGTGTTAAAACATGAGGTAATATTTAGCAGTTCTTGTGAGTATTTATCACATTTTGAATGTCGAAAAAGGAATTTGCTGCTAAACAACTTCTGTCTTCCGCCTCTAGATATGCTAGACCGATAGTCACCTGTTTAAATAATGCAGCCAGATCACTTTGAAACCATGACAGTGTGTCTAAGGCCCTGTCCACACTACTCCGTTTTTACTCCGTATTTGCTACGTTTACACTGAGCGGCCACACTACGCCGGAGTTTTGGAGCACCCTAAACGGAGGAATCTGAAAACTTAGAAAAAATTACGCCCACACCCGTGTTCGCTACTGGATTGGTTCTTGGCAACCATGACGTCTCTGTCCCTGATTCGTCACACTCACTATCACGTGACCCATACCCGGAAGAAAAACAAACTGGGCTACCAGCGATTCATTTCAACATGGATAACTAATTGCAAGCGTTGCTGCTAGCACAACAGCTACATGATGTTGCTGCTAGCACAACAGCTAGCAGCAGCTAGCAGCTGTTGTGCAGTAAAAGTCTGCATTTCTGTGGAGGAAGCAGCTGTTATTGGAGTGATTAGCGAGCGGCGTGACCGTCATCAGCCCTATGGAGCAGCTCGTTGTTTTTAGATTCTAATGAGAAGACATGCTGCACGAACGTTTTACTTCTTCCGTTTGGTAGCCTTGCGAGACCTTAGTCTGTAAGTATGTATTTATGAAGCATGAAAAGATGTACGTAGATATATTCTATTCGCGTGTTTAGTATAACATTTGTGTTGTATTAAATGCTAATCGCGGTTAGCATTTCTCCATTGGCGGTAATGTTAAAATTAGCTTAGAAGCTAGCTAGGCGGACATGTTACATGCTGGCTATATCATGGATTGTTGTTTTGTATTCATGTAATGTGTATAGGGACAGTTTGTAAAGCCATATTTCATATTGTGTTTCCACAGTTTTACAAATAAGAAAGATTCACACTGAAGTCTTGAAACTCTTCTATGGATTCCATGGTCTTTATTTCACGGATCTACTGTTAGCGATCTGCTAAGCTTTCCTGCACGAAGCAAGAGCAGAATAGAGTGAGAGACGTGTGTTGACTACATTTATGGACCCATATTCTAGTAAACGTTTACGTGTAAGTGTTGATTTTAAAGTAAATTTGATGTGAGAGAGAGATAGACCCGCAGCGCTGCAACTATGTCTGAAAAATAAAACTTTCCACGAACTGTGTCTGTTTGTTTATAGAGGGAGATTTTAGAGGAAGATCTTAAGTATCAAATACAACCTTTCATTATTAAAGACTACTTTATTACTCTGTCGTATTTTTTTTTTTTTTTAACTAAGCAACCAATCCACTTCCTGTTTACACCGTCACGCGCATGCCCAGTGTACGTTAATGGTCACATGCTGTCCGCCTTCGAAGGCTGCCGTGTGGACGCAGATCAACTCGAGAATGATGCTGAAACTCCCGTGTGGACGGAGATCGTTTCTATTTGACAAATCTGCATCCAAGGAGAAACGGAGTAATGTGGACAGGGCCTAAGTATTGCGCAGCTTTGTTAAATACTCCATTCTGATTGGTCAATGACGGCACTATACGGTCTGTTGTTTCTTTATAGCACACCGCTGCTTTGAATAACAGACCTCTGCTGTGGACACAGTTCTGATCAGCATACACAGGGAGCGGACTATTGACTTTTTAAATCAATGAAACAATTTTTAAATCAATATTTTGTGTCTTAAGTAAGTAGACCACCTCACTTTGGGGTCCTGCTCGTCCTGTTGGGGTTGATTTTGCAACAATGACCCCCTCACTGTACATTATCCCACTTATGAAGACCATAATCAAGTTTAAACAGAAAGTGATGTCAAGTTAGAACTAACATTAGAAAAACGGCAAAAAATAAATAGAACATGGGTTTGAATGATTGGTACAATCACATCTTGAATAATATCACGAAGACTACAAATACAGACCTGTAGGCTGCAATTAGTAATTTCATTAGCGATGAATCTGCTGACCAATTGTTTAATTGTTAAGCTATTTCCCTCCAATTATACAGCCCTACCTCTGTGTATTTAACATAATATTATTGCCAAGATAGGGGGGTGTGGAGAAAAAAACATTGGCCAAAACAAGAGAAAGGTACTGGATATGCAGCCAATGTACTTTGATTATGTTAACGTCATTTAAAACTCAACATGCATACATACTACATTCTCACAATGAGCTGTGACCTGGCGCACCTGCTGTAAAGAGAATGAGCGAGGGGAACATTCTGCAGCATTTTTACTTCCTGTGCAATCCCATTAGCAAGAGAGAGAAAAAAAAAAAAAAAGCTTCTTTTCCTGCCAGATATTGTGTTGCACATTGGGAGAGGTGAAAACAGGAATCAGGTTAACAGTTAACAGCACCAAACACAGCGTGACCGTCTCGAGCCGAGCGCTCCGTTTGAAGTTTACAAGCAAGGTAAGCCTCTCTGACAGCATTCTCACCGCTGTGAGGTTAGATCATTTAACTTCCTGTTCTAAAGGTTTCTGGCATGTATATTCACATCATTCGTGCAACTGAAGAGAGACATAAAAAAATTAAAAATACCCTCCTGCTTTTGCTCAAGCCAACTCCTCTAAAACACACTGATTTGGGAGCGGCCATTTATTTTGCCTGCATAATAGCTACAGGTGGACTTTACCATGCAGGTGTAATAGCTACTGAGAACAAAGGCTGTTTGTTTGGGCTAGCTCATGCAGGTGGAGTTGCAAGGACACAGCCTTTGTCCTTCAAGCAGTATCCTGTCCAGATTGTGGGACTCAGTCTATGCAACTTTATGTCTGTCAAAGTTAACCAGCCGATGATACTGGGCTTTAAAGAGACGGGAGGACTTTAGTTACATGTATACAGTCCACTGGATGAGCGTGCAGTTGACACATGAGGACCCAAACGCATCACAGTTTAGTACAACAAATGAGCTAATTAAGAGTTAGCTCTGGCTGATTGGACAAAGTAGAGTAGGGGCTGTGTTAGTATTTGTATTCTACATGTTGTGGTGTTGTGAATTGCCCAGACACTAGTCAAACCGGTGAAACGCTTCTCGCTCACACACCCCCTCCTCAAACGCACCGATTACTCATGCTTGAAACCAGACCGTTGACTCAAAGGGCGCTCACTAACATACCTGCTGAGGAGACACGCCTTGCTGAGGTTCTACGTTTCCGTCATTACGCAACCTCCGTCTCCCAGCTACTACTCACCTGTCTGCACAGTGAGGTCAGCAGGAAATGCCACGGTTTCTTCGGTACCACTGGCAACATAGTTTACCGATACATTTCTTGATCATTTTCTGTGACGTTACCGGAGATACGTCCTTGCCAAATCAACGGCTTCAAGTTGCTATAGTTTCTGCACAGGTGTTTGCTAACGCCCACTTAAGCTAGTAGTAAGTTCCCCCATGACGCATGGTTTAAGTTTAAGTTTAGTTAACAACAAGCTAGGCGATGGTTGGCAAACCACAATACGAGATTGGATAAAAACGCATCCTTACCAATCTTTACACAAGAAAAACGCCGATTAAATGTGGGTGTCGTTATAGCCAGACCCTCTTTTCCGGAGAAAATGACTGACGAGATTTTCACGTCATTCAGTCACTATGGTACGTTCGGCATGGAAGAAGTACACCAAGCAAACATGAATTTTCAGGGTTTTTTATGACCGTACACCTATGTCTGTTTCCATTGGAATACGTGTGAGATAGTAACGTTAGGCAACGTTAACTTAACCCAATTCCTTAAAGTTTAACATGTAATATAAGAATGTATCTTGTGAGCAATGCAGCAAACTCTACGTCTGCGACATGTGCTAATTCGCTTGTCATTACATATGGCGCTAGCACTTTGATTTCTGGGTGGAATATTAGTTGTTAGCCAGCTAGCAATAGGGAGAGTGATGTCTGGCTAACCTAGCAACTTTAGTTAGCTCGAGTTGGAGCCATTCAGGCGCTGGACGTCAAACTGGTGGCTATGATGAACACGGTGACGTTAGTTACATTGTTAGCCTCCTGACACTCAAGCAAACACCTGTTGGCACGAGCTCCCAACCCACCTGATTCAAAGCAGCCGTTGCTCAGAGGATGTCTACAGTTCACAGCCGCTGGAGAAGAGTCCACCCCCGTCCAGTGTCGGGTGATTTAGTTGGCTAAAGCTCTATCCTCAAAGTCGGGAAACAATGTGACCAGACCGTAAGCGAGTAATGTTACTCCCAGAATCCAAGCGACAGTGTATTTGCCGAGGAAATATCACGACTGAGCCCCAGTTAAAACTAAAACGTGGACTGGTGCTCCTTCTTTTTCCACTGTGGTAACCTCGGTGTTTCCTGCTAGGCTAAACTTCACTGTTTTGCTAACTCCTCCCTTGTGATGCATTCAAGTGCACCTCGTTAAACTCATACCAAGAGATCAAAACCCGCCCATCCCGGCCCACTTCCGCGTTCGCTTCTGTTCTAAAACATTTCATAGGTCAGTGCAGTTTTTCCTATGACTTCTTCACGAAGGGCTTCTTTCATCATCTCTCTTGAAACAGGATACTCTTTATATTCGTAGCAAAATGGGTATTCTGTTTGGATAAGTCAAGACAACAATTATTGGGAAAATGATAATCCCACTACTGGGAAATGGTTGTTCGATGTTTGTTAAAATTATGAGGTGTTTACATTTTTTAATTATAACGGAGACACTGAATTTAGAATATGGACAGAAAATGTTTGTAGATGTTTTTCTTTATATTGGCAAATTCTTACCATTTTCTGATTATAAATTACATTTTAAGCAACAATTGTTCTGCAGACACAATTGCCATACACTAACTAAAATGCAGAAGAGAGATATTTGAGTTATCACTTTGATGGGTTGTCTAACCAAAACTCAAGCAAGCAACAACAGGCAACAGTTGCTTATAAACATTCGCTATATTTACACGTAAACAAAGTTATTACACTACAATAACATCTGAAACCCATATTCACAAGAGAACATTCCACTATGGGTAAATCTGTCACAACGCAGACAATGAGTGGAAACAAACTATGGACAAGAATGCTTTTGGATTTTTAAAAAATCCCATTGAAAAAGCCTATAATTTGATCTGATCTTTCCTTTCGCTCAAAAGGAAAGTTTATGAAAACATACAGACACCTCAGCTTCTGCAGAGCTTCCTTCCAGCAGAACATTAAAACAAGACAGGAACTTTTATTTATTTATTTAAAATCAAGGTACCAAAGGAAAAGTATGATTTTAAATCCTGTTAATTCCCACATTAAATTACAGAATATTTTGATCATTTCATTTCAAATAGGGGCAGGTTGAGAATAAGATAAGACTTCTGGTATAACCTTTAAAACAAAAGCACAACAGTTCTTTTTTTAAAATCTGAAAACAGCTTTATTAATATAAACTGGCATATTATTTAAAGCCCCTGCGTACCTACGGCTCAGCCCAAAGATGTTTGCACTTAATCTGCCTGATTAGTCTTTTTCTTAAGAATGACTGTAGGCGAGTCCAGGCCGTGTTTGGTTCACATCTAGCTGACCCCAACTAACACCTTCAGTATGAGCTGCAGTATCAGTTTTATTAAAATAATAATAAATCAACTGTCATATTGCAATTCTCATCATATATCTGCCCATTATCAAGCAGATGAGCAGAAGTCTAATTAGCCAGAATAATTAAA
Source organism: Anarhichas minor (assembly GCF_050575085.1). Classification (NCBI taxonomy): domain Eukaryota; kingdom Metazoa; phylum Chordata; class Actinopteri; order Perciformes; family Anarhichadidae; genus Anarhichas; species Anarhichas minor. The sequence continues at coordinate 4,992,016 of NW_027466463.1, read as the reverse complement.
AACACCTGTGTGAGTGTGCAGGGCCTTTAAAGCCGAGTCATTCTTGGCCACTATTCGGAGGAAGTCGACACAAAGCCCTTATATTTTATTGCCGTACAAAGTTATTATAGCTAATGTGTCCACATACGATCTCTTACTTACACATCCAGCACACATTAACAGGTTTGTGTCCACCTGATGGATGTTAGAACAATATTCAGTCTCCTTTTAGCTCCGTTTTTGTTCTCCACCAACTCCTGAGGAAAAATAATTCTGTCTCTTCAGCTACTAAATGTTCCACCAGCTAATCTCTAACTGTGTCTGTCTGCTGTTTGCTACAGAACAGGTAAAACAATGTTTTACTGCGAAGGCACATTAACATCTCAATCAGCTCGTGTGCATAACAGCATTAGTTTCATTTTAACAGTGAAAGATTGAAAGGAAAAAGAAACGCCCATAAAGAGGAATGAATCGGTTATACAGCAGAGATGCGTCGACAACGGTCAGGGCAGACTGAGAGCCCGAGCTCCCTCTGAAGGAGTTGTGACATAGAAAGTTGGGGTTCCACTGTATCGCTCCTGTTAAGGAAAAAATGACAAACATACAAACACACACATGAGTACTTAATCCATAGTAACCTTCAACCAACAATACATCTGAAACAAATACCTAAATCTGAGCGCTAAGCATTACAGCTGTACGTGAGCATACTGATGTTCCTTGCGCAGAATGTGAATAAGCATGATGGAACCAGACTGTCCATCTAGAGCGGCTGCAGAGCCACTTCATGCTCCTCACAGTCAGAGGAATAAAGTTCAAAGAGGGAGCCAGAAGAAAGAACCACTGGGTTTGTTTATCGCAGCGAGACGCCTTTCCTCTTCAGCCAATACGCATCTTCTCCTCCTCCAGAGTTACACACCGAGTTCATAACTCAGACTTTAATTTATCATGAAATAATGTCAATAAGCTAATTCTAATGTGGAGCATTGGTGTTTTTTTTTGTTGGAAAAATATATTATTAGTCAAGTCTAACAAAATATCATCTTATCATTAATGTCAACTATGTAGAAAACACAGCAAAAAAACTTGACTTTCAAAATCCAAACTATGTCAGTAAAATAGGAAGTAAATGTAACTCTGACATATGTTGTATGTTTTAGGTCTAAGGCGGAATTTCTAAGTCTAAAAGGCAATGTGATCTCACAGAAATAGGTCAAACATCTTCTTAATGGCTCATTACGTCGTGGAGGCTCGGAATGTCATAGAATTACATGCCAGCGCTAGCGAAACAATGTTAGGTTTAGGTAACAACACTACTTCTTTGTAGGCAACAAAACTACTTCTTTAGGTTTAGGAAACAGAAGATTATGGTTTGGGTTAAAAGTAGTATGTCTGTTACCTTATGTAATTTTACCCACCACAACATTGACTATTGGTTTCACAGGGGACACAGACACCAGTCTCCTGGGTGAAAGTCCTGTGTTTGTTAGACGACACTCTCATATCCGTGCATTGACTGGAGCTACAGTACGGAAGTAATTATCTAAGCTTAGCATAAAGACTGGAAACAGCCAGCCTGGCTTAAACTTCAAATTTCTTGGCCATCGGCTAGTCACAGTGACTGAATTGTCCGCTGGTTGCTTGGCAACCTCATGGCGACGACAGGAATCCAGGAAGTCATTGTGTTTGGAGAGAAATAGTTTGAGAACAGAATTATCCATAGATCATAATGTAATAAATGAAGAAACTCATGAAAGGTATTACTGGTGAATCTACAGGGCTGCATGGGAAGCAGAAGTGAGTACAATTTTCGTAGTGGCTGAACGGTGGCATTACAACGTCCGAGTTCTTCACGTGGTGAAATTAGACCCAGAAGGACGTTTTCCCCATAGACTTCTATAGCAAAAGAGACGTCAGCGGATAATCACTTTTTTTTTAAGGTATATCCACTCCCCGGTATGAACACTTGAATAGCCCTGATTTAAATCATTGGGTCCTAAAAGTTACAAAGTGCACTAATAGCCTGTTATATCCGTTAGCACAATGAACTGCCGTTCATGTGAGAGAGCAGAGACCAAGCAGCTGAGAGGAGGGGTTAAAGGAAATGCTAGCGCACCCAAAGATGCAGAAGATCCAGGTAAATTTATACACAGCAGTCGAGCCATTGAGGTTTCATGCACCACTGAGAAACTTTCATAGGAATGAACGGGGCCCCGTCTCCAACGCTGCATCCAGTTTTCTTTACACACCCATGGCTTTGTCCGCTTGGCGTTTCACCTCTTTATATTTGCATTTTTTGTGGCACTGTGGCTGCCATCTTTCTCTTGGACACATGCTTCGGATCTGGCCCCCCGACGCTACGTTATTATAGCAGGTTGACGGCCAGAAATGTCCAGAACACAGCAAAATAAGAAAATAAAGGCAGAGGGCAGGGTCTCTACAGATACAGACAGAATCATTCTGCCTTTAACACAGCCTATTATTTACTATTTCAGTAAACCATATGACAGGAGAACAAACACGGAGACCACAGACAAAAAAAATAATTTTCAGTGACCTCCTAGTCATAATCTGTATCCCTTTGATTAAAAAGGTTAGCTCCAACTCTTAACTAACTTGATAGCTGGTTGAGTTGTGACCACAGAGAATAATTGTTCAGAACTTGGCATGTTCTGGTGCTTTTAGTTTAAGTTCTTTGCCCAGAGCTCAGGACTTGACAAGCCGGAGTGAGGTGCAGTTAAGTATTTCTGCCGGGTCGGGAGTCACCAGATCAACCTTGAAGCCTTCAGCCAAAGACACCTTCAGCAGCTCCTCCACAAACCCCTGCATGTCCACGATATCGCTCGGGTTGTGGTGCATGTTCATGATGTCGTCCGACTGCACCAGCTCCGGGTACGAGACGGTCAGCCCCCGGTAGCGCTGCTTGTCGTACTGATCCCGCGGCAGTTCGTCGGGCCTCGGCACCCACTCCAGTTTCAGCCTGTTCTGCGTCGGGTTGCACGGACAGGGGCTAGCGAGGCCCTGGGGTGTTCTGTAGGAGAAGCGCTCACAGAGGAGGGCCAGGAAGGCCCTCCAGGTACAAAAGAGGTCCACTGTGAAGGCTCGCACGGAGCATGTACGGAGCTCATAGTTTTCTGGCCCATGGCGCAGGTTGAAGTGCAGAACGCGGACCTGGAATGAGAGGGCAGACTGTGCTGACTACACATCCTCCAGAGTGCACACAAACAAAAGAACCGGTCCGTCCATGTCTCTGAATGTGCAAACACACATCCTCTACTCACATACTGTATATATGGTAAACACAAACTGGCTCTCACAAAGGTTACCCAAGGCGAGTCATATCTAAAACATTCTTAAAACGTTCTGTTGAGCCCAATTGAAATTCAGGTCAAAAGGGAAAAGTTTGACATTTTGAGAAACGTGCCCATTTACTTTCTTACCAAGAGTTCGAGGAACATTGTGTCGGTACGCCTAATATGAAGCTAATTTAGCTTAGCACAAAGACTGAAAACAGCTAGCCAGGCTCTGTCCTAAAGTAAACTTTGTTAAAACCTCGCTAATTACCACATTCTTTCTCTCAGCCAGGCTAGCCGTTTCATCCCCCGCTTCTTGTCTTTATGCTAAGCTAAATTAGTCGACAGCTGGCTGCAGCTTTATATTTAGCGTACCGATACACAGAGAGTGTCAATCTTTTCATCAAACTCTCAACAAGAAGACAAATAGGTGTTGTTTCTGAAAAATGTCAAACTATTCCTTTAAGTTCTCCCCTGTCTCACGAGACCAAAACCACATCTGACTCTCAAAAACAATCTCAGGAGTCGGTACTGTCCATTTAGCTTACTTCTGAGCCTCCAGATCTCAAACTGACTGTTAGCAGTGAGGGTTATAAGAGGGTCTCATCACCTCTATGTGAATGAACTTTTTATTCTCTGGAACTTCTCTGGACTTCTCTGGAAATTACATTTAGAAACCCATTAAGGTATTTAGGTCAATATCTAATATGAATTAAAACTCAAACAATGCGCCTCATGCAAGAACATTTTCTTTTACCTTATCCAAAATCTTTTTTTATCTGAGGTTTGCTGGTACAAGTGTTCAAAGTCACATTCACCAAACTCTTAACTGGACTTGTAAAATCGATAGTCCATCCTGTTTTAGGGAAAGATTTATACACAAAAATTTGTAAAGGGAAGAATTTTACAATGCATGAAGCCCATTGATTTGATTCAATGTAGAGAAAATATTGCTCTAACTTAAAAAAAAAGGCATACCTTGGAATCAACATTCAGCACAATCATGGCTCCTAGGGGCCCTCCTCTAAGGCTGAGAGGCACTGACGCCTCGTAGCGGCAAATCTCCTCCAGCAGGGGCCGTATTTGAAAGAAATCCGCCTCCCTCCGCAGCAGTGCCAGCTCTGAGAAGCCCTCCGGCAGATCCAGGGAGCTGGAGCGCAGGTAGTTCAGAATGTACCGGAACACTTTACCGTCTCGGTCTATGAAGACGTTCCCTCCGTTATCTCTCAGCACGGGGATTTGTCCGGTGAACATCGCGCCGAGCATAGAGTCGCGGCAGCCTGTCAGAGTGCCCAGGGTGGTGGTGTAGATTTCCCCACCAACGTTCAGCGACACCGGGTCCTGGAGAGAGTTCCTGTTGCTGTTGTCCGGTGAGTTGAGGTTGGGCATCTTGGAGGCAAGGCGATCGCGAAGCCCTCTCTGATGTTGTTATTGGGAGGACGAGGTCAGGAATGCTGAGGACCGAGGGGATGTGGATGTTCCAAGTGCTTCTTTTGTTTCCAAGAAAGACTTGTTTCCTTTGACAGCTAGTAGCCAGGATACGGCCAAGTTAGAAAAGATGCGAGGAAATCTGCCAAGTCCGCTTCCAAAACTGAAGATTTATGAATCAGGAGTTTCAAAAAAAAAAAAAAAAAGAAGGCTGCTGCTCTTTTCCTTCTCATTTGTGCCAAGCAAACGTGTCATCCTTATAAGCTCCTGTGATTTTCTGTGGTTAAATGTGCATCTTTGTTGATTCTGAGTGGTGTCCACTAACAGCAGGCCCAAAGTCTGACTGTGTTAAAAACAGAAAAGCAGCAGGACCACTGTGACCAGACCAGCATGCTGATAACTGGACACTTGTGGCTCCACGAAGCTCGCTCTTATTCTCAGCTCATACCCCCTGATCTCTCTCTCTCTCTCTCTCACACACACACACACACACACACACACACACACACACACACACACACACACACACACAGGAGCTGTCTGAGCAAGACACGAGGGACTGGGGCAATTTGTGTGAAATGCGCCCCTTAAAGTGACAGACAGAACATTGAATGTGCTTTTTATCCCCTGTGAACAAATGTCGTCTGACACTTTTCATTTCAAATGCCGTTCGGAATGCAAAGCTTTTTACAGAAAACAGAATCGTGAAAACAGAAAAGGTTTAATTTCCCAACTACAACTGACTTAGTTGCACCTCCTATGTTGCAGGATGAGAAGAAGTCAGCTGAATATATACAAGTCCATTACTCGCTACAAATGTGATCTTCAAAAGTAAATGATATCAAAAAGAACTTCAACTGAAAGCAATAGAGTGAAGAGAAAGAAACACAGCAGCATGTCGCCTGGTGTGTAAATATGCATCCACAACAAAATGCCCATGCTCAACTTAAAGTTGGGAATCGAGTGTAATATTTTGGGTCATAACAGAGAAACACAATCATTTTGAAACATCTGAGATGGATGAGAGGACAAGATCTAACAGATCTAACACTTCCATGGATCACATGTGCTTTTACAGTCTGACCCAGTGTTAAATTCAGACAACCAAAATTCTGACGGAAATTATTTATTGACAACCTGTTTTTCTCAACGAAGCAGGACTAAAACTAAACCAAAAGTAACCATTTAAAATAAAAACTAAACAACAATGTGAAAGGCAGACGAATGGAAAATGAGGAATCACTGATTTAATCAGGCGGCAACCTCCAGTTCTGCAGAGTGAAGCCGATGCGGAAGTGTCCTAAAACGTGCATTCTCTCTACTGACCAGCAGGGGCCGACTCCTCTGGTTGTAAAAAGAAGTCAGATTGTATAGACGTCTATGAGAAAATGACTCTACTTCTCTCTTGATTTATTACCTCAGTAAACATTGTAAACATGAGTTTATGGTCTCAATCTCTAGTTTCAAGTCTTCTTCAATACAGCATGATGTTCATTTAGTAAATGATGGTCCATTTAGAGTCAAATATACCATAAAGAAGAGCATGCTTATGGGCAGGCTTACTGTGATGGCCTTGTACCTTCAACAAGCCCTGTGGGCAGCTCTACTTATTGGTCCTCTCATGTTGGACAGAGGGAAAGACTGGACGCTACAGTGACTCACTGTCGCCCTCTGGAGGTACAAGTGGTACTACAAGACAGGACGGGTCGGGGCTAGCTGGTTAGCATGCTCATTTCAGATATCTCTGCAACACGTCTTTGACATGACATCAACACTAACATTCTGTTGATTATTTTAGTTAGAAGGCTTTAAATTTAAATTCTGGCCACATCTTTCACATTGCACCTTTAAACGCAAATTTTGGCCTAATAGCTTATCTATGTGCATCTACTAGCTTTCAATACAAGTATTTTTTTTAAAAACATTAAAAACAAAACACTTATTTGTTGATGATAATCCTAATAACTCACATACAGTACATATGGTCTCTACAGTACACAGTATATGAAGGAGTGTGTGTTTTAACCTGTATGTGGAGTATAGTCTGGTCGATGGCGTGCGCCTGCAGCAAAGTCACGGTGCATCCGCCGAATCCTCCGCCGGTCATCCGGCTGCCAAACACCCCCTGCACCTCCATGGCTGCGGACACCAGCTCATCCAGCTCCCTGCAGCTCACCTCGTACAGGTCTCTGACACAGGGACACCCGGTGAACACACACACCTCTCCCACATTATGTCCTAAACCGTGACTCTAAGGTTCTACGGGCGCGATGCAGCTGCTTTAACTTTTACCTGAGGGAGTTGTGGCTCTCCACCATAAGCTTGCCAAACTCTTTGTAGGCTCCTCTCTTCAGGGCTTCGGCAGCTTGGACAGTTCTTTCTATCTCCTCAATCACGTGACGAGCTCTTCGATAGGTTACGTCATCCAGTCTGTCCCTTGCCTCTGAAATGATAGGGACACGTCTGGAATTCACACGCTACGTCGGGCTTCAATGAGCTTCAAGAGCATTGGACGTTAGTTAAAATGAATTTCCTTTATCAAAATATGCAGCATTGATATATTGATATTAATGGGAGGAGGACACGGCAGGAATTAGGATAGTGAGCTAGTCCACAACAGAGAAAGATAGGGTGTGATAAAATAGGACAGAAAGGGACAGGATGATAAAAAATAAATATATTTCACACCCTCTAGGTCCTTAATAGTGGCATCTCTGAGACTGTCCTTTCCCAGGATGGAGGCAGCCTCCTCACACCGTCTGCGTCTCATGGGGTACTCGCTGCCGGTCAGAGAGTGCTTCACATTGGAGTTAGTGATGAGAATGACCAAGTCTGGATCTGCCAGAGGGACTGGGGTGGCCTCCAGCGACCTGAGTCCAACCACAGACAAGTACATTATTGAAAATGGTGGACGTAAAAATATCCCTCCACCTTTGAAAGCGTTTTGCCACAAACATGCCAATTGTAACAAAGAAGAATGTTACTCAAAAACCTTTGGATTAACCTGCTCTCATTGGATGTGTACACTACCTGCAGTCAATGAGCAGAGCATGGCCCTCCCTGCCCAGAACAGACACAAACTGATCCATAATGCCACAGGGCACACCGGCATGAGTGTGTTCTGCCTTCTGGCAGGCCACCGCTGTGGATACCTTGTCTCCTTCATCTGAAAGATGAAAAAACATGTAGAGTAAATACAGACGGCCACCTCCGGTTCTAGAAAGTGAAGCCCATGCAGAGGTGCCTTAAACCTGCAGTCTCTCTACTGGCCATCAGGCGGCGACTCCTCTGGTTGCAAAAAGAAGTCAGATTGTATAGAAGTCTATGAGAAAATGACTCTACTTCTCTCTTGATTTATTACCTCAGTAAACATTGTAAACATGAGTTTATGGTCTCAATCTCTAGTTTCAAGTCTTCTTCAATACAGCATGATGTTCATTTAGTAAATTATGGTCCATTTAGAGTCAAATACACCATAAAGCAGATTATGCTTTAGGGCGGGGCTACCTTGTGATTGACAGGTCGCTACCACAGCGTTGTCTGGTCTGGAAGTTGTATTGTAAAAGTTAACTGTAACAGTTTTACATTCAGCATTCAGTTGTACTTATCTCCACCCTCTCGTGTCAACCAAGATGGCGTCGGCCATAAACCAAGAGGTTGACGGCAAAAATGCTGAAAGTCAAGGCTTCAAAAACCAACGGGTGACGTGATGGTGACCGCCTCCACTTCTTACATACAGTCTTTAAGTAAACAAAAATTTTAAAGAATTTTAGCCTCGGCAGAACTTCAGGCTGTAATATCAGTTCATGTTAACACCAACTCATCAGTTTGCTGATGCGTCAATCCAATATTGGCCATTCCTTGAAAAATCACTTCATCCATCTCTAATATAATGACAGATTCCTTCCTGTCTGCACTACCTGAACATCAGAGTCACGCTGGTCCGACCGAACTCAGATTCTGACCTGGCTTGAGTTGCTGCAGGAATGTGTAGCAAGCCACCTCCAGAGAGGCAGAGCTGGACAGACCCCCTCCCAGGGGGACACTGCTGGCTATCACCGCCCTGAAACCTGGGACAGGAGGAGCTGAAGCACAGCAGACAGACAGGGGAGACAGAACACACGAAATAAATATACTGCGGTGTCCGACCAAAGCAGGTCAACATGTGAGATATGCTGCAGATCTGTTCTCATTCACTTTGACAGGACTACATTCACTGGAAGGGGTAAACACTGGAAAATAAACTCCTGTAGTACTATTAGTAGTAATATCTATTTTTCATTAAGTGTGATGTCATTATAGCAGTCAATACACTCGTTGCTTTGTTTACCCCGGTAATGCTGGATAACACCCTTCACATAGTTCGCCCAGCGGGGTAACCCCGGAGGAAGCGGTGATCCGTCACCGGGCAGGCTGAAGTCCACCCTCCGAGGCTCGTCAGCATCCTCGGTTGCCGTTACCACGGTGACATCGGGGCCAGAGGTTTGACTCCCAACCACCACAGTCACCAGGGGCAGCGCCTGGCTCACCAAACCCAAACAAACACAACGCAGCTGAGTGGTTATCTTTTCCTCTGTGTCACAGGGGAACTAACCTAAAAATAAAACCAGGAAGTATTACGTTTCCTGCTTATCACGGATATGTGGAACTATAGTCCATTTTCCAGTCCTGAGGTTCTGCTCTTCTGTTACGACGAGCATTACATAAATGCACAATTTGCATATTAAACAAAACATTTCAGAGAACTTGTAATATAAAAAAAATAAAAAATGTTGTATTAATGTCAGTAATCAACTGGGGAAGTTGTATGGTTGTATCCATTTGTTGTTTTACCCTATTCACCTGTAGTGTCCTAAAAATGATTGGAAAGGCCATTTTCTCGAAATGAGTTTTTTTCTCAGACTCTGATCCAGAAATCTCCACTTCAGTAGCTCTTACATACACCAAACATTACACTTTCATTCCTCTCTCTATTCTGAAGGTTTCTACAGAGGAGTTTGTTCACATATCATTCAGAGACTAATTTATACAACATTATATCACTAAAAGCAGAAATGGAGTTTGTATGGCTATTGACAATGTCTTCTGATTTATGGAAGGAAAAATTAAGATATATAGGAAACCACTTCTGTAAAAACCTTTGAAACTAATATTTCAACAAAATGAAACAAGAATTTTGAACCTGGCTTTATCCAATGTTCGGATTTCTGTCCTGGAAATGTATTTAATAAGATAATGCCTCATTCGCATTTTCAAACATATAATATCAGGAAATAATTTTATATATCTATTTTTTTTCTTAATTCCAGCTGGTAATTAATCAATTCCCATGGTTATATCTATGATGAATTGTTACCCTATTAACCTGGGCTATATTCTGAACTGCACCGCTGTTGTAACACACTATTACAGAGCAGAACAGTCCGTGAGCTGCTATAACACGTGCACCAACAGGCACCACATAAAACATTAAATTGCCAGAATTTCTGACGAGATTTGGCGTGACAGTCAAACAACGGTGTATCCCTTTCACCCAAGTCACACCGGTGAGCTGTTCAACAGTCGTGATGTTACCATCGGAAGCACAAATCCCTGGTTGTAGTCGGTGTGCTCCCCTATCAGGTTGACTCTTCCGGGGGCACACACCGCCGTCTGAGGAGCCTCTTCGCCGAACACCTGGCCATACAAAAGCCGAGCACACGCGACGAGCTCGTGTACACTTGGAAAAGAACTGGCCATTGAAGAATAGACACTTTTGTCCGCTAAATTTTAATTACATCAACGACACATGCGCGCGAAAACCACCTAAGTGATATGAGGAAACTTAGACGCTAATAAAAACGCTAAGTGGCCGTGATATGTACAATAAGTTCTAATGGCATGTCAAGGTGCTGTTTACTTCCTGGTGTGTGTGGCCAAATAGTTTATTGTGAGGCTCTGGTTGGTGGAAAGAGGTCACGTGACACAGCTTGCTATTTCAGCTAAAAGCATTGACGAGACAGATTTTTTTCCTGGAAACAGTCACTTGAGCAGAAGTATAAAGTTGCCTAAAATGGAAATACTCAAGTATAAGTACCTATAATTTGCACTTAACTGGCCCACATGAGCAACTATATGGTACTCCATCACTTTTCATTTCGCAGACCGAATGAAGTACGAAGCACGGTGTGTGGCTCCCCCTGGTGGGCACAGGTGGCCATCACGTGTCAAATCCTCCGGTGGCCAGTGAGCCACCCAATGCACAAAAAGGTTGCTGGTTCAAGCCCCGAGAGGTTTTTTAAAGGAGAACTACGACCATTTTCAAAATGCATCGATGTTATTCTTACGGTCTGAGTCAGTGCCAGAATGTGAGTGACCATGAACAACTCTCTCCTAAATCCCAAAACTAGTGGGCTAAAACTCAAACGTGTGATGTCATCAATTGTAAAGTGTGGAACTGCTCCATAGGTAGTGATTTGTGAAAGGTGTTATAGATGACACAGGGGAATTGTTCTAAGTATATGGGTACATGTTCTGTCGCACAACTGAGAACACTACAGTAGAATAAAGAACAACAGCCATTCTGTAGGTCCACAAAATCAGTCTCTCATTCATTGGTTGCTTCTGAATTTCCACACTAGCACCTATTTAGTACATTAAAACAGTATGTATGATTTTTTTTGCATGTCTGAAAACTTGGGCGTGAAACCAATCGTACATTTTGCATATTCTTGTAAAACATTACAGCATGCAAACACTTACGCATTAATATCCCACAATGCATTGCGGTAGTGATGCCAATATTAACAGACAATGGCGTCAATAACGCTTCAATTTAAACTCAAACAAGATTTCCCTTTTTCTGGCCGTCATATATATATTTTGGAATTAGTTCAGACTTTATGATTCCCACAAATCATTGTTTGGTCACATGGGGTTGGCACAGGTTACCATGGTTACGGAAAAGTATGTAACAATAGTACACATGTATTGATTGATTTTGTACATTATACCTGATGACTTCACATGTTTTGATGCTTCCTTCTCTGGTGTCCGGCTTTGAGAGAGAGTAGCTCATGTTCACAAATACTGATAGAACCTTCCTCGGAGATTTAGGGGGTGTTCCCCTTTAAACTGGATTCAAGGAAACATGCTTCATGATTGAGATTTGAATGAAAAATACAAGCAACGGCAATATAATACTGAATTTATACTTTTATTATTTTTTTTCACCGTAAAAAAAACAAAAACACATCATTTGGAAGTGTTCGTTAACAGTTTGGTTAAGAACATTACTCAAATACTATCTGGCAGATTCTTCACTTTGTTCAACTATTTTCAGAGTGTTTTTAATTCCATTTGTATTCTATCATCGTGTATATTACCTGTTTCAATAAATAACATCAGATTGACAGCTGGTTTATGACAAAAGCAAACAGTATAATACTTCAAATATAATAAATAAACAATGATTTCAATGCTTTGGATTTGTACAGTTACAGTTTTTGTTATGACTTGCTACAGTTAAAAAAAACACACCTTTGGTGTTTAACCATGTAGGTAGTTCTTACACTTACAGCTCCTGATACATGTGAGAAAGTGCAGTGTCATCAGACACAGGGCTGGGATTTGTCTGAGATGGTTAAATATTGGCCCAATTCTACAAGAGCTGTCTGATAATCTGCTTCTTCAAATCGAATCGGACAAAAATTAACAGTCTTCTCACGATGCATATTTTGAAGTTGTTGTTTTTTCTATTATTCCAAAGATTTAGAAGATTGGAGACTAATACTGATCTCACTTCATCTCTCTAGCACACAGTCCTGATTCGGTAACACTTTCTATGACGCCCATGTTTATAATGCATCATAGACATGGAAAGTGTTGCCAAAAATTCCTGCAATTCATAAGTTTCTTCATGAGATTATCCTAGTATAAATATTCAATGTTCTTCTTGACATGTGTAAATCAACAAAAAATAATGTTCTAAAACCAGCTCCAACAAAACAAAACAAAAATAACACTGTGTAAATCCTTTTCTTGAACATAAGATTCTTCATGAGATTATCCTAATATAAATATTCATAGTTCTCCTTGTCATGTGAAAATCAACAAAAAATGAATGTTCTAAAACCAGCTCCAACAAAACAAACGGTCCGTCCACAATAAAAACAACGCTGTGTAAAACCTTTTCTTTAACATAAACTACAGCAGATGACTTAACAGTGTGATGTCTAACATAGAGACACATCTTATAATCTGTTCAAACACTGACACTAATAAAGCATTTAAGTCACAGTGGCCAGGCTTGCACTGCACAGTACGTATTTAAGTAAATTAAAGACAAAGTAAAATAAAGCTAAGAAAAGTAATTGCTACTATGAAGCACGTGCATGTACGCCTTGTCTAACAAGCTAACAATAAGGCAGCAAATGTATCTAGTGCATCATCATCTATTGCATAACAGAGCTAATTCTATTTATAGTATAAAAACTCTAGATGGCTACTTAATAATATACTGTAGTTTGGTCATTCACTGATAGAAAGGATGAACAAATTGATTGTGTCGAGCTAAAATACAGTCACTGTGAATCAAACATTTAACAAAAAAGTTATCTCTTCAAAACATATTTTACATTTTATATAACACAAAGCTACATTATTAAAGTACTAGGATGGAATTTAACTGCCAAAGGCCCCTTCAGTTGTACAGCGCATGTCAGACGGGCAGAAAAGTGTCTTCATCATCTACAGTATCATCTTCAAAAATCCATCGTTATTTTCCATATGGCTTTTGCTGTATAGTATTGGGGAAGTTGCCTCTTTTGAGTATCAAACTTCAACATATCCTCATACAACCATTTGTTTGATATTTTACGAAAAGGGAGTTGGTCATTTTTCGTGCCCCTGCCGTGTTTAGGCAACAAAACTACTTGGTTAGGTTTAGGAAAAGATTGTGGTTTAGGTCAACATAAGTACTTAAGTACGAAAATTCCGTGACAAATAAATCAACAATTGTGTTAAAATAACTACGGAACTTAAGAACAAAAGTTATGTGATAAATAAGTCAACGTCTGGGTTAAAACAACTACATAGCTAGTATAGTATAGCTACGAAGAGTGAAAACAGAATGAAGACAGCCTGCAGATTAACACTGAGAGCTGTATTAGGATACGGTCCTGCTGCTTGTATACACAGATTTCCAGTATCCGTTATTAGAGTGCCTGTAAACATGTTCTCAGATTACCTGCGTAACCTGGTTTCTCCGAGTAACCTGGTTACTAATTTGCTGGTTACGAGTATTATGTGATCATAAGCTCCACAATGAGCTTGGAAGTAAACCTTGAAATTACAATATACAGTACTACTATGAGTTACTGGTTGTTGTAAATATTAATCCTGTCATTATTAATCCTTTTCATAGTGGCTGTGAATAGATCCTTTTTAATGTGACTCCACTGTAAGAAGGCTAAAGCTAATATGAGGCTTTAGCTGTATAAATATAACCTTCCAAAGTTACAGGGTCTTTAGTTTGAAATTCACTTTTTGTATTTCCCCTGACATTTTCTTCATCAGCTTCATCAGAGGGATACTTTTTAGTAGTTGCATTGTTGACAGGACAATACACTGGCAAAAAACCTACACATGACTGACAGGTAAAAAATAACATCAGATAAAATATACTACAATAAGATGATTACAGTTAAAAATAAGTCATTCCTTCAGAAGGCTGGAGACTTAGCATGTTTGAGAGGGTAGCAAGAAATAGTATGTTTAAAATGTCAAGACAAAATCTAACACCAAACTTTGGTCACGGTCTCATAGATCAATAGACTTCTGTAGGCTGGTTCAATGAGTTGTCGGTAAGTTCTCGAGTCTGTGCTCTGAAAAGCAAAACCTTCATTAAATGGGGGATTAAAGAGACACGACACTATCCTCTCGTTCCATAAAATGTAGACAAGTTATGGATATAGCTGCAACATTTGTAAAACAAGGTTATCATCATTAATTTGATCAATTCGGGCCCGGATCTTTTTTTTTGTTGTTGCCTGGATCAGGGCAGATATGTCTGGGGACCAGCCCATGGCAGCTTCCACTCTTCATATTGCTACTGTATGTGGTAGAGATGGGCTTAGGGTTTCTTGGCTGAAGACTTGGCCGGTGACTTAGCTGATGATTTTGAGGGACTGCTCTGACATTGTGTGACCTTAAGATGGACGAAGAGGGAGGAGGGCGAGAGGCTGGAGCCATCCAGCTTGAGCAGTCGGACGTGACGGTAACCTGCAGAGATAAAGGAAAGGACAAACTGAATCGAGTGCTGACTAGGAGGACGTCCTCTCATGTCAGTAGTAAGAGGGCTACTTAGCTGTTATCAGACAATGTTCTGCAGTGTGTTTGGCTAACAGAGCTAACAGCCAACGAGGCTAATTCAGCTAATGGAGCTAACAGCTAACGTAAGTGTGAGGAAGTGTTACACAGCCAACATGAAGCGTTACACAGTCAGCTACAGTTCAGCTGCACAAAGCCAGTGCAGATAACTGCATAAATTAAAATGAGAGCATAATATGTTAGCGGTCTAGACTTGGGGCAATTGTGGATTGTTATTATTCAATCAAACACTACAGCAATGGTCGTTACACACCTGGCAATGATCTGAACTCTACTGAGTGCACTAAAACAAGTAATTGGTACAGTCCCCTTAATAGCCAAACTCTACCATCCCCACACGCACCTGTGCGGAGACTCGTAAAAGGCAGGGTGAATTGCCCTAGGAAGTCATTGCTTGAGGTATAGTCATGGTCCTCCACCATGAAGCGAACCAGTGCCAGGTCAGGGACATGGACGGTAAAGTTGAAGGTACAGTCCCATCGTGGGTTAAAGCCTGGAACAATGAAAGACCACATGCTAACAGACTCATTCACACCAAATTTGTGCAATTTTACTTGCTCATGTTCTATCATGCTCATGCAGTAAGTGCTTCCCAACCTTGATGTACCTCCATAGCCCTGTCAGATGAGCTCAAGTACCCCGTTATCAACACATCATGTTCCAAATGTGTTTTTTGAATTTGTTTTGAATTGATGTTAAACTGGGTGGTATTTCACACTATTAATTGTATAAAAGTGGATATTGTTACAACTGTCAATGTTTCGGTTAGTTTGCATTCCTTATTTTTCCTGGAGCTTTCAACTAGATCTCATGGTGTTTTTAGCTACAATATCAATTGTAAGACTATCTCAAGCTGTGTAGAAATTCCTATATGATGTTGATGAAGCCATTTAATTTGACATAGGGTATTTTTTTCAATAGGGTAGGTATTTACCATTGTTGTCGACATGATGAGTTTTCTTCTTGTTGTTGTCTATGGGAACACCATGTACCTCCACCCACACCTGAGGGTCCACAATTGAGCTGGGTTTGTCCCATTCTGGTTTCGGCAACTGCTGAGCTGAAATGACCTAGAACAATAATAAAATCAGAGCTTGATCTGATTAGAGTAGCAAGAAGAGCTTATCCAGCAACAGTTCTGACACTTTGATACAGTGACACTCTTTGAGTATACTCTTGTGGTATAGATTTCCTCCATGGCTTGTGTTTGTATTGAAAATGTTACAACTCCCTAGAACCATTGCAGTAAGAAACATTCAGGCCAGTCACGATGATTACATTATCGACTTATTGTATGATATATGGACTTAACCTTGAAAATGTTGATATTATCGATCTATCATACAATATATGGACATGACATTGATCATTTATTTATCATTTTATCATTAGGCATCTTACCCGAACAGTGAGCAGAACAGGTCTGTGGCCAGAACCTCCACCAACATTCTCCGGGTTGAAGGTGCTGTCGGGCTGGCACATGAAGGGAGGTTTCAACGTGTACCCACAGTGATTGTTCTGCAGGAACTTGCCTTCGTTGAGGTCCATCTGCTCACCAGGTGTCTGATAATTTAAAGCAACTGGAGAAAACACAACTGTGTTACCAGCATACAACAACCCTGTTCTTTTGATGCTACTGGGGCTGGGATGTGGGGGGTATGGGTAGCACACAATGAGAGGACTAAGAAGAATGTGTGTCTGAGTAACAACTCTTGTTTACTCTGTCTGCTTCTCTTGTGAATAGAACATAAAATAAGCTCTTACCAATTTGACAGCCTGCGTTCCACATCTCCTGAGGGTTGTAGTTGGAGGACTGGAGGCGCTGGCCTGACGGGTAAATCCTGCTCAGCTGGTGGCTGTTGTGACGGACAAAATACATCCCTGGAGGGACAGGACAAGAAAAGTCCAATTAATTTAGTAATTGTAAGCTAAAGAAAGACACATTTTGCTTTTGTCCTTGTGCTGCCTGAACAAGGTAGAATCAATCGGTAACTGTTTGTATCAACCAAATCTTAATAATTCGTGGGCAGCATGCAAACTATTTCTCTTTAATTTTAGGAAGATATACCCTTTTTCCACCAACATTATTGCGTATATAGGGAAGCCAATGCGGTAGTGTCCTAAAACTTGCATTCTGTCTACAGACCAGCAGGGGCCAACTCCTCTGGTTGTATAGAAGTCTATGAGAAAATGACTCTACTTCTCTCTTGATTTATTACCTCAGTAAACATTGTAAACACGAGTTTATGGTCTCAATCTCTAGTTTCAAGTCTTCTTCAATACAACATGATGTTCATTTAGTAAATTATGGTCCATTTAGAGTCAAACAGACCATAAAGAGGAGTATGCTTTAGGGCAGGCTTACTGTGATTGATAGGTCTCTACCACTACAAGAGCCGTATACAGCATCTCTACGTCACTCCTCCACAGTCCAAATATGGTAACTTCTGTTCACTGGTTGCCAAAAAAACAACATGGCGACTGCGAAATCACTGAACTCAAGGCTCTAAAACAGCAGTCGACAAACCAACAGGTGACGTCACGATGACTACATGACTACTATATAAGAAGTGTCTTATATAGTGGGTTTTTTAAACACGGGAAAACCCACAAAAAATAGGCAATAGAGTAGCGATTCTGTTTTTTTTATTGTGGTGTGTCATGTTCAACCTCACAAACGTGCCAGAAAACAGGGTTAGCAAACAGTGAAAATGTTTGCCAGTCCTTTTAAGTTTGCTTAGTTTAGTTTAGTCACATGCACACATCATACCTGAGTCCTTCGCGTGCCTGAGCGCTTCACTTTCGGAAAAAGACGACATGTTAGTTGCAGGGCTTTTGGCTGCTTGCTCAAAGCTTTTAAAGGAAACACTGCGGGTGTACACCACCAGCTCTGACAGCTCTGGACTCAGCTTAGACACACCTGGCTGAGATGACACACACACAAAGCCATCACATTACACAAAAAAACATGGTGGGGAGCCACTGCTGCTACTGCTGGTGGTGTCGTACCCACCTTCTTGTCCTCTGTCTTTTGGCCGGGTTTGCCTTCGGCGCGGCTGGCCTCCTCGTCCGAGGAGCTGAGGTCTGAAGAGCTGGAAGAACATTCCTCAACCGCGTGTTCCTTCTTCCCCTTCACCAGGATTTTACCCTTAAGATCCTGCGCACGCAACCAACACATTTACACAAACGATACATTAACAACTTGTTTGAAACTGATACTTATTTCGTTGTGCTTAGAAAACTACTAGAGCGGCAGCTTCGGCCACCATGACTGCTACTTTACGATCCCCACTCTTATTATAGTAATACAGCTACTACCACTACTACTTTATTAAATGATGAATACAGACCACCGCAACCTGCTGGTACGGAGAGATATTTCTTTTCATGCATGCTCAGAACATCATGCTAGTTATCTGTAGTCTTTGCGGGGTGGTCAAGTGCAACTTTTTGGCTAAGAGGCGACCGTCGGCCTTCGTTGCCGCTAGTTCTTTGATGGTGATTTGGTGTGTCTGATTCTTAACATTAATGCTCCAGTGCTGTGCTTCATTTCAGACCAAGCCACTCCCTCATGCCTAGCAGTAACCCTTTTCCCGCCTTTTCCATCACCTTCCCCGCCCACATACTCACCGACCTCCCATTTTCCCTAATCCTCCTCTGAGTATATTTACCAGCCCTTTTCCACACACACATATTGTGATTGTTGCATATGCCCTTACTTCCCAGCCATCTGAACCTTAGCCTGTACATCATCTGTACTACTTTATTGCTTTCATACAAGCCCTGTAAAAAAATACGTATTACACAGTATTACATGCATTATAAAGAAACTAAGGTTGAATATCCAGTAAACTATTTGATTTGGCTGCAAAGATTTTTAAGACCTCTTGTTTCTAAAGCATCTAATAATGAATTGGCCTTGTTTGTATAATCCCTAGACATGTAAACAGTGCTTTTATCAGTGAACTATTTGTCACGCGACCTCTTGCGAATGCTTCACGCCGGCTTCACTATGGGGGGATATAACCTAAGTTTAAGGCCTGCCTGCCTGTAAGCTTATGAATCTTCTCGTCATTAACCGCTCCCGTCTGCCTGGGCTGTCTGCATTTGGGTCCTCCCCTCATCGCTCCCACTTGTGTGACACTTTTACCAGGACTGCCAGTTATATAATGAGGTCTGACAACGGTTATAGAAGGACAAAACAGTACGCAAGTGTGAGATCAACAAAGCAAACGATCTCAGTGTGATTACAGGCACACGGGTGAGGTGCCACGAGGGAGTGTGATTACCGGGGCACAGATCATGAGTGTATGCACACTAACTACTCACACACATGTTGTGATTCTGTGGAAATGTAGAATAAGTGGGACTGAGAAGAGCAGATGGGCCCCATCCAACACAAACAGTTTGCTTTACACGTAATCCTAACAGTCGCTACCAAGACAGAGACGCCGTTCACAAGTGCTGCACAAACGCAACAGGGAGGTCGGATATTAAAATGTGTGTCAGAGTGAAGTCCTTGTGTGGGAATCTCACTGAGAGACAGTTGTTGGCTATTTTTAACCACATCCACATTCCACTGAAAAGTGGCAACCACACTCCAAATTTACACTCCAAGTTTATCTGGACATGGAAAGATCATCATTGTGTGCTTCCAGCGTACATAGGCATAATCTGTCTCAAACAAAGAAGCTATTCATTTCAATCAATTAGGGATGCACGGTTATTATTGAATAATAATCACGATTTTGAATTTCCACTATTTAATCGACTGCACTACTGGTGTTGAAAATGTGCACTCTGCTCACAGGGAACTCATGTGCAAGTCAAACTAACAGCCAGCCACCAGATGGAGATATTTAGGTTTCACTTTTGGGGAAGCTGTCACGCCGTTGCGTGTGCACCCTACAACGACGAACTTTCCTTAATGTTGCAGCTGCAGCCCAGAGTAAGAGTAACGGAGTGCTGCAGGAATGAGCTCTAAAATTCAGAAATGAGTCAGCATTTTCACACTTCCCTCGTCTCAAAGTCAGTATGTCTTTTTTTAATGTGTTTTTGGTTCAATGCCAGAAATAAGGTCTGTGGTTAACACAAGCTGTATAGGTTTTGTTCTTATATATAGTCTATGGTTCTAGCACATAAAATACGTCAGTAAATACCCCTTGAAGCTTTTAACTGAGGCGGAAGTGTCTTAAAACTCGCATTCTCTCTACTGACCAGCAGGGGGCAACTCCTCTGGTTGCAAAAATAAGTCAGATTGTATAGAAGTCTATGAGAAAATGACTACTTCTCTCTTGATTTATTACCTCAGTAAACATTGTAAACATGAGTTTATGGTCTCAATCTCTAGTTTCAAGTCTTCTTCAATACAGCATGATGTTCATTTAGTAAATTATGGTCCATTTAGAGTCAAATAGACCATGAAGCAGGGTATACTTTAGGGCGGGGCTATCTTGTGATTGACAGGTCGCTGCCTCAACCAGAGCCGTATACGGCATCTCTACGTCACTACTCCGCATTCCAAATATGGAAAAAAACAACATGGCGAAATTCAAAACAACGTCGCCAAACTCGAGGCTATAAAATGACAGTCCACAAACCAGTGGGTGACGTCACGATGACTACGTCTACTTCTCATATACAGTCTATGAGCAGTGAGCCCCCCGAGGAGCAACTTCGTGCTCAGAGTCTAAAGGGCGACCCGCTCTACCCTCTGAGCTACAGCCGCCTCTCTGTAAAGGAGATGGGCAAAACTAAAATGCACTGAATTCAGGTGAATAAGAACTTCATTCTATATCTTATTTCACTAGCTTAGGACCCCACCTCGGCCGGAGCGAGCCTTCGTCGGTTGTTTGGAGTGTTGAGGAATGGTTGATGGAGATTTAGCCTGATGCGGTTTGGGGGAGGCTTAGCTGAGGATCCGCCGCGGCTCCCGGGCCTTGCAGATCCCCAAAATAATTCCCCCTGGGGAGCAGGTTGCCTGCCCCTGCGCTGGTCATTTGAGCTGACGAGTGTAAAGTTGGTATGCGTGGGAAGATGGGTTATCGACAGTGGAGTTCTGCTGGTCGATGGTCGGCAAAATCGAGTGAGGATTTGTGGGTTTAAAGACGGCTGGTCTACGGCAAACGTCTTCCGTCGTGGAAACCCCCCAAAGACGGCAGAGGGAGCGGCATCGTTGTGTTGACTAATTGTGTGGCTCCATTGCTGGAAGTGGACGGGGTGGGGGCACCGGCATCCCGGTGTCGGGTGTCCCGGTTACGGCGACTTGCTGTGGTTGCTGGAAGTAGGAGGCGGTAGCACTGGCATCCCGGTGCCCCGGCTACGGCAAATTGCTGTGGTTGCTGGAAGTAGGAGGCGGTGGGCACTGGCATCCCGGTGCCAGGTGTCCCGGCTACGGCAACTTGCTGTGGTTGCTGGAAGTAGGAGGCTGTAGCACTGGCATCCCGGTGCCAGGTGTCCCGGTTACGCCAACTTGCTGTGTTTTCTGAAAGTAGGCGGCGGGGGGCACTGGCATCTCGGTGCCAGGTGCCTCGGCTTAAGGCGGCATGCTGTGGCTGCTGGAAGTAGGCGGCCGGGGGGGCGCTGGCGTCCTGCGTTCTGTTGTTGCTTTACGTTCCATTGCTGCGTTGCTGCGTCACGTTGCTTGCTGCGTCACGTTGCTTGCTGCGTTGCTGCATCCCGTTGCTGCTTGCTGTGACCCGTTGCTGCGTCTTTACGTTGTTGCGTTACGTTGCTGCGTTACGTGGCCGCGTTCCGTGAAATAGTTTAGCTGCGAAATAGTTTAGCTAACGTTAGCAGGCTAACTCCGCGGCACTGTGATGTGGTCTGGAGACGAAGACCCGTGGAAGCCCAGCTCAGGGCTATCAGGCAGACGTTCGGCCAGCAGGGACATCCATGTGGACCTGCCTGCTCCGTTTTCTGGCGACGGTAGCCAGAGTTTAGCCTGGAAGTTGCCGTCAGAGCGTCACTGGGGAGCGGCGGCGATTACGGAGATGAGCTGGTGAGACTTCTGCCCACCCGCTTGAGCAAGTCGGCTTTTCTACTGTGGGACAGCCTTCCGGACGCAATTAAGTCGGATTATGCTGCTGTTAAAGAAAGACTCGGCGTGGCATTTGGACAGAGACAGTTTATGGGCCGCTTCAGAGCCAGCCTGGCGGCTCGCGTGCATGCTCCGGGCGAGAGCTTGGAGGTATATGCCGCCGACGTGAGCCGACTGGTCTTGGAGGCGTTCCCGGACCATGGAACCGTAGCACAGCGGGAGGAGATGTTTCGACGCTTCCTTGCCGGTTTGGATGCTGCTTTGAGATCCAAATGCCTGTAGCAGGGCGCCACTGTTCTGGAGGAGGCTCTGATTATCGCGGAACGGTGCGAAAATGCCAGGGAGGCTCTGCAGAGAGACCGTGTGAGTAACCATACGGCCACCCATAGGCTCGGGGACAGTGTGTCTGTGTAGTCAGTGTCAACTGATAATACCCTGCAGAAGGCAGTCGATAAACTGACAGAGGAGATGTCGTTGATGAGAGTGGAGATAAAGGACATCTATGAGGAGAATCGGAAGCGGAGGACCGGTAGTCCCAACCAGAGGGGACAGGGGTCCCGCTCGCCCTCGGGAGGACGTTGTAGCTGCACCTGTGGAGAGATGGGCTGTCAGTCGAGGGTGCCCCGGGACCACTCTCCTGACCGCGGGCCTGTCTGGTCTCAGAGAGACTATCAATCACGAAGCCTGCATCAGGATGGAGGGCTGTCGCCCCCTCCCAGGCGGCCTGGAGGCAGGAGCCCCAGTCCTGGGTGGCGGGCCCGGCAGGAGGAGGAGCCAAGGAGGCGCAGCGTGCAGTTCCTGCCACAGCGACAGGATCGTCAGGGAAACGGTCAGTAGCTGGTGTCAAGGCCCTGACACCAGCTACACCACTTGAGGGCTCCTTACAGCCGCCGATATCTGAGAATATTGCTGAGATGGACAGTGTGTACCACCCTACCTCCTACATTAGAGGGGTGGTTGAAGGCACTGAAGTGTCCATATTAGTTGACTCAGGAGCGACTGTGTCATTGATTAGTGCCGACTTTCGTACGTCAGTCCCTGCCCTGCGAAACCGACCACTGAAAAAGAACTATATCGACTCGCGTGCAGTTAATGGACAAATGTTGGATACTTTGGGCACTATTGTGGCGACTTTCCGTTTGGGCCCCACCTGTTGGCAACACACATTTCATGTCCTGCGAGAGTCCACTCAAACTGTCTTACTGGGTCTGGACTTCCTAGCCAAGAACCATACACTGCTGGACTGGGGACGGGGTGTGCTGCAGTTATGGGACGCTACTGTGCCCCTGTTGAGAGGTGGGGAATTAGTCCCTGAATGCTGTAATGTGTCCTTGGCTGGAGCTATGACCATTTCCCCTCTGAGCGAGGCCCTGGTGCCAGTGAATGTTCTCTCGCCTTTCACTGCTGGCTTGTCTGCAAAAGAGTTTGAGGGCTACCTGGAGCCTAACATCCCAGAAACGACTGGACTAGTGGTAGCCCACACAGTCACGACCGTTAAGGATGGCGTGACTATGGCTCGGGTCCTCAATCCCACAGGGAAGACTGTGGAGCTCAAGCAGGGGTTGCATATGGTTGAGTTCTACCCGCTTCAAAAGTCAGATATTATGCCACTAATTCATTCCCCAGAAGTGGATTCAGTTCCACCACAGCCTGCTGCTCTCCCCCTCACGCTGGAGGATTCACCAATTACAGAGCAACAGAGAACAAAACTGTCTGAACTGCTACAGAGATTCGGTGACGTGTTCATTCCGACGGAGGGGAATACAGGCAGGTGCACACTCGTTAAACACCACATTAAGACTGGTGACCATCACCCCATTAAGCAGCGCGCTTATCGGGCGTCTCCGGAGAAGCGGTCAGAGATAGAACGGCAGGTGGCTGGTCTACTGGCTGATGGGCTAGTGGAGGAGAGCTGCAGCCCCTGGGCATCACCTGTAGTGCTTGTTTCAAAAAAAAACGGACAATGGAGGTTTTGCATTGATTATCGGTGCCTTAATTCTGTGACAGTCAAGGATTCCCACCCACTTCCACGGGTGGATGACAGCTTGGATGCCCTGGCGGGCTCAACTTGTTTCAGCACACTTGACTTTTCGAATGGCTACTGGCAAGTGGAAATGGCCGAAGAGGATCGTGAAAAAACGGCCTTCACGACAGGCTGGGGCTTGTACC
This sequence comes from Anarhichas minor, assembly GCF_050575085.1. Lineage (NCBI taxonomy): Eukaryota > Metazoa > Chordata > Actinopteri > Perciformes > Anarhichadidae > Anarhichas > Anarhichas minor. The sequence continues at coordinate 4,967,740 of NW_027466463.1, read as the reverse complement.
AGTGGCACGCCATGCCTATGGGCCTGACCAACTCTCCTGCCACCTTTCAACGCATGATGGAGCTGATACTGCGGGGTCTGCCTTGGCACATCTGCATGGTGTATTTGGACGACATACTGATCTACAGTCGCACTTTTGAAGACCACCTGGCCCACCTGGGGGAGGTCCTTTCCAGAATACAGGGTGCGGGTCTAAAACTCAATCACAGAAAATGCCACGTGGCCCGGGACCATGTGGTGTTCTTAGGCCACGTGATCTCCAGACAGGGGCTCCAGCCTGACCCCCGCAACACAGAAAAGGTGAGAAACTGGCCAACTCCCTGCAACCCATCTGAAGTCAGAGCCTTTGTGGGCCTGTGCTCATACTACAGGAGGTTTGTGAGGAAGTTTTCCCAGTATGCTGCACCGCTGAACCACCTGGCGGGCAAAAACATGCCTTTCAAATGGGATGCAGAGTGTGAAACAGCCTTCACGTTTTTCAAGCAGGTGCTCACCTCCGCTCCTGTGGTGACACTACCCAACTTTGCGCTCCCATTCAAGATATACACGGATGCTTCCAAAGACTCGGTTGGTGCAGTACTGTGTCAACAGGTGGAGGGGCCCGAACGAGTCGTAGCTTATGCCAGCCAGGCTCTTACGCACACAGAGAGAAGATGGTCCACTTTCGACAGGGAGCTCTGGGCCATAGTATGGGCCGTGCGTGAATTTAAACACTATGTTGGCCTTGCTGCATTCACCATCATATCGGATCATCGCCCGCTGCTGGCGCTCAGGAAAATGGCCATTGATAACGATCCTACAGGACAAAGGGGCCGGTGGGTTTTGGAGCTCGACCCATTCAACTGGACCATTATTCACAAAGATGGTTCACGCCACAAAAACGCGGATGCCTTGTCTCGCCGGCCTGCGTCTCCGGATGCCAGAGACCAGGCGGGCTCGCTGTCGGATGTCTGTGCTGCAGGATCGGTGGTCGAATCAGAGCTGCCAGGGGATGAGGAGACGCTCATGGAACGGCGGCCGGCATATTCTCTCTGCCACAGCGACTCTGAGCTGCAGCTGTTGCAATGCGAGGACCCGGAAATTGGGGCGGTGTTGAGTTGGTTGGAGCGAAACGCAGTGAGACCCACCTCGCAGACACCTGAGGGGGTCCTCACTCTGCCTCAGGAAACTGTGGACTGAATACAACCATCTGTCCGTCATTGATGGTTTGTTGTGCAGGACTATACTCTCTCCGGCAGGGGAGAGGCACGTGCAGGTGGTGATCCCCTCATCTCTGGTGCCCGAGCTTCTTCAGCAGCTGCATGGGGGCCCAGCTGCTGCACACTTTTCCGCAGAGCGAGTTTGGGAGAAGGCCAGGCAGACCTACTATTGGCCCTTCATGTTGAGAGACATTAGACAATGGTGTGAACAGTGCAGAGCCTGCCAAACCCGCAGGGCCCCAGTTTGCAGACAGAGGGCTCCCATGGGAGGGTCCCAGGTTAGTCACCCTCTACAGCGGGTGGCTGCAGATATCCTCGAGCTGCCGGTAACTTCAAGGGGGAAAAGATATATATTGGTGGTGGATGACTATTTCACCAAATTTGTTAACCTGTATGTGCTGCCCAATCAGAATGCTCACACAGTGGATCGCTGCCTGTTTGATGACTATGTGCTGGTGCATGGGATCCCTGAAGTCCTGCACAGCGACCAAGGCCGACAATTTGAGGCAGATGTGATTCAGAGCCTCTGCAAGTTGTTAGGTATCAAAAAGACACGCACTACCGCCTACAACCCTAAATCAGACGGTATGGTGGAGCGTCATAACCGGACTCTGATTGATCAACTGGCGAAGATGCTGCTCTCCCATGGAGGTGAATGGGATGATTATGTGAAGCAGGTGGCGTTTGCCTACAACACATCCAGACATGCCAGCACTCATTTTACCCCTTTCTTCCTCATGCACGGACGCGAGGCACGTGTTCCAGCTGATGTTCTGATTTCTAACAGAGTCGAGATTCCTCAGGGCTCTGGAGTCCTGCCGGAGTATGTGCCATCCCTGGTGGGGAGGCTGGAAAAAGCCTTCAGTGCAGCGAGGCTTCATGCTACAGAAGCTCATGAGAGTCAGAAACTGTATCATGATGAGGATGTTTGCCATCGTCCTTATGGAGAGGGCGCGTTAGTGTGGCTTAACAACCCGACTGAGAGTCGCACCAAACTGGCGCCTCACTGGAAGGGCCCCTACAGGGTCGAGCAGCAGCTGGCTTCAGGCGGTGAGGCGGCCCTGACATACAGGATTGTCAACCCACTTGACCCGCTGGACCAGGCCCAGGTTGTTCACCATGATAGACTGAAACGGTACACTCTGCCCCTACCATCACTGGCTGTCGCTGACACATCACGCTCCCTCCCGGCCTCTCCTGAAGTGGGGGCTTCTCGGCCTCCTTGGAGGGGGGAGCAGCGTGTGCTAGGACGGTTGGACACTGGCCTTGAAGGGGGTGGGGCAGAGCCTGACCCTGTACGGTCTCGCGGGGGTCGTGTGGTGCGTCCCCCATTGCACCTCCACCTCCACCTCTGTTTTGACTGTTGGTGGGTTGCCATCCGGGATATTAATCCGTGTGTGAATTAGCCGTTATAGTTGTTCTGAATCATACGGTGTCATGTTTTGTTGTTTACCTTGCTATTTAGGGTGCCATTTGTAGTTTGGTTTACTCCTGTTAGCTATGGTCATTTGTGGTTTTCTCTCGTTGATTTGAGATTTTTGTGTAATTTTATACGTGTTTGCTGGTCACGAAACGGGGACGTTTCTAATTGAGGGAGGGATGTATGTAACAGACTGTCTCATGTTTGTCGTTCTGGTGTTGACTGTTGATATGTCCCTTGAGGGTTTGCCGTAGCAAAGGCGCAACTCCCGCCTCTGGCCAAAGGAGAAAACAATAATAAAGAGAGTAGCCGTGGGCTGATACAAGATGTCTAATCTCCCGACTCCAGTTATTACGGTATGATAAGTGCAATACACGAACCCAAGATGCTCGGTTACAGTATTGTCGGATTCTGGCGGGTGGATGCAGCTGGTCGGCGAGGTGGAGATCGGCGGGTTTGGCTGCCTGGACCCTCACGATGGTGGTTGGCGGCGTCTCGTGGGCGGCAGGTCGAGTGCTTCCCTGGGCTGTACGGGTGGCCTCTGGGGAGGCGAACTGGTCGTGTTCGTCGGATGGCCTGGTGGACGGCAGGTCCATGTTTTAGGCGAGGTAAGGTTTTTTGTTCTCTCTGCGTGGCGTTTCGGTTGCGAATGCAGAAAACGCGAGCGAGCCGAGGCTTAGAGTGGGTAGGTATTTATAGGAGTGTGGCCGGAAGTGGGCGAGTGGCTGAGGTGTGGTCCTGCTCCTGAAATTCAGCTAAGTTTTATCTCCAATTTGATGCAAAGATTTGTTAATACGCAGGAATGCATCGCAGCTTTAAAGTGAAAGCAGGGCTCGGTTCATTTAAATGTGAAAGTGCAATAAAAATAGTTTGTCCTTAAAATCAATGATTAATCGTGATAAGGGATCCGGTTCTCAATATCGAAATATGTAAATCATGCAGCCTGCGGTAAATATAGTCAAACTTATGGAGACAGAACTTTCGTCTGGTTCTAGAACAGTGTCTTCCTTGCCTCTGGAGAAGGAAGGTTTTGAGGATCCAATCCGTCGAGGGGCTGGGTGAGCAGCTTGTCTCCCAGGATGGATCGCAGGTGTCGGGCCATCACCGTCTGCTGCTCCACGGAACAGTGGTTCTCCAGGGACAGGATCAGAGGGTAGGGAGACGCCTGGGAGGGAGGGATGATGGGGCAGAGTTGGGTACAAAAGGAGTTTGCCATAGAACAAAAGAGAGGAGGGAAATTATCATTTGAACTGTCAGCAGAATTGTCAATGCACATAAAACTCTTACACCGCATAGATTTTTAGAAGTATATAATCTTTGTCACCACAAATGAATTAGCGAAGTACTCACTTTAAAAGCATAGTCGTTGATAGTCTCAATGACTTTGACAAAGGGTACTTTGGAGGTGAGTGTGTGTCCGTGATAGAGGACTGGCTCTCCTTTATCTCCATCCCAACAGTCCAGCTCCACACAGCGGCAGCCATGTTTCAAGGCTCTAAGAGAAAAAAGAAAAACATCATTAGGAACCTCTGTGACTCACTGAGTAAATGTCTCAATTTAGCAGCAACATCCAGAGACTAGCTGTGTTCCTGTCCACATCATGCATCCCTATCAAAATGCATCAAGGCCCAATTGGCATCTTTTCGATATGTTATGGTGAAAGAAGAAGTTTCATCATTAGGATTTTTATATTGAATTTTACTTGTGCTCATGCACCGTGAACTACATCTTTGGGATGTAGTCTGGCCTGGGACCATATCTATGTTCCAAGGGCCCTAAGTTCCCCGGTTCTATATTATTTTAACACCTTAACTCTCCTATTGTGATTTGGTTTGGGACTAATTTCAAGTTAGAATGTTTCATAAAGATGATCCTGTTTTTTTAGTTTTTATTGGAACAAGGCTTTAAAACAAAAACAAGTTATATATTTTTTTTTAATTTTGAGGGTTTCTAAAGTCTTGTTTGGTTTTCCAGAATGTTTTATTGCTGCTGCAGCAATAAAGTTGCGTAAAAATAATTGTTTCTTGTAGTGTTTTGTATGAATAGAAAAAGAGAGGGCAAATTCGACCCACAAATGAAAAAAGGGACGTGTCGTCAGGAATTCACGTTCCCATGTTCAACTCCATGCTATGTTCCCTGAACATGGCCGCACGTACAAACACCCGCTCGGATTTTCTGACACAAGTTCATAATTTCTGTAATTGTGTTTGTGCATGATAGTTTCAAAAACATCTGTACTAGGCTAGTTTTTGCCGAAGGAAGGATTAAGCTATGACCTTTAGTTATTCCATGACTCCAGTCGTTTGATAAGTTCCCTCAAGTGTAGGCCAATTGTATTGAGAGCCATACAGCGAAAGAATCTGTTGACGAGTTCCCACAATAACCCATGTCATAATAAGCGTGTGACGAGCTGGGGAACATCTGGGTTGACAGGTTCCCATTATGTGCTATATAGAGATAGGGAACATAGGACCCTGAACTAGGGCTGGGCGGTATGACCAAAAATGCATATCACGGTATTTTGTAAGACTCTGGCGGTTTCACGGTATATCACGGTATTTTTTTCAGTGTTAAAGCATTAATTAATTAACGCCGAAAAGAAACGGCCGGCCAGCGAGCGGTGAACAGCTGTTTGTGTGGCGTGTCTTCCGTTCCGTCACTTCCTGTTTTCTTCACCTACATTCCCCTGGGTCCTAAGCCCCTCCATGGAAAGAAACGGGATTAGACCGTAGGATTTAGTTGTTAGTAGGTGTTTAGGTTTATTTCTTTAGTTATATATATATATATATATATTATTTTATTATCAGAACAGTGAAGAAAACGTTACCCTGAAAATGCACACTCGGTACAGTAGGTGGCGGTATGCACTATGCAAGTTGGTTGCCATCCGCCAATGGAATTTAAAGAAGAAGAAGAAGCCGCTACATGTACAGCTTCTTATCACTGTCTATGTACATTTATAACAAATACCACACATATTATGGTAATCAGCGTTGCATGTGTGTCTGACCTAAATACCTTTTATTGTTCAGTCTTTGTTCATCCTGCATCGCTCTTTTCTGTTCTTTAATGTAACGTTACTGCCGCGACAGAGCCTCTCACAGATGTTAGCAGACTGTTAGCAGACTGTTAGCGAGCTTTACCCAGCATGCAGTTCGGCGGAGAAATTTTATAAATGTACAATTATTAGTGCTACAAATTGTTTATCTGTCACAAACTGTTGAGTCGTGGTGTTTTGCCCTGTTAAAGAGCATTAGTTGTGGGTTGTTAATTGTTGTTATAATAATTGTTGTTATAAAGTTATAAAGTAAATACAGGTAAGACAACTAGCTCCGTCCGTAGCACTCCTAGCGGCGAACAATATATTTTGCTGCCTGTTGAAGAGCAACAGAAGTTGTTTCGGCTGTATGTATGACGGTATATGAAAAATTCATATCATACGGGAAATTGAAACCGGTATACCGGTTGAACCGGTATACCGCCCAGCCCTACCCTGAACCTGTCCCTATCATCTAACGCAGTATTTTTGTCTCATGTCACTCTCTTTGTGCCCCCCTTTTAACTCTCCCATGCCCACCTTGGGGAGATTCGTCTCACAGTTTGAAAACCTCTGCTCTAAAGGAGGCTTCCAGGAGGCCTCCTTATCATGCCGGAGCCCCCTCAGCGGACTTCTTGTGAAGCAAAGGAACAGGGTTCTATTCTGGACAATCAGCACTGCTGTTCTTCTGGTCCAACCAGAGTCTCATTTCCAGAACCCTTGGCATGAGCTTTCCCAGGGATCCCTATAACTGAAGCAAAGCCACCACTGTCCTTTTATAGCGCTGGGGAACTGTCTGCTAGTCCTCAGGCACTGTTCCCAAGCTCCACAAATCACTGAGGAGGCAGCCCAACAAAATGCAGAACCATCAGCATCTCAGGGCGAACATCTTTCACCCCTAGCGCCTCGCCTCTGTGGAGTTTTCTGACCGCCTGAGTGATTAGTCTAAACAGGGGAGGCTGCCTTCACGTAACACATACGCACACACCTACATTGTTCTACTTTTGATAGATATGCATATTTCCCAATTGTACGTACGATGGCCGTAAGAGCTCAACAAGCAAATGGAGAAACATCATCACCAATTTAACGACACATACGCAGCATTTATAAAAAAGCGCTGTAAATTATAGAAATGCACTGCAAGAAGCTTACAACGGAAACCGTTTCCAGCGGATTATGAAGTTCTTGAAGTCGGCTAGCTAGTGTTAGAAAATCACCTCAAGCTTTTGGGCTTATCTAACATTGTGATGCAATGATTCAGATACTATTCTTAGGGCATGGGACAATGTGAAAATGTCATGTCACAATTATCCTGGGCACAATATTTATAATTCACAATTGTATCCCGCTAATCATCAGAATATGCTACAAACTCTTAAAATGGCACTAAAACATATTGGAATTGCTTTACCTTGTACTTGTTTAAGAAACAAACATTTGTATTGTTTCACAGATACATGTCTTTCTTTAGGTAAACAAACTATTTCAAATAAGGTAATCATAAAGTCCCCTTGCATAAATAAAGGATAATCCTTTTTTCTTTTAAAACAGCAACACTTTATGAGTCTTTTCTTTCTTTCTTTTTTAATGAGGCTCTATTTTTCACTTCTCTACCATGATAGTGAGCTCGAGAGCTTTTTAAAATCACTTGTGACGATAATTATTATTAGGCCATCAATGGAAATTCACCACGATCAACTTATTGTGTTTGAATATCGCGATCTGTGATAAAATTGTCCCATCCCTAATTATTGTAGGTATCTGCTGCTAACCTAGCGTTACCCTTTTGCTTATTATTCTAATACTTCATGTGATCACGATGACAGATAGCAGGCTTCAATGACTTCAAAAGCAACAAACCATGGCAACAACAAGCAGCCGTGTGCATCACTTTTTAGTGTCCCATTGTCACATTGATGTTGTCGTGTGTCGTTAAGTTGGTGAAGATGTTTCTTGATTTGCTTGAGCCAGCACTGAACAACACCTGCCGCCTGATCACTGGCTGCTTGAAACCCACCAACACAAGCAACCTTCACCTCCTCGCTGGCATTGCCCCTGCTGATATTAGACAGGAAGTTGCCAGCCGAGTCGAGAAAACAAAATCTACTACTAGTGATGAACGCCATCTCCTCCATGGATGTCACCCTCCGGCCCAACGGCTAAAATCAAGAAGAAGCTTTCTCAGCCATGTCCAGTCCCTAATAAAGTCTCGGGAAGAAACCAGACTCCAACTCTGGAGGGAAAAGCTTGAGAATGACCCTCCTCCAACTGTCATGGGAATACCCCCCACTGAAAACCTTCCCCCTGGCCCAGAAGCACCATGGGCTCAATGGAAAACACTAAACCGCCTCAGAACAAGAACGGGACGATCAAAAGCTGCTCTGGTCAGATGGGGCTACAAGGCTGGCCCAACCACATGTGAATGTGGAGAAGCAGACCATACTATGGAGCATTGCCTTGTCTGCCCTGTACTACCCAACCCTTGCAACTCAAAAGACCTTGCAGTGTTCAATAAAAATGCAAAGGACTGTGTAAAAAAAATGGGAAACTGTCATATAACCATCACGCTTCAGTGAAACGAGAAGAAGATTTGCTTGCGTTGTGTCCATTTGCATGTGTTTTTCTTCATTTGCAGTGTGTTGAACTCTCAAGGCCAACGCACAATTGCATCCTATAAAGCCGAACATAGGATAGGATGACTCAGCTCTCCCATTTGTTAGCTAACTACATAGCAAAATACAGTTACTTACCGGATGTATGGCTCCGTGCTGCTGTCCCCAGTCAGCTGGTCCTTAGTGAGGTAGGTGTTGTGGGAGGACGAGATGAAGTAGTGCGCCAGTGGGCGTTTCATGTCTTGGTGAACCCTGGCATGTTCCGGGTTAAACGCACAGTTCTCCTTAGACAGCATGTACATGGTGAAACCATTGGGGGTCATGAACTGGTTCTTCTGGGCTGTACTGGGCAAAAGGCACAAACACAAGTCAATAAAGGAGGGCAACTATTATATGGTGAGCAAACTGGTCACCATAGTGCAGCTTGTAATATACAGTTCAAAATTTTACAATTTTAGCTCAAACATATGTGTTTTTCTGACATTAAGCTGATATGATAGCATTTTCTCAAATAAAAGAGAACCATATTTTGTCTTGTTTTTGAAGGCAGGGCCTCGTCTCTTGCTGTTTAGAGTCGGCCAGGTTAGGTCAGGTTATGCTTTTCAGAACTAGTTGGAATGATGTTTTGATCGACCACGTCGGACATGCGTCTATAGTTGTTCAGAACAGCCTCACTGTAATGTCGTCATAAAGCTGTCACAGTCACTGAAGTGGGCATCAATGTTGGATCGTTGATCGAGGAAAGTAAGTCAATTTCATCGTTTTGACTTTAGAGTTGGTCAAATAAAAGTTGGTAGAGTACTAGGGATTGTAAATCTGTTTACCGACATTTTAAAAACTATAAAGGACCACTGCGATATTAAATTAGCAATGAATGTGCAGCAGTTTCTTCACTAGACTTTTGCCGCTAGACATTTTCTTGGACCTCTGTCTTCTAATGTCCGTACACATGCAAGAAATCTGGGTGTCTTTTTCTATTCTGTTTTGGAGGAATACTTCACCCCCAAAATGCTGATTTGTATATCAAATACTCATCGGTGTTATGTTGATTCTTTGAAAACCACTGTAACAGTGTTAAACGTAGCCCCCATTTACTTCAGTTTATCAAGACTTTTGATTGTTTTGGATTGTCCCTTCACCTTCAAGGCACGAGAAAAAGGTTTTCTTCAAGAATACAAGTTGAGTGAATTCATATTTGAATTCACTCAACTTGAAGTCATTTTGGGTGAAGTATTGCTTTAAAATATGAAAAATTGTAGACAAGAATGCCAGTTGTCGATTTTGCATGACTGGAGACCATCTTATATGCTTTTATCTCATCCTGTATTGACTACTGAATGGTTCTTTATGTGGGACTCAGTCAGTCATCCCTAGGTCGTCTGCAGCTAGTTAACTCAAATTACCACCCTCACCATTGTAGGCCTCCACCAACCATGTCATGGTTTGTGCCAAATTTGAAGAAATTCCCTCCAGATGTTCACAAGAATAGCACTTGAGTTTTAAGCAAAAAGTATCTTGTTGAAACACCCAGCAAGACGTGGAACAAAATTAGCATTCATTTGGATGGATGGAATTGTTTGGCAACCTGACTTATCCAAGTCCAATATTCACTCTTCTTTTAGCTCTATTTTGGTCTCTACCAACTTATTAGAAGAGCGGGACATGTAGTCACAAACTTTGTCACTCTCCCATTTGGTGCTGAGCAGGTAGCATCTAACAGGTTTAGCTAAGCCGCTTTGCTGAACCAGATAGGTCGGTGACTTGCAATATATTGTCACTTAGCACCGTACCCCACTCATTGAGTTCATAGGTGAGGATGAGACTTTGGGCGTGGATGAGTGAAGCGTCCTCCCCCTGGTCCTTCAAGAAGTCCCTCAGGTCCACAGTGGAGAGTACACAGTCGTTCGCGGAGTAGCGAATGAACACGGTGTCCAGGTCTGGTCTCCGTAACAACTCCCTGCAGAACACCTCAATCTCTCCGTGGTCCAGACGACCATCAGCTGACTGGTCACATTTCTATCAGGAGGAACAGAGTCAGACAAAGTTGGTCGCTCTTTGATTAGTTTGCCAAGCTGGTCTCACTTCGTCCAAGTGACACAAAGTCAATCAGATATATGTGTGTGTGTGTGTGTGAGAGTGTGTGCTCCGCTACCTGGAAGAGGCTATGGGCATACTGGTCACTCAGGTCAATATTGATCATCTGCAGCAGCGTCTGGACCTCGTCGTAGCTCATCTTGTCATCGTGGTTCTGGTCGGCCCGACTCAGATAAGAATGAATCCAGGTGACACACAAACAAGGTCAAGGAAGCAGCAACAGCTGGAACATGTGAAGTGTTTGGTGGCGTTTTACCAATATGGAGCTTCGAAGCACAGAAGTTATTCTTAATTATTCAGATTCTGCCTATAGATACTTTGTGTTGTATTCCGGGGTCTTTTAGACATTTCCTTCAATCAAAAAAGTGGAGTGTGACAAAAGTACAAACATATATTTTTACTAGATGTTGACATTCTGGTTTGGGACTTGCAAAGGTCCTTGTAGGACACTTATGGAGTTTCCATAATTTATGAAGTGTTATATTCACTACTGCTACATTTCAGTAGTCATTAACTACTCTCAGAAATTAGTTGAATAATCGATTAATTGCAGCAGATACATAATTATTTTTTTCACCAAATAACAAAGATCAGTTCTCGTCAAAAAGGTCTCAAATGACCAGTAAAAGAGGTGAGGTGGGAGGTGAAATAGCAGAGTCCGTGATTGGCTCTGAGAGGCTGTAGACAAACATGCCACGATCTGATTGGACTAAACTCCCTGTAGGCTTGTCTGAGCTAGAGAAACTGTCTGACTGCAGTAACAGCAGGACTGGAGATTAGTAATAATTCATTGCAGACTTATTACTATTCTACTATAAAAAAAGACATAGGGTGCAATTAATATGCTATAAGATATCCATCTACAGGATATAATTTATTAAATATCATTTTCAATTAAAAAAAGACATATATACTGTATATATATATATATTCTACTATAATTGTATATGACATATGTACATATATATATGATGTATGATTATCATTGGCAGTATAGAGAGCTGCAGAAATAATGTCTAAAACTCGTAAATGAGCCAGTTTTTTGCTTTACCAGTTCTCTCGTCTCCTTGTCAAATTGTTTTTGGAATGTATTTTTGGTTAGCTGCTTGAAATAAGGTCTGTGGTTAAGAGATTTTAACGTTTTCTTCTATGATATAAAAAAACGAATTTCGAAGCTTTTAAGTGTCTTACAAAAGGCGGTTGCTAACAAGTGGCTAAATGAGGATATAAACATTATCCTGCCGAATGGAAGACTGCCTTTTAGCTTAGTGGTGGTGACTTGGAGTCATACTTAACACTTTTTAATTTGCAGATTGCATTTAGGCTCCAAAATCATAAAGGTATCAAAAATGTTGTTTGCCACGGGGCTTATTTTCTGCAATAATCCAAAATCTAATGTAAGATCCCACCGGCTCTCTGTCAAGGGAACCAGTGCTATGCTAACTCCCTAGTTAGCCTACAAAAATAGCACACTATTGTCTCTGCATATGCAGTGTAGACAAATGAACAACAATTAGGATATTGGTTGAGTTTCTCCTTCTGAGTCATGTTGTCCACCCTCCCCTGCAGGGTTCGGATGCCGCGGGCCCAATGCCGAGCCTCCTCTTGGCTCTGGCACAGGAGATCCAGGCTCTTGCGGGGCCCTTTGAAGACCACCGTCAAACACCGCTGCTCAGGGACGGAGCCGACCATCTGCCGCAGCGTCTCTGACTGGCAACCCTCGCGCACGCACTCGACCTCCATGACGGAGACTGGGGACGTGTGAGGGGAACAGAGAGAAGGAAGAGGAAAAACGATGACTACGTCCACTTCTTACAGTCTATGGTTATTGCTCAGTTTTTCTGAGGTACGGTTTTAGTATTGATCCTTAACAAGAACAAGATGAGTTTGGATGGAAAATGAATTGAAGAATTTCTCTGAAATCCTACCCAAAAGACTAAATGTCCTCTGTGGGTCTCCTACAGAAGGGACAAAAAGAGTTTCCGCGGTCAGGGCTGTGCACCACTAAGGTTTCTGACACGTTCCTACTTGAAGTAGTTGCTGTTTCAGCAATACAGACGGATAACAGATACATGTAAGTTCACACCCCTGGGTTCCTTAAAAATAAACACTTTGAAGATCCCTCAAAACAGTCCCAGTGCTCCACATCATGCAGTCGCTGAAATCTGTAACGGGTTATATATGGACCCAAATGCAACACACAGGATTCCAGAGATCTTTGGCTTTTATTACTAACTTCAAATATAGCAGGCAGAGTTCAAACAGGGTCAGGATCAGGATCAGAAGGCTGGTGGGTTTACCGGGAGTCAGGCAAGGCGGGTAAAACAGGGGCAGGCAGGGTTTCCAGATACGGCAGGCAGAGTTAATCAAGATCAGGATCAGAAGGCGGGTAGAACAGGGGCAGGCAGGATCGGTAACAGGAGATCAGTCCGTGAGAGTGTGCTGGAGAGTCTGGCATAGAACCGAAGAACAATCTGGCAAATGTGTCTAGGAGGCAGGAGTCTATATAGGGGCTTGATTACTGATCAGAGGCAGGTGAGTGAACAGGTGAAGGGAGTTTAGACTAATGAGGAGGGAGTGACTGACAATAAGAGTGAGGAGGGTGTGGAGCTGAACTGTGACAGAAATCTACCGCATGAACGACATTCCTTTCAAAAGATATTCCCTCATTTGTGGTGGTGGGGAGCGCCCGCGCGTGTTGGTCCAAGATCTCACCATAGGTGTTCAGATGGGTCGAGATTTGGTGGATGGGCAAGGCATATGATTTACATAATTGTTATACCGTCAAAGCATTCGGTGAGCCCTCGAGCTCCTTGTGGTCAAACCCTGTCCCCGGGCAGAGCGTTGATACGGGCCGATTTTGAAAATCCCTGGGATACGTTCAACGATTACGCTTTTCAATGTTCGACGCCATCAAGTTATTTTTCTGTCTTTCTACAACTCTGGTATGTTTGGTCTTGGTTTATGGAAAGGTTGAGGGTACAGTACAGCAGGTATCTATTTGATCTTCCCGACATTTCACCAGGGTGTGCCGTATATGACGGTATTTAAAGGATGTAAAGGGTCTCAAGTCTTTGGTCTGTACTATCAGTAAAGAGTTACGATAGCAACACAGAGTGAGATACACACAGAGAAAAGAGGTGAGTAGGGTTGTAACTTTTTTCGGAAAAAGAAAAATTCAAACTAACATGTAAGTACCTTTGAATTAATTTGAAAGCAACCCATGTAGCGTAGTGCATGAGTCTGAGATACAGTGAGCTGTGACTGACACATATCAGAATTATGTTCCCATACACCAAAACTGAATTGTCAATAACGTTCCGAGGGAAACTAATTTTCCCACGGATTACCTTTGATTTTGGCGTATCAGAATAAAATAGAAGATAAAGCAGGGTATGCTTTAGGGTGTGGCTACTTTGTGATTGACAGGTCGCTACCACGGCGTTGTAAAATTTGGGTTGGCTGAAAATGTATTATCCAGCGTTCTGTTGTACTTAGCTCCACCCTCTTGTCTCTCTTCTTGTTCCAAACAACCAAGATGGCCACAGCCAAAACGCCAAATTCAAGGCTTCGAAACCTTCGTCCACAAACCGATGTGTGACGTCACGGTGACTACGTCCACTTCTTTTATACAATCTATGATTATCCACATATTTAAACAATTATATCTCTATCTCTCTGACGACTGGGTTTTCACTGAACCTTACATCACTGGAGAAGAAATAATGAGAGAAAAGTGAACCTTTAGTCTCTTGCGCAGCTCTTCCAACCACAGGGCATCTTCATGCTTGAACAAATGCATTACACAATCACAGCTCTGGCTTTTGACCTTTTCTATTTGTGACATTCACTTACAGACTCAAACCCAGGTCTACTCTCAGTTTCCATCTTGCATTCTCTGCATTATCTCTTAACAGTACTTTAGTGGTAGTATTAGTAAGATACAATATAATCATTATTGTGTATTCATTTTGCTCTGTGCACATATACAGTCTACATTCTAGCACCAATGGCAGCTCACTTTCTCTTTCATGCTGTTATTCTCTGCGTGGTGTGTATTTAAGGTGGTCATTTTGAGTCACTAAAACACATAAAGATATCATTTGGACAGATATTGTATTTACACACACATCTGAGCAGCATAGAAAGATAATAAAAGATATCGGAAAAGATAATAGTATATTGTCTCTATCCATTTATTTACTTTTGTTTGACTAATCTTAAACTATTAATTTATTTTCGGTATCTATGTACTGATAATGCTTGTCACGCCACTTTTTACAATATGCCGTAGCTTCTGCGCTTAAGTTGGATTTCAGTTTGGATTTGGTGCTGTATCCACACTTATTCTACTGCATGTCAACAGGGAATCATGGCTATGGGGTACGAGGCTTGGCTCCAGGACGGGCTCCTAGACCTGTTGGGTCTTCTTTGTAAATACCACCTTGTATTTCTGCAGGATCCTGAATGTGTACGGAGACAGTGGCTTGGCTGCTAACAGCACTCATGACAGCCCTGCAATGTTGATTCTAATTAATACTAAATGTGGACACTCTGGTGAGCTGTCTGTCACACACACACACACACACACACAAATCCAGCGAGGTTTCCACCAGTGTTTCCCTCACAAACAGGGCTGTTTGTGCGTTATTTTTCAACCTGTTTGTTCTTCCGTACCGCACTCATTTCACGTCCATACTTTCACAATCTCACCCCACTGTCTCGAGGATTTGAATGAACCAAACCAAACATCACTGTTGCCCACACGTCAGCTGGTGTTTGCCCAATCTCTATTTGCCTGCGGTTTCACTTGAAACTACACAAAACTACAGGAACAGCCTTGTGCACTGTGTACCTGACAATACAGAGATAAAATACTGCTCAAAATACATCTAATGCTGTTCCTAAGGAAGATGCTCAGAGAGTCTATGTACATGATCTCTTCAAAATGTGATGTAATTTAATTTCATATATATATAAGTGTCTATGAAGTGTCTGTTATATTATTAAGGGGGTTATAAGCAAAAGAAAACAACATATTTTCATTTTCTAGATACTTTCACCTCTTCATAATTCCTTCAAAAGAACCTCTCTGGGATTAGGGGCATCAGACTTTACCTCATCTTAAAGTGTCAGAAGACAAAAAGGTTGGAAACTACTGCACTAGACCACCCAGTCACAAAACAGCAAAAAAAACTAACATTTGATCTAAAACAAGCAGAAGGAATTACTGGGTGCGGCTGACAGGCTTCCACTTTTCTGGTACCTACGTGTCGAGTCCAAGTAAATCAGCTTGGGAGTTTTTTAGAAGCAGGTATGGATCAGAGTACAGACAATTCAGCTAAAACAAGACATGAACAAGCAGAAGGTAGCTGTGTTCGGATGAAGAAGCCACATTTTTATTTAGAAGATACAAGTGAACCGATATAGAGGGTGTCACCCAAACCTGCACACCAAACACACGCCGTGCCACATCACAAGCATATCTAGTCTTGTGGCAATTAGAGGCTCTTGCCCTGCACTTGGGAGAGCTAACCCAGTAGTAGAGTCGTATGGTAACTATATAGCACCAAACCACAGGAACCAGGGCAGACTCCCACCACCATATAATGTCCTATAATCTCACTGTTTGAACTGCAGCAGCGTCGGGTGCCATTTATGGGCCAAAAATAGTTGGGCTCTATAATCAGGGCACCGTGTGTGACCCTCAGAGAGCGGAGACGAGGGGGGAGTAGATGTGCAAGCAACAAGTAAGTGGCATTTTAAGCGAACAAAAATAGATACTGTGTAGCCATGTTTTACCTGACACGCCCAGCACTGAGCTCATCTGGCAGAGGAAAGGCCTGCTTGTTACCAATTATCACTTGGAAATGGTTCTTTACCTCTGGGTGGGGTAGGTTGGCTAAAACTCTTTTGCCACCAACATTAGTGTGTATATATACAGGGTTTTTTAAATGAGGGAAAACTCACATAAAATAGGTGATATACTCCTTTCCCATTACCAGTACAGGAGTAGCATTTCTGTTCTTTTTTTATTCTGGTGTGTCACGTTCGACGCAACAAAAAACGTGTCGGTAAACGAGCTTGGTAAACAATGATTATGTTCCAGCGGTACTACTTTAAAAAAATATCTGCTACTTATTCAGTCTCTCTTTCAAACTCTCAAACCAGAGTTGGCGATTGTTGGAACAGTAGAAAGGCCAACAAAGACGGATTTGATGAGTTTGATTTGATTTGGTCAATTTTGAATGAAGTGTGTTTTATAATGAACAAATTGTGTAAAACTGAGCAGGTCAGCCTATGCCTATTCAGCAATCAAGGCACGATCTGGAAATGCGTGACTAATTTACTTTTGTTTTTGGATCCATTTGCCTTATACTGTCACGTGAAATGTAACTTTAACAAAGCACTGGGGCACTGGGGACATATTTTGATGTAAATTGTCTTACTCGGTCAATCTGTGGTTGTCATGAGCAAGTCTAAACGGTCCTCTGCCTCGTATCCTGCATGTTGTGGTTGTATGTTTTTTACAATGACCTGTGCATCAATAAATTGCCTCCGATTGATATAAAAGGACACTTACAGGATTGCTGGTCCTTGGCCCAGCTGGAGGTTTTGTGGGACTGGCACCAGACAGTGACGCCGTCTCCCAGCAGCTTCAGAGTTCGTCGCTTCTGCCAGCGAGGCGAGCGGACCTTTACATGTGAATGATGAACCCATTAAATCTCATCGAGTGATCACTAACAACCAGTAATAGATTCTACTTAGCAAGAGCTTTACCTTTACCATACTGGAACCCTGCAACATCCGCTTCACATCTTCATCCTCCTGCACTCCTGGAAAGCAAAAAGACAAAAGGATGGTTGAAGAAAGACGGATATGATGTCATGAAAACTTGACTAGATTGTGTGCAGGATGACAGTGAGTATTCACAGAACCCGTATAACTCAGTAGCACTGGAAGAAGACTGGAAGAGTGAGGAGAGAAAAGGGAGGATGAAAAGAGAAAATAGAAGGGTAGAGCATAGTCAGAATTCAAAGTTAGTGTATATATATATATATATATATATACATCTGTTGAACCGCAGCAGCTCATATGGGAGCTCTGTAATTCATTTTGGTGCTGAACCACCAGTTGGGTGCGGTTAGAGATGAGACGATATGGACGGAGACATAAAGAAAGACAGAAAGACTAGATGATGAGGAGGAAAAATGAGGAGTGAGAGATATAATAAAAAGGTTGGTGATGGGACAGAGGAGAGGACAATCCAATTCCAATTAGCTGAGGGCTTTTGGCCTGTTATGAAAGCAATATCCTGTGACACCTTTCACGAAGATGACACATTTTAACCAACTTAATTATTCATTTCAGCAACCTTTCTTAGCTTAACCCTCTGAACCCCAAAACCTGCCGGCGGGATTGAAAAGCATGTTTTAAACGAAACAGCCAGAAGTTTTAAAAACCGTCTCTCGCCCAGAATAAAACTTTAGCTTTAAACAGATCCTGTAAAAAAACATAACATTCTGCGCTCCTCAAGGCAAGGCAAGTTTATTTGTATAGCACATTTGAACAACAAGGCAATTCAAAGTGATTCACATAAAACCATTAAAAGCATCAAAACATAAGGCAAAAGAAAAGGAGATTTAAAAACAAGTAAGAACATTAATTGAAACATTAAAAACAGTCATAAAAACACTAAAAAGCAGTGTAAGAAATAAAATACAGTAGTAAAATGTAGAAATGCAGAAAATTGATGAATATCCTTGAATCTGGTTCAATTAAAGGCAGCAGCAAACAGAAAAGTGTTGAATCTTCAATCTCAGCACATTTCCACTTCTATGCAGATGACACAGCGCTTTGTAATGGAGTCAATACTCATGTCAATATTACTGCTGGAATTTGCTTGACCCCGGTGAGTGAATCCACTAATCACAGCGATTTCCTTAAACTGAACTGAACCATAAAGTCTGAATCTAATCTGAAGCTGGATATCAACCAGTGATTTTCATCTACTTACAATGAGATGATTATATGTTTGAGAAAATATCAGTATGACAGTAGTTTGTTGAAAATCATGAATTTTAATATTTTATCATATAAAATATATCCTGTGAATATATCCTGGATTTCATTTATATTTCTGAGGATTTATCACTCTTCCCACATTGACTGCAAACAGCGAGAACGAGGCTGGTGCACAAACAAACAAATACACATGTGTCGGTAAAGCACAGCTAGATTAGAGCCTTTCAGCAGCCCACACATGTTAGTGGAGGCCAGTGGGCAGTGAGGCAGTAGTGAGATGGTCTATATTTGTTGATGCTGCTGCTCTGCACTACCAGTATTAACAGGCTTCTCTCTGACATTTAGGGGCTCAGCGGGGCTGCTGCTGCTGGTGTAGTATCTGCAGACAGACAGGCCAAACTATGGTGGGTTTATTAAGGATCACAGCTGGGAGTACGCGGTAGAACATACAGCTTAGCCCCTTTGACCAGAGCAACATGGTTCATTTCTTCATTTAAAGTTACAGTTTAGAGCAGGCATGGGCAAACTACGGCCCGCGGGCCGGATACGGCCCGTTGGGCGTTTTAATCCGGCCCGTCAGATATTGGTACAAAATTGTCCATATTATAATTAAGACTAGGGCTGGGTGGTATACCGGTTTTAATTTCCCGTATGATATGAATTCTTCACACACCATTATACTGGTGCATATCCGAAACAACTGCTGTCTGCTTTCAACAGGCAGCTAAATGTATTCTTTGCCGCGGTCAGCGCTAGTTGTCTTATATGTATTGAGAGGGAATGTAATGTCATGGTCATAACTTTATAACACAACAATTAACAACCCACAACTAACGCTCTTTAACAGAGAAAAACACAACAGCACAACAGTCTGTGACACATAAACAATTTGTAACACTAATAATTGTACATTTATAAAATTTCACCGCCGAACTGCATGCTGGGTACAGCTCGCGAGCGAGCCTGCTTGCTAGCACAACAGTCTGCTGGGAGAGGCTCGTCGCTCCACTTACGTTACATTAAAGAACCGGAGATGCACCGATAGAGTTTGACACATATGCAACGCTGATTACCGTGTAATATGTGTGGTATTTGTTATAAATGTACATTGGTGCAAAGAGGGTGATAATAAGCTGTACGTGGAGGGGCTTAGGACCCAGGGGAATGTAGGTGAAGGAAACAGGAAGAGACGGAAGACACGCCACACAAACAGCTGTTCACCGCTCGTCACGATCCTGTAGACCAGTGATTCTCAACTGGTGGTTCGTCGCGGACCCGTTTTCAGTGGGTCGCGGGACTTTGCTTTATGCAGCGGAGTTATTCACGCTCCTTTCCAGCATTTACGGCACTTGTTCAGCGGTGCAGGAAAAACACCGACCAATGCGTTGTAAATCACGTCACGTGATGCAGTTTAGCCAATAAAATAAGGGTATTCTGATACGTTTCCTGACTGCAGTGAGATGCACCCACACCGTGACACAGGGGGGAGAGACAAGGAAAGACATCACAGAGCAGAACTCTGATAATGTTAGATGTGACAGTCAAACATTTGTATGATCCGGTCAAAGATTCAAACTGCTAAAAAGACCACAGTCATTAACCTTTACACTAAAAACACTGTGTCGAAAATGAGTGCATGATAAAATATGCATTAATGCTTACCGTGTAAGATCCCCGCTAACTGTTGAACACCTCAGATCTGTTCTGAGAATTGCCACAACCAAACTGACACCAAACGTTGACGCACTGGTTAAAAAGGGTGATCAACAACACTGTTCCTGCTGAAATTAAATTGTACTTGTAATTTATATTAGTTCACACAAACACTCCATTCATCTGCTACTGGCCCGGCCCGTCTGTCAAATTTTAAAACTCAATGTGGCCCCCGAGCCAAAAAGTTTGCCCACCCCTGGCTTAGAGGGTCAGTTCACCCAAATTACAAAAAAAGAAGGAAAAAAAAGTTTTCACATTTTCCCTTTGTCGTATTGAGCCGTTTCTGGAGTTTAATTTGTGACGCTTGAAAAATTTTAAGTTCACACTGTAAACTCTTTCCAGTTAGATAATCCATAGAGCACGTTCCTTTCATTGGGGACAATGACTTTAGGATAAAATAGTCACAATCAAACTGCAAATTGGCACTTTAGGATTAAGACAAATTGAGACATTAAAGGGTAACTTTGGCACTTTTCAACCTGGACAACAATTTATGAAATTGTTCCAGTATTGAACAAGAGCGCTGTCTATAAACGGGCTGTAATGCGATCGCTCGGGGAAACTCCTCACTGTCACCGTACGTCTACTTAATTGTTTATCAAAAGTGACGACAACATTATGGAAAGGACCCTACAGAGAAATAATAACCACGAGAGTTCACTGAGCATGCAGAGCCTGAGGAGGACAGCAGTGAAACATGGAAACCTGTTACCCTAAATACTCTGGTTGGGGAGAAAATGTGCTTAACCAGCTGGTAAATGTTTACTTTTCCCAACGTGGGACACCGAAGTTTAAAAATCCCTCTGGATAAATACACAGCACTACATGTTGTAAAAAAACAACACAAGTATACTGACCCTCATCAATAAAAAGACATGAGCTCTAATGTCATGAAATCAATCTTCAATGCAATTTTCCCAGTTTACAGACACTAAGTTTACTAACGATTAGTCTGTCTCCAATATTTCAAATAATTTTATTGAATTTTTTAGTCGTTCATAAAACAAAAAGGTCAAATATTCACATAGTTTCAGCTTCTGTGATGTGAAGATTTGCTTTTTTTCTATATAATTTTAAATTGAGTATCTATGGATGTTGGACAGTTGGTCAGAGGAAAGAAAACAAACTGTCATTTTTCACAACATTTTGACATTTTATCAACTACGATTCATTCTGATTAGTCACATTAAAATAACCAATTGCTAAAGAAGACAACCATTCACTGCAGCTGTTAACTTTATATGATTTTATGCTGGGTTTCATGTTTGCCATTGGTCCTGATTTAAAGTATCACACACTATGGTGTGTGTGTGTGTGTGTGTGTGTGTGTGTGTGTGTGTGTGTGTGTGTGTTCATTTCGAAGGAAGACGGACACAGAAATACAAAAAAACAAAACATCCAAGTTTGAATAACATTTACTCTCTATTTCCAGTATGGAACCTTCATGTCTCAACCTACTTTTGTACTGAGGACACAAATAAAAAAAATGAAATATTGAAGTTTAAATCACTGTTTTTAAAACAAATGTAATTAATTACATAATAATTAATGTTTTGAGAAGAAATACGGTAACATTTTTGCTATGCTTGTTTTTTACTGAGGTTTATTCCTATTCTATCTATTCTGCTTATTGGAGAGGGGGGGATAACGGTCCACTGTGGCGACAGTATATCAGTATGAGTATGTCAGAAAGGAGGGGGGGGGGGGGGGGGGGAGCATCTGTAACAACATCTGTAACACAAACACTCACCCAGACTCCTCAGAGGATCAATGGCCTTTGATTCGGACGTCCCGGCTCCGTTCTTCACCGCCGGGGCCGCTTTCTTTCTGTTGCCCAACATACCGCAAGGAAGCTGCGCTTGATTTCGCTCTGCCTCCCTCTCCCTTCCTTCCTCAGCCTTTTCTCCCCCTGTTGGTCCGGGGTCCTGCGTTGTTCCTCGGGCTGCGAGATAAGCGGTCTAGCGGTTCAACTGCACGGAGACCCCGCAGGAGGAAGACACGAGAACCTCCACGTCGGTCTGCGCGCTGCACCTCATACTTTTATCCTGGAGGAGTCTGGCCAAACCCTTCACCCTGCTGATGTCACTGAGATGAATTTATAAACATAGAGCTGTATAAACCACAACAGACAAGGGCTTCCTGAGGGGGACTTTCAAAATAAGAGCCGTGGAGGTCTCGTAAGGGTTTCGATGTCTGGTGCCTTATTTAAAGACTCAATCAACAGATTAGCACACAGCTTTAAAGTAGCATAGTTAAATAATAAATCTCACTTCATTTCCATTCTTTGGATTCGATAAATTTTCTGTTGTGTCAATCATATGTGCATGTGGCAGTAGAATGCCACATGCACATCAATGCAGCAGTATTATTAATCCAAAAACATCGCATAACGACCTCTTGCGAGGTTCTTTTACTAGCAGTGGATTTTCACAGTGTGGTATTGCTTTTATTTTAGTAAATGACATAGCAGGTCATTGTCACCAATGTAGCAATTTGTTATGCTTTTGTTTTGACGGCAAAACTCTCAACACTTCCGGGTTTCGTATTGTGTGTCTGTGGTAACTTGACGGAATTCTAAACGGATTATAGACCGAGGAGAGACGCTCAATGTGTCCAAGGTGAAATAGCCTTCCTCTTCTCGGTCCGCTGGTCTCTCATTTGATCCACATCACTAGTATGATTGATGATAACTGGAAACAGCTGATCCTCTCACTCTGTCCGCTGTAATTGGGGCGATAGTTGCCGCGGAATGATTTATGCACAAATTGGCCCGCGTGCCGTGTGAGCAGTAAATACGCGGACTGCGGTCAAGTCAGCAGACACTCAGATCTCCGTGGTCAACTCAGCAGACACTTAAATTGTAGTGCACCTATACGCTGAAACTTACGGTAAACGCAACCAAACGGCACAGGACGGGAGCGAGCGAAGGATTTTGCAAAGTTAGCGGAAAGATTAACGTAAAAACTTCCGGTTTTCTACAGACGAACATCCGGTTTTCAAAATAAGATGCCAACAAAGTATACATATTGCATAATGAAATGAGATTAAATTAATTATATTCCAATAAGTATAAAAAATGATACCATCATCTCGTGAGTTAAAGGGAAAATACACCTAAATTGTGCGTAAAGTGTATTTATTCTTTGATTTGAGGGTTGCTGGAAATTAATAATACCTGACTGACAGTCAATTAAGATGTTTTACGAAGCAAAAACTCTGAACTGAATTTATATCTTCAAATGGCAAATTTCTGAAGTTTTTAAGGTGCTATGAAAATGTTTTTCTCAATAATTCCCCACAATGACTAATGCATATACAGTGTGTTCAGGACAAAAAAAGTCTAATATCACAATATTTGAGCTGCTACAAAAATATTTTTCTCAATAATTCCATACAATGAGTGATGTATATGTAATCAAGGCATCGTTGACTCCACCCATAGAGAAAATAAGACATTTTGACTGTACCAATTAAGAGATATTTCAAAGTAAAAGTCATACATTTGAATCGAGAAACTATCTAATAAATGAATATTTGAAGTGTAATAAAAAGTATTTTCTCAATAAGTCCAGACAATGACTGATATGTATGTGTTGAGGACATCGTTGACTCCACCCATACTGAATATTAGACATTTTTACTGTCCTAATTAGGAGATATTTCAAAGTAAATGTCATACATTTGAATCGAGAAAATATCTAATAAATGGATATTTGAAGTGTAATAAAAAGTATTTTCTCAATAAGTCCAGACAATGACTGATATAGATGTGTTGAGGACGTCGTTGACTCCACCCATACTGGAAATTATACATTTTTACTGTACCAATTAAGAGATATTTCAAATTAAAACTCATACATTTGAATTGAGGAAATATCTAATAAATGAATATTAGAAGTGTAATAAAAAGTATTTTCTCAATAAGTCCAGACAATGACTGATATACATGTGTTGAGGACATGGTTGACTCCACCCATACTGAAAATTAGACATTTTTACTGTCCTAATTAAGAGATATTTCAAAGTAAATGTCATACATTTGAATTGAGAAAATATCTAATAAATGAATATTTGAAGTGTAATAAAAACAGTTTTCTCAATAAGTCCAGACAATGACTGATATACATGTGTTGAGGACGTCGTTGACTCCACCCATACTGAAAATTTGACATTTTTACTGTACCAATTAGGAGATATTTCAAATTAAAACTCATACATTTGAATTGAGAAAATATCTAATAAATGAATATTTGAAGTGTAATAAAAAGTATTTTCTCAATAAGTCCAGACAATGACTGATATACATGTGTTGAGGACGTCGTTGACTCCACCCATACTGGAAATTAGACATTTTTACTGTACCAATTAAGAGATATTTCAAATTAAAACTCATACATTTGAATTGAGAAAATATCTAATAAATGAATATTAGAAGTGTAATAAAAACAGTTTTCTCAATAAGTCCAGACAATGACTGACATGTATGTGTTGAGGACATCGTTGACTCCACCCACACTGAAAATTAGACATTTTTACTGTACCAATTAAGAGATATTTCAAAGTAAAAGTCATACATTTGAACTGAGAAAACGTCTAATAACTGAATATTTGAGGTGCTATAAAAACTATTTTCTCAATAAGTCCAGACAATGACTAATATGTATGTGTTGAGGACATCGTTGACTCCACCCACACTGAAAATTTGACATTTTTACTTTACCAATTAAGAGATATTTCAAAGTAAATGTCATACATTTGAACTGAGAAAACGTCTAATAACTGAATATTTGAAGTGTAATAAAAACAGTTTTCTCAATAATTCCAAACAATGACTGATGCATATAAGTTGAGGAAATCTCTGACTACACATATACAGAAAATTAAACATTTTTACTGTGGTAATTAAGAGATTTTTTAAAGTAAATGTCCAACATTTGTTCCAAGAAATATCCAATAACTGAATATTTGAAGT
Organism: Anarhichas minor; assembly: GCF_050575085.1. Taxonomy (NCBI): domain Eukaryota; kingdom Metazoa; phylum Chordata; class Actinopteri; order Perciformes; family Anarhichadidae; genus Anarhichas; species Anarhichas minor. The sequence continues at coordinate 4,942,666 of NW_027466463.1, read as the reverse complement.
GTTTCCTCAATAATTCGAAACAATGGTTAATGTATACAGGTGCATCTCAATGAATTAGAATATCATCGAAAAGTTAATTTATTTCAGTAATTCAATTCAAAAAGTAAAACTCGTATATGATATAGATTCATTACACACAAGGTGATATATTTCGAGTGTTTATTTCTTTTAATGTTGATGATTATGGCTTACAGCTAATAAAAAACCCAAATTCTGTATCTCAGAAAATTTGAATATTACATAAGACCAATTTAAAAAAGGTTTTTTAATACAGAAATGTTGGCCAACTGAAAAGTATGTCTATGTACAGTATAAAGTATGCACTCAATACTTGTTCGGGGCACCTTTTGCATGAATTACTGCATCAATGCGGCGTGGCACGGAGGCGATGAGACTGTGGCCCTGCTGAGGTGTTATGGAAGCCCAGGTTGCTTTGATAGGGGCCTTCAGCTCATCTGCATTGTTGGGTCTGATGTCTCTCATCTTCCTCTTGACAATACCCCATAGATTCTCTCTGGGGTTTAGGTCATTCAAGAATTTGGTTGAGAATCACAAGGAGTGAACTGCGGCTGGAGTCAGTGCTTCAAGAGCCACCACACACAGACGTATCCAGGACATGGGCTACAACTGTCGCATTCCTTGTGTCAAGCTACTCCTGAACCAGAGACGTAAGAAGTGTCTTACCTGGGCTAAGTTGCCTGAGCTAAGTTACCTGGACTAAGGAGAAAAAGGACTGGACTGTTGCTCAGTGGTCCAAAGTCCTCTTTTCAGATGAAAGTCAATTTTGCATTTAATTTGGAAATCAAGGTCCAGAGTCTGGAGGCAGAGTGGAGAGGCACACAATCCAAGTGTCTTGAGGTCCAGTGTGAAGTTTCCACAGTCAGTGATGATTTGGGGTGCCATGTCATCTGCTGGTGTTGGTCCACTGTGTTTTATCAAGTCCAAAGTCAGTGCAGCCTTCTACCAGGACATTTTAGAGCACTTCATGCTTCCCTCTGCTGACAAGCTTTATGGAGATGCTGATTTCATTTTCCAGCAGGACTTGGCACCTGCCCACACTGCCAAAAGCACCAATACATGGTTTAATGACCACGGTATAACTGTGCTTGATTGGCCAGCAAACTCGCCTGACCTAAACCTCAGAGAGAATCTATGGGGTATTGTCAAGAGGAAGATGAGAGACATCAGACCCAACAATGCAGACAAGCTGAAGGCCGCTATCAAAGCAACCTGGGCTTCCATAACACCTGAGCAGTGCCACAGTCTCATCGCCTCCGTGCCACGCCGCATTGATGCAGTAATTCATGCAAAAGGAGCCTCGACCAAGTATTGAGTGCATACTGTATACTGTACATGGACATACTTTTCAGTAGGCCAACATTTCTATATTAAAAATCCTTTTTTTAATCGGTCTCATGTAATATCTAATTTTCTGAGATACAGAATTTGGGGTTTTTATTAGCTGTAAGCCATAGCCTAAACACTCGAAATATATCACACTTTCGATGATATTCTAATTCATTGAGATGCACCTGTATACATCAATCATTGTTTGGAATTGTTGAGGGAATACTTTTTATAACACTTCAAATATTCAGAAATTACCTGTTCCTCGGTACAAATGTATGACATTTACTTTTAAATATCTCTTAATTGGTACAGTAAAATTGTTTAATTTTCAGTATGGGTGGAGTCAAAGATGTCTTGAACAGATATGCATCAGTCATTATCTGGAATTATTAAGAAAACCCTTTTTATAGCACCTTAAATATTAAGAAATTAACTTTTTGAACGTTCAAAAGAAGGACTTATATTTTGGAAAATCTCTTAATTGGGAAAGTAAAAATATTTGATTCTCAGTATTAGTATAGTTAGAGATGTCATGAACACATATGCACTAGTCATTGTCTGGAATTATAAAGAAAACTCTTTTTATAGCATCTCAAATATTCAGTTATTGGATATTTCTTGGAACAAATTAATTAATTAACTTTAAAAAATCTCTTCATTACCACAGTAAAGATTTTTCATTTTCTGTATATGTGTGGTCAGAGATTTCCTCAACTTATATGCATTAGTCATTGTGTGGAATTATTGAGAAAATAGTTTTTATAGCACCTCAAATATTCAGAAATGTACCCGTTTCTTGGTACAAATGTATGACATTTAATTTCAAATATCTCTTAATTAGGACAGTAAAAATGTCTAATTTTCAGTGTGGGTGGAGTCAACGATGTCCTCAACACATACATGTCAGTCATTGTCTGGACTTATTGAGAAAATACTTTTTATTACACTTCAAATATTCATTTATTAGATATTTTCTCAATTCAAATGTATGACTTTTAATTTGAAATATCTTTTAATTGGGACAGTAAAAATGTCTAATTTTCAGTGTGGGTGGAGTCAACGATGTCCTCAACACATACATATCAGTCATTGTCTGGACTTATTGAGAAAATACTTTTTATTACACTTAAAATATCCATTTATTAGATATTTTCTCAATTCAAATGTATGAGATTTAATTTGAAATATCTCTTAATTGGGACAGTAAAAATGTCTAATTTTCAGTGTGGGTGGAGTCAACGATGTCCCCAACACATACATGTCAGTCATTGTCTGGAATTATTGAGAAAAATATTTTTGTAGCACCTTAAATATTGTGATATTACCCATTTTTGTCCTGAACATATATGCATTAGTCGTTGTGTGGAATTATTGAGAAAAACATTTTTATAGCACCTTAAACATTTTAAAAAATGTGCCATTTGAAGATACAAATTCAGTTCAGAGTTTTTGCTTCGTAAAATATCTTAACTTCCAGCAACCCTCAAATCAAAGAATAAAGACACTTTACGCACAATTTAGGTGTATTTTCCCGTTAACTCAGGAGATGCAGGTAGCATGTTTTGTACTTAATGTGAATATAATTCATTTAATCTCATTTCATTATGCAATATGTATACTTTGTTGGCATCTTATTCTGAAAACCGGATGTTCGTCTGTAGAAAACCGGAAGTTGTCTCACGTTAATCTTTCCGCTAACTTTGCAAAGTTCTTCGCTCGCTCCCGATCTGTGCCGTTTGGTTGCATTTACCGTAAGTTTCAGCGTATAGGTGCACTACAATTGAAGTGTCTGCTGAGCTGACCACGGAGATCTGAGTGTCTGCTGACTTGACCGCAGTGTGGATTTTCACAGTGTGGTATTGCTTTTATTTTAGTAAAAGATCAGAATACTTTTTCCGCCGTGCTTTTTGTGTCACGTGCTGCTTTTCTCGATTTAAATGTATGTTGTATATATCATTGTATATGAGTATTATTATCATTAGTATTCATAAATGTATATTTATTTTTAGGGGTGTCACTTTAAATGCACAAGTGGGCGTGGTCAAACGTGGGTCACATGATTTGACACGGAACTCGTCGCTGTACGTTACAGTGGCTGGAGATGGTTGGTTTGTCCCAACGTCCAACCCAGGTAGGTCCATGGGCAGTTTCGTCATGCAACGTTTACCGTCAAAGGAAGTAAACCCAAACACAGCCGAGGCCACCATTCACTCAGAAGCTGTGTCTCAATTCAGGGGCTGCATCCTTCGGAGGACCCAGCCTTCGCGGTCTACGTGGGCCGCGTCCTTTGAGGACCGCAAAGGCTAGACCGTGCCGTCTCCGAAATGAGACGGCCCACCCTACAGAGGACTTCCTGTTTGCGTCAACAGCTGTTCCCGCCCCGCCCCCCTCTTGCTGCTCCCGTCCCTAAAATCCCTGCTCAACAGGATTATATATATAATATATATTATATATATATATATATATATATATATATTTATAGTGTATATATATATATTTATAGTGTATATATATATATATATATATATATATATATATATAAAATCCCTGCTCAACAGGATTATAAATATATATACATATAAATACATTAAACTAAAACCTATTCAGTATATATACTGGAAAGGTTTTAGTTTAGTGTTTTAATCAGTTTTGTATCATATATTCAATAATTAATTCATAGATCTTTTTCATAATATTGTTTTTCTATATTAATAATCAGTTAATTAAATCAGTTACTAATAACTAATTTTCAATCAGTTATAGTTCTTGTAATTCAATTAATTGATCAATAACTTTATTTCATTTCATTCACACATACATATTGCTTTAGGATATATAGCAATCCTAAAGCAGAGGAAATCAATCAAGACAGTCAATATTAACAGCAGCAAAACAAATGTCAGCAAATGTGTTTATTAACTTGCAGTAACACATGTGCATATACTTTATATTTTATAATAAGTTGCCCCCCCCCCCCCCCCACAGGCACATTTTCTCCAAAATTGTCCAAATCATATTGAGAAAATTATGAAAAGAGAAACATTTATCAATAATGTTCACACAGGGATGCAAACTTAGAAGATTGACACATTTTACACAGCAGAATATACACAAATTCACATAGAAATCATTTACATGGATGTCTTATGTCAATTTAAATAAATAAAATAAAAAGGTGACATCACAACTGTCATCTCTGTGATGGCAACATGAACACATGAGAAGGATCTACTGTCTTATTAGTGAAAGCTTTGTACAGGATGAGAGCTAATGTAACTGTAACCTTAAGTACAGGATGGTCAAATGGAGATATTACAAATGGACTAATGTCTTAATTCAAATCTACGGTTGCTGAATGTTTGTCCATCGTTCTCCCCTCAGCTATATACTCAAATGCTCAAATGCAGTGAATTCGTGTACTTAATCTCAACGTTTGAAACGTTACCGGATTTAAAGTGATATTTCAGGTTCACAACCTGTCTACCTGAGCTCACGTTGGTCCGTTTATGTACATGATATGAAGTATAATTCATCTGTAAAATCATCACAAACTCAGTAAGATATTATTCAACCTCTGAGGTTTGAAAGTGAAGTTATTAAAAGTTACTTTACAAGGCTTACTACGGTCGGATGCAGGCAGCCGAGCTGCCGGTAATAGCGCACCGGCACGCAATGCATCTTGGGATATGGTGGGCCGCGAAGGATACATCAGATATGTCCTCCAAATCTGGGACCAGAAGGCTGCATTGAAGGACTCTTCAACAGAAATGCGAAATGGGACAGCACTAGTCGCAGCGCTGTGATGCAACCGGTCTACGAATGCAGCCTCCGAACGATGCAGCCCCTGAATTGAGACACAGCTACAGTCTCTCTGATACAGACCAACTACAAGTGTGCCAGTGACAGGGCACACAGCAACTGACGTAAGAGAAGTTAACAAGCTAACTAACGCTGCTGTGGCTAAGCTACACCCGCCGGGGTCCGTACCTCAGTCAGCTATAACTAAGTTAGCTGAGTAACTAGAGTTAAGTTAGCTGAGCAAGCTAACTTAGCTATCGTCAACTCCCATTTGTTGCACTTGGTATTCTTGTTTAGTCTTATCCAACCAAACCTGAATTTAAGTAACGTTAATACTGTTGTTTCTCGGCATACGCGTGCACCAGAATATCACGTGTATGATAACGTTATGTGCATGTTTAAATTCAGACATGCGTTACATAAATACAACAAACGGTGCTCGGTATTGCATTCTGGCGTATGTCAAAAATGTGTGTCGTGTAAGCTAACTGTCAATGTTGGTGTTTGATTCCACTCTCCTAACAGACGTTTCCGGTTGCGTGTGTGTGTGTGTGTGTGTGTGTGTGTGTGTGTGTGTGTGCGTGTGCTCTCTCGGCTCCAGTAGCACTCGTCCCTTCCGTTAGATTAAACGAGTTAGTGTCATGCCAGTCCTGGCGATGGCAGAGCCCGTGGTTGATCACCAGAGACGGTTTCAGGCCGCTGTGGACGTCATCCATAACCTCCCCAAAAATGGTATGTAGCCTTTTACAACCATCAACATTATTTCACATACCGTGTGTTTGTTGTGACTACACTGTAGCAATGACTCATTAATCTTTACTATTGTGGGGTTTACCGACACTATGCTGTGCTGTACAGAGAGGGAGGGTAAAACCAAACGTCATCTAATACAAACAGGAGGCTTAATGTAAGACTTATAAGAACTATGCATTATCTCCTGTATAACTGGTCACATCATACTATTATTATTACATGCATGTCATGGCGCCTCATGATTTGTTACTGTGTACTGATGCCAATAAGAAGGCCACACTAAACATTAGTCTTTTTCAATGGAGTCTGGTGTTCAGCACATTTCATTGCAACAACTACTCTGAAGTTTACAAAATGTTAATTGCATTTGTTGATTTATATTGTCAGCTATATTGCTTTTAATATGTGAGCAAGAAACATTAACTGTGAAATGTCTGAGTACAGCTTGAAGTCCCCTCTGACCTAACCTTCTGTAATTCTAGACTGCTCTCCTTTACGCTTTCCCTTTGTCCCGCTAAATGGAGCAATAAGCAGACAAAGCTCATAATGGTCTGTTACCCTGCAGGTTCCTACCGACCGTCCTACGAGGTCATGCTGCGTTTCTACAGTCTGTACAAACAGGCCATGTGTGGACCTTGTTCAGCGCCTCGACCCAGCTTCTGGGACCCAGTGGGTCGCTACAAATGGTATGTGTGTGCGTGTTTGTTTGTTTGTGCGCAAGGCTTGTGTGTCATTGTCATCAAGAGTCAGCTTGTTTTTCATAACGCCATGCAATTCATACTCTACATCGTATTTCCGTTTCAAATCTTTTTGATTTTATTTTTCAATATTAATTTGGCCAGTGGACATGATGACACATTTGTTGCGTGGAGTTTGGTGTGAGGTTCTCTGTGGGTTGGGTAGTTTGTCTTGTTAGGTATACGTCTCCACACCTCGTCTCCTTCTAGTTCTCTATCAGGAGCAGCAGCAGAGAGGTTGTGTTGCACGTTACGTCGATGGAGAGAGGATCAGTGTCTTGCTTAAGGAGATCTTGACCAGACACATGGCTTAACTCTGAGGCTAACGTGGGGTCAGTTGAACTTGATGGTCGCTAACACATCCTGTCAGTTCACTTCACTTCTAACAGATTAAGAAGGTGTGAGCAAATCCTTAAAGGGACAGTTCTAGGTTTTGAAGTGTGGTTGCATGAGGTACTTTGATCCAATCCCAAAGTCCCCCGAAAACCTTGAACCCTGAACCCTCTGGGACTTATCTGAAGTCACCTGTTAAATGTTTGAGTGTGAGAGGCTACAAAGGCTTGAAATCGTGTGAATACGAATGGGACAGTACTTTGCTGCGACATATAAAACGTCATGTTGTGTACAGTCGTGGGTATTTCTTTTATATTTTTTTATTTTGAACCTGAACGTCTTCCACGCTCTTTCCTCATGAGATGAGTTATTCGTCAAATAATCTATTTACTCGTTTTTGTCCAAATAGCTTTAATAACAAAATTAAATGTTTGATGACTAAATCTGTGAGATATAGTCTCTGCTTGGATTCATCATCTTTGTGTTTTTATGGTCTATCTTTAATCCCTAATGTTTATGTGTAAATGTAATATTCCAGGCTCAACACCCATGTGCCGTCCTCTTTATTGACATTATTTTTACATCTCCGGCTTCCACTAGTAACCCCGTGATTAACGTCACATTGCTATGAATTGTGGGTAATTCCCTGAGGCAAAGTCTGCAAAAATGCAGCCTTGTGAAAAGTGTTCATAACGGGCTCAAAATGTCTGCCAGAGAGTCCTCACACACTCGACAAACAGTGCCTGACTTTAAACCTCACAGTCTGTGATGTGGAGTTTGGGATTGAGTCGTGGAGTATTTTTAATGTGAAACTAATCTATACTGGGTTGTTTTGTTTTTTGTTAGTGGAGTCTTGTGGCTTTGGGGAGAGCATCGATTAGTTTCACTTTCAGGTAGGATATGGCTGTCTGACAGCTAGAAGAATGTGAAGGTACTCTCAGTACTGCCTGTTATATGCGAGTAGTCCTGTCGCTGTGTACTGGCATGTGTTTTTAAAATAACGGCATTAAAAGGAATAATAACTTAATGTAATTACATTCTTTTTATCTGGCTCTGCTCTATTGACAGGTGTTCTTCTATTTTTCTCTGGTTTAGTGCATTTAGAGCTCGTCATGGTTAAACGTTGTGTAATAGTGACACTCGTTACCCAGAGATGTTGTAACGAGACACACATGAGGTAGTTTGAAATCCTGGATATATCCTTCAAACGCACATTGTAAAGCTTTTTGTCTGAAGGTTAGATAATATTTAGATAATATTTCTTTCTGACGTTAGTGACAGTGTGGGCTCCGTGGTAGCGCTGACAGCTTGATGGAGTAGCACCAGGGGGTGGTGCTTAGCAAAGGGTCAATTGACACTGAAGAATGAAACTGCTAAGCAAATCTTGAAATACATTAATTAAGAAATCCCACAGCATAGCACAGGAGTACAGAAGACTTTGTGGTCAGAAGTACTGTAGTTTATGGGATGACATGTAACAGCCAACTGTTTGTTGACCGGTGGTTCCTGTGAACATGTCAGGGACGCCTGGAGACGCCTGGGAGAGATGAGCAGTGAGAGTGCCATGGCAGCATACGTGGACGAGATGAAGAAAGTGGCACAGGAGGTACAGGACGCACCTGTTTCAATACAACACCATGAGTTCATGTAAAGACTGCATAATAAACCTCCCTCTACACCTTGATGTGAGGCATGAAGACAGCAGATGAACACAGCGACGTGTAATTAGACTCTAGTGATGAATAGTGTTTCCTCTGACTGCAGGTGGTCGACGCCATGCCCATGAACGAAAAAACGGCCTCGCTCTTCCAGCACTTCGAGCCGCTCTACCTGGTGATCGATGACATGCCGCGGCCTCCAGAGTCTCTGCTCGCACTCAAAGGTCAGTGACCCTGAACCTAAAATAACAAAAGTCTGTTTGTATACATACTGTTTACATTACACCCTGCAAGCACTTTTGGAGAAATGTTAAAGTAGTGCTAAGATGTTACAGGGACTGTGATGAATGCAATCTACTGTTCTGATAGCAGGTTTTATGTTATATTATAGTTTCTATGTACAATTGCACATCTACAGTCTCTCAATATATTGAATGGTAAGCGTTGTTAAGCGCAGGACATAAACAGACCTGTGGTCCATGTGGACTGTTCATCATGGTTTTCACATTGTCATCCTGTAGGTGGTAAAGGCAGTGAGCGGGCTGACAGGGCAGCAGAGGAGGGGGAGGGGGAGGAGCGGGGTGGGGCTGATCCAGATCAGGAGCTGAACCCGTCTGAGGTCATAGACCTCACTGGCAACACCATCCCTAACGGTACGTAATGGATGGAGCGCGACTCAACCCCCCCACCCTTAGTCTACTCTCTGGTCTCAGTGAAACACCTCAATCTTCTTCTACGCCCTCTTTAAGTAGCGAGCAAAACTGCACCACAGCCAACATCTGGTAAGGGTCACAATGTCGTCTGACAAAATCATCATAAATATAGGTTAATAATAATCTATATGCAGATATCTGGAGGCAACGTGACAAGATTTTGGTTTCTGTTAGAAGTGAGAGACGGCGAACAGTCGACTGACTGGACAGCTACTCTGTCCTACCTGCCTCTGCTCTGTGTGATCTATATCTATATTGGGTTCATAACAATAGGTTTCACTTTTAAGCCTAGTTTAAGTTTAAAGGGCTACTGTGGCACTAAGACCTGGTTCAGAGAGGAACTGAAAATAAGTCTGTTTAAATCCTCGTGATCCCACCAAAGAAAAGAGGAATCTTCAAGTTTCGTGTGAAACTGCTCACTACAACGTCTGGATTATCTTGAGTGACCGGATCACCATTTCTGGAAAGAGACATTTCTGTGTTGAGTTTTTTAAATGTATGTTTTGGTGCTTTGAGCACCACAAGCCGAGTAAAATCTAGTCCCATTATATTAGAGAGAGGGCAGACGTCTCTACAGCATCTGGATAGATAAATAGCACTACAGGTTAAAGGAGATTTTTGTATTCTATTTTATTTTGGGGGAGAACTGTCCCTTTTATTTTGTTAGCTTAAACATGATTTATTAAGAAAACAACCTGTCCCGAATAATGAACCAAGCTTTGTCCAACTCAAAAACAAACTTCCAACAAAAAACAGATCAATGTCCTTCTTTCAAAATGCTAAAATATAAACCAGGAAAAATGAATGCAAAAGAAAAGAAAAAAACTCCAAAAAGTGAATGGAACTCACTGGGTGTCGGGTTGGGTAAAATACTAATCGGCCTCCTGTATACAAAATGCTTGTGCTCCGGCAGACACTGGTGTGTGTGAAGGATTGGTGTTGACCAGTGACTCAGAGAGCGAGATCTTCTGCGACTCCGTGGATTCGGTTGAGCAACTCGGCAACGTCAAGGTACGACTTACATCCCCCAACACACAGACCAGACCAAGTACAGCCAACTGCCCCGTGAGCAGGAACACGACATTTAAAATATCTATTCAACCATTTCAAAGACTGTCTTTAAATCGCAGATTCCTTTCATCAAGACCAACGGTTTCCACAACGGCCACCCGTCCCTGGAGCCGGCTCCCGTTCAGAGCCACCAGCTGGAGGGCGGTGTGGGGGTGCGGCAGGTCGGGGCAGGTGAAGGTGGAGAGGGGGCAGAGGATGGAAAGGGTCCCGGTCACAACAGGAGGGGTCGGGACACCGGGCGGGAAGGTTCCCACCATATCTGGAGAGAACGTAAGCTGCTCCAACACGGGAAAGGTCAATAATGGATAACTCTAAGGCAGCCTTGTTAAGCTAGTTCTGGTTGTTGAGTTTAAAGGGACAGTTAACTCCCAAATCAGAAAGACATATCTTTTCCTCTTGCCAGAAGTGCTGCTCATCAGTCTAGATTGTTTCGGTGCTAGTCGCCTAGCTTTGGAGATTCATACATGAAATGGCTCGCAACGAGGTGTGTGGACTACCTTCAGTAACCGGGTCATGGTCTCTTAAGGGACGTTGCTGTAGAGTTTTTTTTGGAGCTTTGAGCACCGCAAGCTGAGTACAATATAGTCCCATTATATTAGAGAGACTTCTCTACGGCTGATATCGCCAACACTATCTAGATAAATGGTGCTACAGGTGAGGTAGGAAACATTTGTTTGGGATTTTTTTGATTTTGGGGTGAACTGTCCTTTAAAGGGATTGGCTGGAACATTAAAAAGGGGCATTGAATGGAATTTCCAATATGAAATAAAAATCAAATCCTACATAACTATTATTTACATGGTTATTTATATTATAATAACCTTTTCTTTTATTCATTATTGATCACAACAATGTTTGCAACCTTTTCCACTTTTCGCATTACAGCAGGGCCTTACTCTGTTGTTACTGAGACTGTATGTACCGTTGTGTCTGTAGGTGGTGTTCCTCAGGGCAGTCCGAGGTGGGGGGGGCCCGGTGGTGGCGGAGGGGCCGGCCGAGGAGGAGGGGATGGTTCAGAGGGCGGGGTCGAGAGGCTCCACGACACCCAGCTCCAGCAGCAGATCATCCTGGCCCTACGGAGGCTCAGAGAGGACATGAGGAGTGTGATGGACCGGCTGGAGGTGGTGGAGCGGCTCGCCGCCACACACGTAAGCACCAACAGCATCATTGTTCTCTGTCCACGGCAAACAGCTGATGTCAATGCAGATGGTCAATCTCTACTTCTGCTGCATTAAAATGTCGTCATAGAAGTTCAGAATGCTCACGTGAACAAATTTGTCTTTAAGTTTCAAATGTAAAAAAATGTATTAAAACCATATTGTGGAAACAGTGCATGTGCTGGGGACTATTTTCAGCAGCGGATTGAGACACATTATAGTGCAGAGTTTCTCAAATGAGGGTAGTAGTGCCTAGGGGTAATTTGGAGTACCTTTGGACCCGAGAGACCCCCACCGGGGTCTTTTTAGAAAAGTGTAGCATTCAGAAAGCATCGTCGAAAGCATTTTTCATAAAGAAATATAATTATTGCTCCAGACATATTGTATATCGAATATCGAATTAACGGAAAAAGTCCGAGCAACATCATCATACCAGCCATTGTAAACACTGCAAACACAATTATACATGAACTAATATCATATCTGGAAGATATCTAGAAGATTTGCCACAGTTTTGGCCAAAAATCGACGAACTATGCTCTCTGTATGGCTCTCTCATCACGGAGCAGGGATCGCACATGGCGGATGAGCACATGTAGCAGGGTCATGATTCGACCCGGAGATGATCAGCGTCGTCGAAATTACTCTCTTTCAAACCGTTCAAAAGTTATGGGTATATATGCCAACATCACCCACAGGTCACGAGAAAAAAAAATGGGTAAAAAAAACTTACGTTTTGATGGTTTCGGTGATGAAAAATGGATTTAATCCAGCGGATTTTGGCACAGCTGCTTGCTGTGGGTCCCGCTGCATGTCTGTGAGTGAGATCAGTCCGCTTGGAGAATGAATGACAAAATGGCAGACGATTCTGTGAGGTGGACCAATCCATGTAGAGAGGGGGGTTCGCCCAGCATTTCGCGATTTTTAGTCAGTAAACAGACACGGAGATTCTCAAACACCCCCGCATGGCTCCCGTTGGACTATCTCGCATCTAAAAATGTCTCACATGAGTAAATCGGCCAATCACAGGCCTTACCAGGGTCACATAGACACACATTATGAGCCATTTATTGTTATGAATGACAGATATGACACATCATAACTGCTCAAAATTATTCAAAATGGTGTCAAACTGCTTTATTAGGATTATTGAACACTCTTAGTGATAAGAAAAGTGAATATATAGTTAATATTTAGTTATATAGTATATAAAATTAGTATACAGCAATGCAACTGCTGGTTCCAAAAATCAAAATTTTGCTTGACTCAGACCATTTATGCTGGCCTGCTTCACTCAATAGAAGTAAAATATGTTGTGGAGACATGTAAAACGTGTTGTGCTATGTCTGTGGCATATTTTTAAGCCTACATCTGCATTATTTAAAAAAAAGTTCAATAAAAGTGCTTTTTTTCAGGCGAACCTGAAACTTTTTCAATTTGAGCTGTGCCATAAGTGTTTGTTATTAACCAGTAACATATACACAATATTTACACAATTCAACACATCTCACAAGTGTTACCTGTATTCTAGCATCAAAATTATTAAAATAGACCTTGTAGTTAGAGCTGGGGACTCTCTTGAGTATGGGTATGCAATTTTCGAGCAGAGGCCCAAAAATAGGGCTAGGGTTCAAAAGGTTTTAAAAGGATATGTGAGATTTGTTTATTAAATATATATTAGTCATGCATAGTTCCTGTTATGTAGCTCATAGAGAAACCACTTTTATTTTTAATATACCTATTTTCTTTTACTGCAATCGTTAATTGCAGTAAACTGTCAACTGCTGCAACAAACACCTTTTTCTTTTTCTACTTAAGTAGTTTCACATATTTCAAAGTAAAATCTAGAAATATCCAGACTTTACTCTCTAAGCTGCTGTTTATGTGCGACAGGCCCAGACTTCAGAGTGGAGGCAGTGTCTACAGTGTGCAGCCACAGCCTCGAAGCAGCAGGTTAGTGTCGGCTAGATATCCTGGAAAGTAGTTTCCGTTGCTGGAGTTGTTTCCGGTACCGGTATCACAAATGAGTGTTGTGATTAACGAGGCGTTTGTCTTTCCCCTCAGGAGGAGAGGTGGTGGCTGTTTGACGTGTCGGGTCAGACAGTCGTCCTCTTCCTGCTGTGGCCGTTTGTCGCTCAGGGTCTGGTCTCCCTGCTGAGGAAAGTCCAGCGGAGAAGCCGCACGTCTTCATGAGCCGGCGGAGACGTCCGGCCGCTCGCCTACACAGGGATCCACCGGTGCAAGACGTCTAGTTTTATTCGGCAGCGAAGCATCAAATCAAATAGGAATTGACGGGGAGGACCGCCTCCCTCACACGGGCGCTGAAATGAAGGGACTAGCTGTCTACTCGGAGAAGAGACGCACACCTCCAAATCCAGAGACCCTCTCTCACTACAGCACATAACTCTGTTTAAATTATTCTAGTGGAATCGGCAGGAAGCAGGGCATAACCTCGTCTCTACCAAACCTGGAGAAGTGCAAATACTGATCATGAGCCTAAATTATTGGTTATTATTTAATCTGAGCGAGACACCATCAATGTACTTATGGATTTGCCATAAGATCTGTGTCTTTTGTAATATACTGAATATTATTATTGTCCACAGTATCTGCTTTCAGATGGAAGAAGAAGTCAGCGTACAGGTGTGGTTGCCTCATCATTTCATGGGAATCTTTCAATCTGATTCTTGACCTCAGATTGTTTGGTCAGTGTCTCTTTTACGTAGTACACGTAGTACACTGAAAGGATCAACGTATTTGAGGCTACGATGGGGGAACTTGTTTTCAAAAGCTGCCCTGTGACAGTCATGTATAATACTAATGCATGAGCTCAAATTAATAAATCTATATTGAATAGAAGGCTGTGGTGTGTCAAGTCTTGGTGGCAAATATTAAGAATGTAAACACAAGGCCTCTAGTTTAACAGTGACGGTGTAGAGATGCACTGATATCAGGCCGATACCGACTCTAATTGATTTATTCAAGTCTGTTTCTATCTACTGTAATTATGATTCCTGTATGACAGTACAATGTGACATGCTTATCTATATTATGAATTTAATGTGAGTAAAGTCACGTATATATCACTGATAACAGATAAATATAAGATGCTTGGATATTATAGGACGATCATAAGTGGACTAGTGAGTGAGCTACTTTTTACGGTCCAGGATGGCGGAGTGTGTTTAAACATCCAGAGATCCTCTGGATGTGACGTGAAGTCTCTTTACTGATATTCTGTGATGAATCCTATTTTGTTCTGGATCAAAATGTAAGATAAATAGGAATAGATGTACATTATATAACACATCTGCTGCTGCCCTTATGTGATGTATTTGACATAATCGGTTTCACATTCCACCTTAAGGCCTTGTTATTTATTGAATGCACACAGAATGGGACAAATAAGCCTAATGAGATGAGATACTTAAAAGGGTGATGTAATATATTTGTGTCTCTGCTATAATTGTTTCAATGTGGAGGTAAATTCACATTTAAATTCACTTAACCATATTACAATCCAAAAAATAAAACAACCCCGCTTCAAAAACAAATAATTTAATATATTATGTATAATAATTATATACACAGGTTAACTTAACAAGGCTTTGTACAACTGTTACAAAAATTGGTCCACGCACAGCCACCCACTTACACAGAGTACATGCACAGGGGCACAGATAAAGGACAGACATGGAGTGTGGTTGGATGATGGCGGCTGGCAGTACAGTTTGGTTCAGCTCCGGTTTCATTTCTTGAGTCTAGACTCAACGGGAGAGAAAAATACTGAAAAAATATCAATCGGGTAAGACTGGTTTTGTATTTAAGGAGGTTATTCACTCACTTTCACTGCTCCCGTGACGATACTCCTAACACTGATATAATGTATAAAGTGGAGCCTCTCTTAGGTTCTCTCTTAGCTCTAATGTTGTACACAAATGACCCAAATAGAAGAAAACGGAACATTTTGGCATGACTTCGGATAGCTGCCTTAAACACGTCCTCCGATGAAACAGGCCCCCCTCCCCCGACATACAGAAACACGATATGCTTGTGTTGAACACTTAGAGTTTGCATATTTTAATGTCACTGAACCCATGCATATATATATATATATATATATATATATATATATATATATATATATATATATATATATATATATATATATATATATATATATATATATATATATATATATATATATATATATATATATATATATATATATATATATATAATATATATATATATATATATATAAATATATATATATATATATAAATATATATATATATATATATATATATATATATATAAATATATATATATATATATATATAAATATATATAAATATATATATATATATATATATATATATATATATATATATATATATATATATATATATATATATATATATATATATATATAAATATATATATATATTTTTAAGTCCATGGAAGCTTTGGCATGACGCCCAAAGTCCCATCACCCAGAGACAGAGAGTGGTGGAGTTCCCTGTAGATCCACAGGAGGCTTTGGAAGAGCTCGTAAAGGGCTGAGACGTAAACTGAGGAGAAGTTTCCTCTGAACTGGTGCTGTGATATTTGCCCACGTGGGTTACGTCAAAGACAACAACAGTCGGTTTCCAATGAAAGACACGTGGCAGATGACGGGAGTCTTTGCTGGTGTGAGGGTTCGTTGTAACAGCAGCTCGGCTCTGGAGTTGAATTTTAAATGTCTGATATGGCTTTCTCTCAATTTTTTGAATTTACAGTTGATGGGTTTCATTCCAAAAGATGATTTTAGAAATGAACGGTAAAGGCATTTTAAAAAGGTCCTTACTTGTGGCACCACCTAGTGGTTGTAATAAGAACAGCACTGTGAAACATGGCAACACGTCTCACCGAGATTGTTTCACTTTCTTTACATCAGAATCCATTGAAAGTGAACTGTTGTTCGTTAGAGAGGTAGGTTTCCTTGTCATTACTTCCCCGGGAACATATCAAGCTGGATTCTAGCTCTAGTTTATGAAGCTAAATTTGAAAAGATGTCAGCGTGTTGTCTTGGTCGTTTTAAGATTGGATTGGTTGGATTGGTTCTACAACACTTAGTTAAGATGATCTTCTGCCTTCAGAGACGTATTTCTCTTTTCTAATATTGAGGTCTGCGTGTTGGATTATCGCATCGTTTTCACTCACAGATTTTGCTTTTTGCCTCGTTCACGTAATCTAAAAAGAATAGTTTGCCGCACAGCTGAATACACATTGTTATCATTCAAAGTCATTGGGTGTGAAAGGGTCTCCAGTTACAGTGCTGTGAAGGCTCGGTCACACCAGCTTTTAAAACGGAAAGATTTTGCTGCAAAATCAATTGATTGGAATCGTCGCGATCAGGGAATTGGCCTAAAGTCCTCGAAACTTCAAACTGCTGACCTTTGAGAAATGGAGAGCTGGAGAAGCTACTGTAGTTATTCGATGTGTTCTTCTATTCCAGCTCTTCTACGGGAGTAAAGTGTTCCACACACGTGTGAATTTATTGTCCTTTTAGCGACCAAGCTAACACGCCACTAGCGTGTCCTCGGCTGGTTATATAAGACGTGTGTGAGTGTATGTGAACATACAAGCTAAGGGGAATCTCTCCTGAGAAAAGTCATCAGATTTTGGTGAGAATTTGCCTCAAATACCAGGATCTTAATTTGCTGTGTCAGCCCTAATGTCCTTTTGAAAACATACAACAACATGGATAATTACATCTACAGTTATTCTGTCAGTAAATGGTTAAAGATGAGTAGCTTTAAAAGTAGTTGAATGGTAGAATTTGTATGTTAAGTAATGAGTTTCACATTTTTCATTTTGGAATGAAACTCTGCAGCTGCGCACAAAGAAGTCCTTCAGCGTGAGATCAGGTCTCCAACTTCAGAGGCAATAGAAAGCCCCGAGGGAAGAGTCTCCACAACGCAGATCCCCATGGCAACATGACGGACACTTCAGAAGCAGTGACACGGGGATCCAGTGTTTGTGAGTAAAGGGCTAGTACTTTGTACTGTGTTAGTAGATGAAACACTCCGATTAAACGACCACAGTGTGACGACGCCACGCCCTCCTCTTGTCCCGTGGGTCCAGGGCCGTTCTCCTCAGGACCACAGCGTGAGATCCTGGGGAGGAGGAGGAGGAGAGAGGGCGAGACTCCTGGGCAGGATGAGGGGGGGGGTCTATTTGTTGAACTGACCCAGGACCTACAGTCGATCCCTGAGGGACCCCAACACGTCCATGCTGACCCGGTGTTCCTTCAATGGCTCTGATCACCTCCAGCCTCTCTGCTCTCCATCCTTTGACTCGTTCCTCGCTCCTGCCCAGCTCAAGCTCCAGATTCATGGAAATAGCCCTTGTCCTCCCGCCTCTTGTCTTCCTGTAGCGGACCGGCGCCGACTGGTTCCAGTCCGGCTGCTGGGTCCCGTAAAAGCTGGAAGCCTGGAAGAGGTCGGGGAGCCTGGTGGGGCAGATCCAGAAGGGGACTGTGGGGTGTCCTCTGGCCGGAGCGTGAGGCCTCAAGTGGGAAGGAGGATCAGACATGGTTGGGGGTCTTGGGTATGTGGCGCTCTGATGGTGCGAGCAGAGGAAACTGTTTGGACGAGGTTGCGTTGCCGTTCTTCTCCTGCTCTCTTCACATTTGTTGACCGTTCTGTTCCCCTCTTCCTCTCCAGACAACGAATCTTGTCCCTCAGCGACCTCTCTAGCTGTCGCCCCAGTCTCCTTTTCATCCCTTTTGTCTTTTTTCGGAATGGTTTGTTCTCCCTTGACCGCCTCTTTCTCTCCTCTGTTCCCCTCCTCTTCCTCCTCCCCTCCCCCGCCTTCTCCTCCCCCGTAGTTGCTGGTTTTGACCGGCTCGTGCTCGGAGTCCTCGTCGGCGCTGCCGTCCTGCAG
The DNA here is from genome assembly GCF_050575085.1 of Anarhichas minor. NCBI lineage: Eukaryota > Metazoa > Chordata > Actinopteri > Perciformes > Anarhichadidae > Anarhichas > Anarhichas minor. The sequence continues at coordinate 4,924,166 of NW_027466463.1, read as the reverse complement.
GTGGGTACTGAGGCATTTTTTACGTTTGCGGGTCACAGCGGAAATGATGGACTTGGGCAGGAAGTCCCTGGCACTCAGGTCCTTCTTGGAGAGCGAAGAAAGCTGAAAAGGTTCAACATTCCAGTCACATAATGGTCACTTCTTACTTCATATTCCAGAATCTGTGACCCTATTCACATACTTAAAGGACAAGTGAGAGGTTTGTTGCTTACCTTTGATTTAAGTGAATCGCTGGTGGTGGAATCTGAGGAAAAGGAAAGATTTGGATTAGAACCGCGTCAGCACTAGACGAGTGGTGCTATAGTGTTAGGAGTGTGACAATCACAGCACACACTAGCAGCACTGCAAGCTGTGAGGAGAACTCTCGCCATTATCGGAGGATCTGCCTGCTGTTACTGTAAATGGTTAGAGTTCCCCTGTAACATCAGCGGTAGGGGTGTAACGGTGCGCAGGAGTCACGGTTTGGTTTATGAGTCATGGTCCGGTGGGAGTTTGGTAACGGGGGAAAAGAACGATGATACGTTTCTTTTCATTGATACTGAACAGACGTGTTTCCATTCACATATTTACTATGCACATTCTGAAGGTGTGGCCCACTTCAGGTGGTTTTGGTCTTTGACGAGAGTTGATGAGTTTGATGGATTATTAAAACGCCTATGATGTAGTGAACATTTACCTCACATGACTGATCAGCTGTTCCTAGATATATATTTATGTTGTCTTCGTCGCCAGATGAAACATGGCCACTACTAGCTGACATGAAAGAACAATTCAAACTCGCTCAATTGAAACAACTTCCTGAACACCTCTCTCCATTTTTCTATTGCAGACGCTTAGAAGGCAACTTATTTTGTTGGGTTAGGGTTAGCAACCTCTACTTCTTCTTCTACTCCTATTACTGGTGGAATACAGCCATGTGTAGCCTACAGCGACAACGTCTGACCAAACCAAGCTGTAGCCAAGTTTATTCACTCCAAACCAGTTGATGGAAACGTGCCCAATTCACTTTTCTTTTTTTTCCCGACATTTACAATTGAACGGAAACATGGCTACTGACTACGGACTGAGGGAGCGATTTGCCCACTTGCAACATTTAGTAAACTATTTTCAATGTCCAAATAAGGAGCATTTCAAACATGTTTTGTATTACACTGTATGAACAAATAGTTTCCCAAAAGGCTATAAAACTAAAAAAGCATATCTTATGGCAGGAAATTGAGTCCCGGTGATCAGCACATGTGGGGGATCGTTAGAATATTCAATGTGTTTCTATTCACGTCCCCGACAACAGTGGAGCCATGCAGACGCACCATGTTGACAGCGAACAGCTAAAAGTTTCCGGGGTGGAATTTGAACGTGCAAACTTTGATTCTGTTCTGCACACGCAAACCGTTACAGCCCTATCGGCAAAACAGGAGGATGATGGTACACTGGTGGGAGACCAAGACTGATGGAAAAGTCAAAATGAATGGAAAATGAATTGAAGTGCAATAGAAACAACCAAACACAAAACACAGAAGGAGGAAGACCTGGTCCTACCGAAGAGGCTGATCCACTGTCTCAGCTAGAGAGAGAGAGCAGAAAGGTCCGGGGAAAGAGAAGGAAGAGAAGGACAGAGCTGAGTCTCGCTTCATAAGACCACCGGCAGCATTAGTAGTACACAATGTAGAGGGCAGGTTAGATACGCAAGCAATTCAACATTAAGGGTGTGATTCAGCCATACTCATGAAAAGCTCTTCACTTTGAACTGTATTACAGACTTAGTGAGGATATAGACTTCACACGTTTCCTCAGATTGGATATGTTTGTGTAGGCTCCTCTGGTTCTCTTGCAGCCCTATGTAGAAGGTCTATGGGTGCTTCTCACCTGTTTGTGATGTATGAGAAGACCTAGAGTGGTATTAACACGTTGGCTCTTTCAATGATTATACTATACTAAACTATAATAAAGGCTTTTTAATATGTGCGTCCTTGGATTGCCTTCCTGATTGTCCCGTATTAAAGACGGTCCCCCGTGTTCCTTTGGGGTGAATGCAAACCATCAGGATTCTGGTTTCTGTAGTCGGCTCAATCTGAACTACAGCGGCCCTACAGGAAACAGAAGACCCAGATAGGAAGGCTTGTGCATTCTTGTAGGTACCTAGCTTTGGATTAGTAGACATCAAACAGAGAGTTTCTTGGATAATTGAACAGCACCTCGACCAACGCGCAAACATTTATGGTAGAAATAAGGAAGCCTGTATAGAGAGGTACGACACAGTGTCGTACCATCGGTGTCTGATTTACTTGAAACTGAAAAAACACTGAAACGCTACATTGTTTAGTTGGCTCAGTTTTCATAGTCTTTCTCTGTGTTTTCTTGCTGCTGCGTTTCAACCACGAATCCATTTTCGTCTATCGTTCAATAATGAATAATGAAGATTTGGCAAATTTTTCATGGGCGCAACCCACATCCTCAGCTCTGCTGCTCATCCCACAAATGCGTGTTCCTTACAAATGTGGCACCATTTAAAAGGGAAATAAACAGGCTTTCCACCGGTATAAGATTTATTGCCAAGAAGCATTGTTACAACAAAGAAATAATCTACCAAACACAAATGTCCTTACTTTTTGTGCTATGTTAGTATGATTATTTTAGGAATTAAAAATGACTGTTTTTTTATTAACATTTAAAAAAAACAATCTCTTAAGTAGTACTCCCATTTGAGAAACCCTGACCGAGGATAAAAGTGCCATTCTGTTCATTTTGCCAGTAGAAAACTTCATCAGAATTATGGAAAAACAGCAACTGCACAGGTAATAAGTTAATCAGATGGATGAGTTGGATCCTCTCATAGTGAACATGTATCCTTTTGACAATATCACAGATTAGACACTTCCTCACCTGACGCCTCTCCTGGCATGCCGGGCCTGCCGATGTTGGACAGCAGATGGTCGATGTTGGGAACAGGCTGCATGTCCCGCTTATCCTCTGGGGCCTGCACACACACACGCACACACACACACATCCAGAAATACACAACCATACCCAAAATGAAAGTGCAAATTAGAAATGAGGACACGTGAATACAAACAATCCCTCTGATGGGGACGTTCTCTGCTCTTTCGTCTGACGTACCTTCTCCTCTTCATCGAGCTCTCCGGTAGTGAAGAACCAGTCGTGCTGTTGAAGGAACACAATGCGGCGTCACTGATGTTGAGACAAAAACACATAACTGGTAAAGAACGGCGCAGCGGGTCTTACGTGCAGGATGAGCGTCTCCACTATCTTGTAGCGGTCGGGCATGTGGGTGACCATGTCAGTCATGTTGTCCTCTGACGTCCTCACCAGAGTGGGACCAAACACCAGGGCCAGGTTTCTCGGCTCCATCTGAAAAAAGACATCAAAGCTACGCTCACGTCCGGCTCCATGAATGACCTTGAAGACACAAAAACCTAACTTGCTAATCAGAGGTAGTGAGGTTACCTTATTCTGTTCACAGTGATCTGCCACCTTCTTCAGGTGACCCACCAGGAACTTCAGGGTGTGATAGTAGTGATCTGGGAGGTCATGGAGCTGGATGAAGAAGGACGGATGAATGGAGCAGAGAAGAAGGTGAAAAAGGTTGGACTAGTGAAACAGAGAAGAAGCGTATTCGTTGCTGGATGTTCTGCTGTCCTTTGACTCGTACCAGTTTCTTCATGGTCTTCAGTCTGTCCTCCGCGTCTTCTATCCGGTTGGCATCAATGAAGTCGATGTATTTGTCTGCAGACAGAGAAGCAGTTTCATTAACAAGCAACTGATAAATGGAAATATTTCAGCATTTGGTATGATATCCACATGCAAACGACAGGCAGCAGCATTTTTAAGAAATATTTGTATTTGTATCCAGAACGGTGGAAAGTAATCCTGCTTCTATTTCATCCTTACTGACCGCCAGAGGCAGTGCTTAACACTGGATATCTTCCGTCTCGCGCATGCGCAGGTCGAATATTTATATCAACAAAGTCACATGTGACCTCGGATGACCCCCGTCGTCTATAAGTTCCGGTGTCATCCTGAGTTCAGTCCTTTTTCATCTTCTCGCTACGCAGGTTAGCTACCATGGTAGCATAAACAAAGATGTGTCTACGATCAAGACATATTAGAGCTTGTCGCTGTAGCCTTGTGACCACCGGTCGGAGGTGCGGTTTTCTCGCCCTCCAAAGGCTGCGACAAGCTTTCCCTCTTCGGAGGGAGCGGTGTGTTCGCCGTTCGGACACCCCCGGACTGGTGGACGCCCTTATCATCGGTCGTCACCGGTCTGATAAGGGCCACCTAAGTCGTGAAGACAGCAATCGGTGAGATCGATTAACATTGTTTTCTATAACCGTTGTTCGTTTTCCACGGTTGGCAGAGCGCTTCCGCTCTAGCTAATGGAGTGGCGTGCTAACGAGAGCATAGAATATACGCTGTCGGCCCGCCCTTCACAGTGAGCAGTGTCCTGCTCAGGCTAACTTGATGAGATGCAAGTTCGACTAGATCGACATTAGCATTATGTCCACTGGTTTTGTAACATTACGGTTAGCAGAGTGTTCCCGCTCAGGCAAACTTGATGAGATGCTAGTTCGACATTAGCATTATGTCCACTGATGTTGTAACATTACGGCTATCACAGTTAGCAGTGTTCCTGCTCAGGCTAACTTGGTGAGAGACTAGCTCGACTAGATCGACATTGGCATTGTGTCCATTGAGATTTAATTTTTGCATCTGACGTAATTCACAGTTAGCAGTGTCTTCACTCAGGCTAACTTGGTGAGATGCTAGCTAGATAAAGCTGATACTGGGACTGTGTCCATCAACTTTGTAACCTTACGGCTGTCACAGTTAACAGAGCGTCCCCGTTCAGGTTAACTCAGTGGGAAGCTAGCTAAACAAAGCTGATACTGGGACTGTGTCCATCAACTTTGTAGCATTACAACTATCACAGTTAGCAGAGTGTTCTCACTCAGGCTAACTCGGTGAATGCTAGTTATACTAAATCAACTTTGATGTTGTGCCCATTGATGCTTTTTACGCATTACGGCTGTTGCAGCTGGCAGTGTCCTCACTCAGGCTAACTTGGTGGGACACTAACTAGACTAAGTTAATACTGGGATTGTGTCCATTGATTTTGTAGCATTACGGCTATCACAGTTTGCTGAGTGTCTTTGCTCAGGCTAACTGATGGGACACCACTATTTACAGCGACAGTCCTAGTGAAGAGTGTCCTCGCTCCCCTCTCACTGTAAGGACTGTTTTTTGGTCTGTTTCCACAGTAGCAGAGTGCTCTCGCTCAGGCTAACTGGTGGGTCACCAATATCTGCAGCAAATATCCTAGTGAAGAGAGTGTCCTCGCTCCCCTCTCACTGTAAGGACTGTTTTTTGGTCTGTTTCCACAATAGCAGAGTGCTCTCGCTCAAGCTAACTGGTGGGACACCAATATCTGCATCGACTGTCCTAGTGAAGAGTGTCCTCGCTCCCCTCTCACTGGAAGGACTGTTTTTTGGTCTGTTTCCACAGTAGCAGAGTGCTCTCGCTCAAGCTAACTGGTGGGACACCAATATCCGCAGCGACTGTCCTAGTGAAGAGTGTGTCCGAAAAGATCACTCTCCTCTGACTGTCCCCTGCCTGTTCTCTCAACATTCAGCAGAGCGCTCCCGCTCAGACTGATTTGGAATTCCGCATCAACTAGTGGGACAAGGGTTCCTCCAGAATCGCGGCCATGTTAAACTCTCCCGGCTGTAGGACCTGTATAGCTCCTCTTCAGCCTGAGGACGGCCCTGACCTCTTGCCTCGAGCATCTGAGGGAGGGCCTCTCGGAGAACCCAGGCAGGACCTGCGGCATCACGCCTTGAGCAGTAAGGTCTGCTAGGCTGGCCGACGTGGAACACCTGATGCGTGAGGTCTACCTCCCCCTGTCAGGGCAGCTGATCCAGCAACCTACCCTGATCGTTTGCATGGCGCTGGCACGCCTGGAGTGGGATACACAGCAGCTGGAACTTCCACCTGTGAGTGCCTTCTTCAGGGCGCCTTCCCGCCCTCACCACCTTTTCTGTTCCTCCCTCCGAGGAATATCTGAGGAAGTTGCATGCATGCTGGAGAGACACCAGGGCTCTCTCCCGCCTTACATCAGATGGTCGAACTCTGACGACCATGCAGGAGGTGGCAAAATTTGGCCTTGCACATATGCCAGCCATTTAGCCGACTATTGCGTCCATCATAGTTTCCCCTGAGGAGACTCTGAGGCCTCGACCCAACGTCGGGTCAAAGATGACCTGCTATCCAGGGCTTATGACACAGCAGCGCTGTGGACCGTATCGACAACTCCCTCTCCCACCTCATCTCATGCTTGCCCTCGCAGCTTCTCTGCAGCAGGCTACTTTCAATGCTTCCGCCTCCAGCCTCAGTGATGCTTCATGGCAGGCATTTGCGCTCATGTCGAGGGAACTTGGACGTATGATGTCCAGACTTGCCGCCAGGTTTGGCTGGCGCATTCACCCCTGTCTGAGACATGTAGGAGGACCCTCCGTATTGTCCCAGTGGAACCTGGTGAGCTGTTCGAGTCAGCTGCTATACAGGCGCTTCAGCGAACTGTTAAAGCTAGCCAGACGAGGCAGCAGTTAACTGGTCTTTGCAGGGACATGCCTGCACCCCGCAGACCTAGGGGGTCCCACTTTAGCCCCCCAAGGCCGTTTTTTCAGCCTCCAGCTTACCCTAGTAGCCGCCACAGGCCTCAGCGTCCCGCTGAGAGGCCGGACCGCTACCCATACAACCCTGCCTACGTCCCCCCCAGACAACCTCCGAACTTGGGGACTAACAGTCCCCCCCCAAAGCCTCCAGAGGCAGGGGGGCCAGGAGATTTCTCCGGGCCGGCTGTCGTTTTTTTTCTCCCAGCAGCAGATTTCCAAGGGAGAGTGGTTCACGTCTATCGACGCCTGTTCCCATGGTGCATCACCACAGGCAGTTTCTTCATTTCGCCTTTTAAGGCCGCCACTTTCAGTCGAGGGTGCTTCCATTCGGACTCTCCCATCTCCCCATGGGTGTTCACAAGGTGTTACTGCTGTCCTTTCCCCCTGCAATCACAGGGCGTGAACATACTGCCGTACTTAGACTGGCTGACCTGGGCGCCATCCCGGCTTCAGGCGCCACAGGACACTGCTCGCCTTCTCTCACGTGGCCCGGTGGGGCCTCAAGGTGAACATGGAGAGGAGCTACCTGAGCCCTTCTCAGAGCATAACCTTCATTAGTTTGGCCCTATGAGGGCCTGTCTGTCGCCCCAGCATGTGGACAACAACCCCCACAACCTCTCCCCCTTCTGAGGGGGCAGACAGTTGCCCTACATCATTTTCTCCGACTATTGGGTAAACTGACAGTTGCCTCAACTGTCGTTCCCTTGGGCTTGCAGATGGCTGAACAGCCTTCACTTGGATGCCAAGTGGCACAGATACAGGGCAATAATAGTATCAAAACAGTGCCTACTCACTCTATCCCCATGGAGGGAGAGTGCATATCTGGCAAACAGTGTCCCCATGGGCTCGGTTCCATTCCACTGGGAGATTGTCACAACAGATACCTGCCTCTCAAGGCGGGGTGCAGTGTGACAGAACAGGACAGCTTGGGGGCAGTTGTCTGCTCAAAGACCGCAGGGGCAGGTCAGGGTTCTAGAGCTAGCGCTCAAGCACTTCCTTCCATATTTGAAGGGAAAGCATGTGCTTGTCCGGTTGGACAACACCTCTGCTGTGATTTCACATAAACTAACAATGGGGCACCAGATCTGCAGAAGTTGCTACGGGGATCACCGTGCCCTTCTGACTTGGGAGGCCCCTCGCCTGACCAGCCTGTGGGCAATGTACCCACCAGGAGAACGGAACCAGGTTGTGGTTTTCCTGTTCCGTCACAAGCCTCCACCGTGAGAGTGGCGGCTGCATCCAGATGTGTCGACCCACTGCCCCCACTGGGTCTCCCTGACGGAGAGGACCAGTCCTCTGGGTCAAGATGCCCTGGCTCACACGTGGCCAGAGGATCTTCTTTATGCCTTTTCCACCATTCCCTCTGATTTTGCTAAACGCTTGTCAGAGTTCTTCCCCGACAGGAGGGATCTCCTGTCGCAACTAGAAGGTCGGATTTGGCATTCCAATCCCTGCCGCCTTCAACTAGGGGTCACGGGAGGGCCCGACCGGATGCTGAGTGGCTGCATAGAACCAGTCAGACTGACTATTCTGAATGCCAGCGCGTGATCTACCTGCCTGCGGTACAAAAACAGGTGGAAGCTGTTCTCTGACTGGTGTGCGGCTCAGAACAAGGTCCCAGTACAGCGCCCCGTGCCTGCTGTACTGAGTTTCTACAGTCCCTCCTAGATAAGGGCCGGTCTCCCCTGCATGGGACCTACCCTTGGTACTGGACACCTTATGCTTGTCTCCTTTTGAACCCCTGGCACAGGCGGAGCCGAGATGGCTATCGGCCAAAACGTTTTTTTCTCCTTGCCGTCAATTCAGCTCAACGTGGGGGCGAGCTGCATGCCCTGTCGGTGAAAGAATCATGTCTGAGGTGGAACTCAGATGGCTTGGGTGTCACTTTGTGGCCTAATGCAGCGTTTCTCCCAAGGGTGTTGACACGTTCACATATCAACCAGCCTATCCAGCTGGCAAAATTGACCCCCCATCGGGAGAGGAGAGGTCAAGGCTGCTGTGCCCAGTGCGGGCCCTCGGAGCTTATGTGCAAGCCACCGCCTGCATACGGCAGTCGGAGCAGCTCTTTGTCAGTTATGGTGAGCCTAAGAAGGGCTGTGCTCCTTCTAAAAAACAGCGCCTATCCCATTGGATAGTGGAGGCCATTGCCTATACATACAAGGCGAGCGACTGCGCTCGGCCATCCGGGGTGAAGGGTCACTCTACCAAGAGTGTCTCCACGTCAAGGGCAGCCCTGAGAGGTGTGCCTGTGGAGGATATATGTGCTGCAGCCTCATGGGCATCACCGAGCACATTCACCAAACACTGCAGAGTTAACGTTGCCACCCCTCACCCACTGGGGAGGGTTCTTTGGCCAATTTTCTCTGCCGGAGCTATACGAGGTAGTTACTGTGCTTCCTCGTGACTCTTTTGGTATAAGTCATCCAGTGTTAAGCACTGCCTCTGGCGGTCAGTAAGGATGAAATAGAACGAAAGTTACGAATGTAACTACGGTTCTATGAATCCTGGATGACCGCCAGAGTTCTTGGTCACTCGGAATCCCGTGAACTCGCGAGAAGATTCCATAGGACTGAACTCAGGATGACACTGGAACTTATAGACGACGGGGGGTCATCCGAGGTCACATGTGACTTTGTTGATATAAATATTCGACCTGCGCATGCGCGAGACGGAAGATATCCAGTGTTAAGCACTGCCTCTGGCGGTCATCCAGGATTCACAGAACCGTAGTTACATTCGTAACTTTCGTTTTATATTCTACGCTTCACAGGTTGGTTGTGATTCATGCTACGCTCCATAATGAACAATGACTGAACGCACCATCAGTGAACAGCGGCTCAGGCAGTTTTCGGAAGAAGGACTTGAGCAGGCTGCTGATTACGTTCAGGTCCTGCCATCTCTGTGGAGATATGAAGAGTGAGGGTTCAGTATTTCTGGTGCAGAGTGAAAAGAATGACACATCTGATCTAACAAAATGATGTTTGGTACAAGACTCCTCTGAGCTACGACTCCAGCTAACGCGTTTGTTGAACGCTGCAGGAATGCGCCCTAGAACCTGGAAAACGAGTCAGCGTTTTTGTGCTTCCGGTTCCTCCCTCTTGATAGATTTTAACGTTGTGTTCTACGGTATGAAATACATTAGATACTCCTCATGAATTTTGAAGCTTTTACGTGTCTAAATGAGACAACTAAACATGATCACTGGAGCACTAGTCCGCCTTTAGCTCAGCGGTGGTGACGTTAACAGTTTAACAGCCTCACGTTCGCTTTTTACTTAAAAAATCATAAAAGTGGTGATCCTTTGTGAAGAACAAAATGTGTAATTATCCAGCTGTTTGCCACTGAGCCTATTTTCTGCAGAAAATCCAGAATCCGATGGAAAGATCCCCTCTGCTTTTTGTCGAGGGAACCAGTGCCATGCTGACTACCGGTTTGGCCTACAAACATATGTCATCCCTGCAGCACTCTGTTTCGAAACAGGTTTAAAAAGCGCTGCGATAATAGTGAACCCGTTCTCCATGCATCCTGCACACCTCCTCAGCAGTGTTGATGTCCATGCCCTTGTTGAGATGCTCCTGCAGGTTGGACACCATGGCGTTGTTGCCCGGCACCCGGTAGATACCGGTGTAATCCAAACCCGTCTCCTCCACCACGCCACAGCACATCTCCACAATCAGAGGGACAAACTGAAGAGGGGGGGGCATAGGGAAGTAAATGAGGTGAAAGAGAAGAAATAAGAGTGGAGGGATGAAGCGACAAAAGGGTGTTTGGAATGAAACCAAAAAGTAATACTAGTATTCTAGGTTTCTACTAGAACATGTTCACATGCTTTAATGCCACTGCTGTCTCAAACGTTTCACTGTCATTCCTCTTTGTTCATATATCATTCATAGCCTGTTTTATACAACATTATATACATAAACACATGGTTTTTTTATGGCTGGCTTAGAGTATTTTCTGATTTATGGAGTGATTCAAAGATATATCCAAAGAATTTCTTCTGTAAACACATTTGAGTCAAAGGTGTTTACAGAAGAAATTCAAAGGCTTTGACTCTAAGATGTCAACAAAATCAAACAAGGATCTTGAACCTGGCTTTATCCAGTGTTCACATTTCTGTTGTGGAAATGTATGCAAATTAGATCATATTTGATACCTCATTTGTATATTTAAACAGCATTTCAGAAAACTTGTTATATAAAAAAACAAAAAAGAATATAAATGCAAGTAATCACTGGGGAAATTTCATGGTGAGATCTATTTATTATTTTTTTTAAACTCTTTTCACTTTTAGTCCCCCCTTTAATAAAGATAAAAAAATATTAGCTTTACAGTCCTGCTTATTGTCAGCTTGGCAGTACTGATTCTGAAGAATCACTTCCCGACCACAGACTACAGAAACAAATCTCACAAGAGCCTCCTCAATAATAAACTAATGAAAACAAGCCAATAAAGTAGATAAAGTCTGCAGGTTACTTTTGGGTTATCAGCACAAACTCTTGCAGCTATGGCACTTAGTGTGCTCTGATGAAAGGTAACCTAGTGGAAAGGTATTCTCTATTCACTCCGGCTGGGTTTAGGAACGCTCAAATTCACCCTCAACCACAATAGTTGACAGCAAAGTAGTCTCAAAACGGCCCTTTGGAGTTTCTGGCTGACAATATCTCCAGAAAAAAAATCATTCAAATGATGTTATATTTTACATTCCCTGTTTGAAAGAGAACAAGAGAGGATTTTTCTGAACCCTGCATATATTCCAAGCATGTATGTTATGAGAGAAAATTTAATAAAGAGTCCATTTTGACCTCCGTTCTACTTCTTCATCATTTAATATTTATGAAATGTTAAAGTATCAGCTACGTGGTTAGCGATTTTGTCTACGAATGAGTTGTTTAGACACTGAAGTAGAATTTGTGTAATGTTTATGTTATGAATCACGTTACTTTATGGTTGACAGCGGGCTGACAGTCCTCCAGCCGCACGCCAAAAGCCTTCGGACTGCCTGTCTTCTTGGCCTTCTTCATGATGTTGATGCCCCACAGCGCCTTGTTGTCATCTGGGCACACACACACCACATTTAAATTTGGTATTTATATCCACATGGAAAAATAACTTTTAATAAAATGACAGTGTATTATCACTAAGTGGCCAGATTTTCAACAAGAAAACGTCTCCAGCCACACTTGCAGCTCTACAGGGCACCTCAATCAAACACAGGTGTTAGGAAATATTGGTTTTGCTCAAATAATTTATATATATTTTTTGCTGTTGCTAAAACACAATTTCTGAAACTAGGGCCCTCTTTGTCCCAAATCTCTTGCAATAGCAAACACTTAATTCAGAACAATAAAATACTTTTTTTGCATCAGAAATGTACACGCAAACACATGTCTATGAACACAAATGCAAAGGGTTTATTCTCAATGCTCGTCTACTCATATCAGTGTCAGACACATTTACAGTCCTCTAACTCTCTCTGTGATCTAATTGGTCGTTTTCACAGGTGCATTCTGGGTGCCGTCCTTAGAGCCGCACTGCTAGCATGGCTAAAGGGCTGTTAGCATTTTGTTGTGTGTTGGTGAACGCAGACCGGAGTCGTGTTTGAACCCACCGGTTCTGGAGGCTCGGTTCACTGAGGTGTTGTCGGTCTTTGCCAGGAGGAAGGGAGGCATCATACGGTGGGCTCTGGGAGAGGAGTCCGGCTTACTACCTGTCAGACTGCACCCAGGGACAGAAATAAAGACAGTTAATAAGAGGGTCTTTCAGGTCTGAATACCTCTTGACCTCAGTCTTATGTAAAAAAATAAAAAAATGGATGCGCTTTTATTCTTGCTTTTTGAAAATTGCACTCAAAGTAATTGTTTCTGACAGGCTTCCAGCCCCAAGCTACAGTGACTCCTGATTACACAAAGGATAAGGGACAGTTGTGATCAAGCCTTTCTTGCTAAACAAAGCCGCGCTGACCTGTGTTTTCTGTAGTCATTCAGCTTCTTGTTGATGAGAGCTTGTCTTGAGAAGCCGATCTCCTAGAGCAAACGGAGGTGACAAATTAGTTTCGCATGTAGGTGTTTTGTGTGTAAATTCCACAAGATAAACTGGGTGTGAAGATCTAACCTCGTTGTCGGTCTTGCTGTTCTCCCTGATGACCCTGATCCAGGCCAGCATGTCGTCCCTGTCCTCGGCCTGCAGCAGGTACTCGCAGAAGTCCTGCGTGGTCAGCCTCAGTGTGTGCTTCCGCTTGGTTTCGCTGTAGGCGATGTCGATCAGGCAGCCGCGGATGCTGATGGGAGGGTGTTCGTCCTGGCCTGGCCCCGCCCCGTGAAGGACCGCCTCTCGCTTGTCCTTGTAGAGGAAGAGCGAATGCGAGCGGAGCACAGAGAAGACACGCTTCCACGGTCGCATGCCGCCACCCACTTTCTACAATTAGGAAATACAGAAACAACCTGAAAAAACACGACCTGAAATAGAAAAGCTCCCTTTGTAGCTGAGCAACCGTAGAACGGCCTGTTAACTTTGGATTTCTCCAGTGGTGGGCCGTCAGGGCCTGCAAGGCCTTCTCTGCTGGCCTAAACAGAATCACAAAGCTATATCTATTTTATAATTTAATAATTTTTCTTAAATACACCATGTATTATAATTTATAAAATTATTTTTCCCATTATCTTATTTTCTCATTACACAGCTACTGTCTTCCTCAGTTGCTCTGCTTCCAGTGCAGCTTGTTTTGAGTAGAGCTTTTATCCAATCAGATTTCACCTCTGTGTCTCTAGGTAAGAACAGAGACCCAGGCCTGCAGACGGAGGCCTGCATCCATTTGCAGTTTAAGTGAACGGGGACGATATTGTTGATTGTCATAGTGTTCAACCAATCAGATCTTTAGTTTGACATGTTGGGCGTATTCTTTGACGTATCAGAGCCTGCTCGCCGGCCTATAATGACGTCAGCATTAGTGCAGCTCAGTGTCTGCCGCGAGGTGCAGAGTGCGCTGTGATTGGTCAGTGGGCGAGCACGTGACTATCGTGAAACGAAACAGCAGAGGCATGTCGGGTAGTGAATCACATCGCGTGATGCAGCTCAGCCAATCAAATATGGGCATTCTGACTGAGTGAGATGCACCATGACACAGGGGGCTGAGACGAGGAAAGACACTGCAGAGCAGTACATACAATGCTCAAGTTGTGAAAGTAAAATCATAAGACGATCTCTTTGGGCCGCGACTTGTCATTAAGGAATGATGGTGTGTCCCACAGCCAGACCAGCTGAGAATCACTGTCCTCCATGAGTGCAGAAAACATTATATTTTTCCTCAATATAAGCTTCTGCATTTTCCAGATGCTCTAGTACTATTCAAACGTATTGCAAGTCTTGTACCGAACGTTACGTACATTTAATACGTACATAGTTACAGCCTTAGAAACTGATAATATCTGTGGCGCCATCATGTGGTTATAAGGTGGTATTTCAGCTGCAGGACAACAGTGAAGTTCCTAGGTATAAAATGCACAGCCTGCCACTGGATTTCTCCATATGCCAAAGAAGGGTGCATGGAGCGATACTGTGTACCAAAAACACTTTGCAAGGTGGTGTCTTTGTTTTCACCTTCCAAAACCAAAATAGAAGAGAAAGGGGCGGGGAATAGATTAAACTGTGTTTAGCTGCTGTAGCATAATCAGCTAACTTTAGCATGCCTGGCTACATGCTACAAGTTACACAGACTCACTAGCTACTTTATTTACATTGCATTGAGTACAAGTACTGAGGCAACTAAATGCAGTGAGCTAGCTGAATGAATGTCTGAAATGACTTGGCCAAACTCATTAGTTTGTTAATATCTTCAAAGTTTTTATGTTAGACAGAAATAACATTACATTTATTAAAATAATGTAATGTTAGACAGTGCAGACACTTGGCTGCTCGCTATCCGCTCTGCTTTCATTCTTTTATGGATATTCTTGTTTTTTTCTACAAAAAATGATGGGTATCTCCTCCTGAATGGCTCATAAATCAGTGGGATTTAAAATAAAAAGCATGTGAAGATTATAAGATAGCAGTGTTAATTTGATCGGCTCTCAGAGGTTCAGCAGTGAGTTCAAAGTTTGCGTATTCTTGCCCTGCTGTGAGTTAGTAGTTTCTTATACATTGCACTTTTAATGCTGAATTAACATATGGAAGTAGCCATCAAATGTATATTGAAAACCATTTTGCAGGGTTAAATCTGCCGGCTAAATTTCAGCTGACAAAATGGACAGCTGCTGACTAGAAGTCTACTACAATTTCTAGTCCGCCACTGTTATAATTGTAAAAAGTGTTTAGTAGAATGGAAAGCTTGACAGGTGCAGTAACAGTAATGAGGGGGGCGGAGTTTAGCTAAAGTGTGTACAGGCAGTGTCGTACCTTTCCCTTCTCGGTGAGGATCTGTTTGTAGTGCAGCCAGCCCTCCTTGCGAACATCACTAAAGGTGATCGTTCCCAGTTCAGAGGTGGAGTGGCGTTTGGACCGGGCCTCCTCCTGGGCTCGCAGGCTCTCCAGAGACTAAAGCACAATTTAGGGGTTTTATGGGTTGCACACCAGACAGTGTTCTTGTTTGCTGGAAAATTCATCAAGTGTAACGATCAACTTTGTTGAACACTCACCCCATCAGTGAAAAAGCTCTTGACCCTTTTTGGTAGTTTGCTGTGAAACGGAAAGCACACAAGTTACATAAACAGCACTTCTAGAGAGTCTAACAGGGTGAGTGTAGATTCATAGACTGATGACATGGGCTACCATGCAAGGTGCCACCTGCCTATCAGGACTATCTATAAAGACCCATTCAGTAAAGAATGCAGTGTGTCCTCTGAGTTCTTACGAGAAGACGCGGCCTTCTTCTCTGAAGGTGTTGAGACCCTCGTCACAGGACTTGGATCTCTCTGTGGTGATGGCCAGCAAGTAAGAGGAGCGGCGACTTTTAATACTGCCTGAAGAGAGAGAGGACAAGTCAGGAGGAAAGGAGGAGGAGACTAAGTGGTTAACAAAATATGCACTGTATGGTAGTGACATGTGAAATGACAAGAAGATGAGTGATTGCAGTGATTTGTTGTCTCAAACTGAGTATAACATGAGCCAAGTGAATGAATTAAGGGGTTAAATGTACGTACTGCATGTTAAAGGAATACCGTGACATTTGGATTTGTGGTTCCTAGTTTTGGATATAAAACATACAATGCCTCTTTGTTATCAGAAGCTTTAAATGAAAGTTAAGAAAAGAAAGAGAAACCGTTTTTTCTCCAATGTGGCGAGCATACGGTGAAGAAAACACACTTAACTTTGTTGTTTTTTTATGATTATCGCAAATCATTTTGATGCCAAATAACAAGAGAATTCAACAGCGACCGAAGGAGCATTTTAGAGACAAACGTCCAATCATGAAATAAAAATCATAGAATTCTGTTGCATGGACAACCAACAGTATACAAAAGTCTGATTTGCAGAAACTTAATAATACATTCACTTTAAAGTCATTTCAACTTTTTTTGTTCCCAACTGCAACAACGAAGCATTCTGACTTTGTTCCAGCTGCCGGTTGGAGTAACCATGGTAACCTTTCCCAACCTCATGTGACCAAACTAGTCTGAAGTCATCTTAAGATATATAAGAGGCCTAGCAAAGAAAGAAGCTGTCCATCATTGTCTGCTATGAACACTGTCGTCACTGCCTCATTGCATTGTGGTAGATTTATGCCGGCGTAATGCCCAGGCTTTGCATATTGTAATATTCGACCAGAGAGAGTATGCAATTTGCATACTATTACATTCAAACTAAGGTTTCAGATATACTAAAAACATCTCACACACTCTTTTAGAGTACTAAATACCATGTTCGTATGGAATTTGGAATGCAACCAAAGATTTTCAAATTCTTCATACAGCAGCTTTAAATACTTCAAACGATGAATTCAAGGGTTCAGATTTGTTTCCCCAAAAAGTGGAGGGAATTGGTAAATGTCACTGCACTCCTTTAAGATGAGTCGGAGGCTGGACAAATATATCAGTGTGCCTTCAAATAAAGTCATTGCATAACTGCTTGTCATTTTGATTCAAAAAACTTTGGCAGTGATGCTGAGCAGTGTCGGTTCAAACATACTGTCTATATTGGCCCAGCCCTTTGTGAGGCCTTGCAGTATTTAGAGTGGGTGAGTGAGACTCACTGCAGTCCCGAGGACGAAGTCGGACAAAGGGGGAGATGGAGGAGAGGGTGGGGGAGACAGAGGTGGAAGTGAGGGTGGCCATGGTGGAGGCCTGTGAACTGCACACAACAGAGCGGGCTGGTACATAGCAGGCCTGTAGGTCAATACTAGGACTGGTGGGCTCATCTGCAAGTCATCATCACAGGTGGGCAACAAGCGATGAGAAATGATTAAACATGCTGACAGGACAAGACAAGAGGTTCCTCAGGTGGAGATTAGGTAGTTAGAACATCTCGTGGAGGCAGGCCTGCTCTGGAGGCAGAAATAACGGAGAACCACAAGTTTTTCATCTGCTACCTGACAAACCTTAATGGCAGTACATTTTACTGTACAATAAAGTAATTGGCAATTATACGATGATGGCACATTAAATGTCACTACATTTTCCAAGAATCTCTCATCAGTTGAAAGACATTTTCTGAAAGAGGCACTTTGTATTTATGTTATTCAGAAGATTCTGTCTTGTTTTCCTTAACTTAAATCTAGGCCGTAGGTTCATTGTGCTAGGACTAATTGTATTTATGGGAAAAATAGTTATTTGTTTTCCACACAAGTTCAATGTGTCTGTATGTTTGAAGTATCCTACTTTAAAAACTGACAATGTTGTCGAAATGATGTGGGAATGCACGTTGATTTAAATTGATACACGTAGTGGTATTCTATTGGACGCAATCTACACATTATGTGGTTCTGACCTTCGCTGGGTGGAAATGTTAGTGATTGGACCTCTTTCAATTTGAAGTGAATACTCGTGGTATAGACTATAATTACCAGAAGCCTTGTGTGAATGTCCGTTTACATCTCTTATTGTACTTGTACTGACAGCTACACTATCTCCCATTTGGTGTCAATTGTCAATTTCAGAGATGAAAAATGAGCTAGCTATAGCGTTACATAGTTTTTTATATTATCTTGACTGACTTGTTAGCAAACAAAAAAAATAATGTTATGCAATTTTAAATATAGCTAATGAAGGCGAAGATTTCGGTTTGTCTGGTGTGACCACGAGGCCAGCAGATTGGGTAGCCATCTTGGAAATATACATTCATCTAGCTAATAATAAATTCAATTCATACAGCTAATAATGAGAGGTTTTCCTGTGAGACTGGCACAAAGAGAGGAGTCATAAAGTCAGTGAACTGACCCACTAATGTCCGTTACAGTACACAGCGGTGTTTGCTCACATTAGCCATCTGACCTGCTGACTGAACCTGTAGGACTATTTCTGACTCCAGAGCAGCTCTGTTTCTAAGAAATGTTTCCAGAACTTTTACAGTAGACAAACATTGGACATGTAAACATTCAAAAACACACTAGAACATTCATCAACACAAATTGAAACATACAGAAATGCACTGACTGTACATGTGTTATTATTGACATGTCTGACACAGACAGAAATGTGGGAAAGGATAGAATCACACAAAGAGAAAACGAGCACGACTAAAGCCTCACATACATTAAGAGTAATATTTTAGATCTGTAGCAACAGATATATGTATATATATCTGTATATTAACTGTTCCAAACATAAAGATGTGCCTGTTTATATTTAGTTTTTGATAATACTAAGTTAGTGTTATCTTATCTCCAGAAACACAGTTGTAATTGAGCACCACTTGTAACATAATGATGTAAATGAATGTGAAATGAAACTGCATTATCAAGACATTTTTTAGGTTGATTATATCCTGACAGCAGCAGCTGTTGCTAGAAAGGAAAGGTCACTAACCTATGAAGGGAATGGAGGCCAAGGAGTTGAATGCATGCTGTGCAAGGCTACCATTAGCCCTGCGGTTGGTGCTGGGTCCCCCGGAGACAGGAGAGGGGGTCCCTTGTGTAGGTTCCAAACCGGGGGGCTCGGGTGACTCCACGGGTGCGGTGTAGTAGGGATGTTGAACGGCCTGAACAGGGGTTCGGCGGCCGGAAGGCGGCTTCTGCCTCAGGACCACCTCTTGATTCAGGGAGATGGGGGAGACGAGCTCCCTGTCCTCACCCAGTTGGGCTCTCTCCTCCTCTGGCGCAGACAGAGCCGGGGTAGACCGGGGCCTGGGTACCACGCCCCCCTCGCCGTCCACGGGGCCGCTTCTGCTGCCGGGGCTCCAGTTGAGGTGGGGGCCGCTGTAGCTGGGCTCTCTGAAGGAGTGGGCCTGCTGGAGGAGGTGGCCAGCTTTGCGGGAGAAAGACGGGCTGTAGCTTTTGTAGCCCACCAGCTCTTCTTCTTTTACTCGCCGTGTTTGGGGTTCGGCTACCTGCTGGCCTGACCGCCTGCCACTAGGAGGCACTGTGGAGGAGGCTGTGATGGGTAACATCACTGTGGTTTTGTGCTGATGCCCTGCCGTATCCTTCTGATCTTTCTGCTCTCTGAATTTCGCCGCTTGTGACCCGTGCGAAGAGTGTTCGCAATGCGGTGACACCAGTGCAGAGGCTTGTGCCAGTGTTTCCACAGAACGCCCGTAGTTATGCTCGTACTCGGCGTAGGCTGCCAGGAGGCTCTCTGAGCATGATCTGCTTCCTGGTCCTGATACACCACCCCAGCCCCCTAACCAATAGGAATCATGGGAAGCAGCAGCCGCCTGGTGGTGGAACTGGAGGGTTTCCCTTCTGCGTTTCTCCGCGGAGGTTGTGGAGGCAGATGCGGGACCGGGGCCGAGGGCCAACCCCAGCCCCAGCTCCGCTAAACAATCCTGAGATATGCTGCGGTGGCGGGGGGACATGCTCTCTGCAGCCTCGGCCTGGCTGTAGTACCAGTCCGACAGAGCCTGGTGGCAGAGAGTATCGGCGTGGGTGCGGGCAGAGGCCTGCAGGCTGCTCTTCCGCGGTGGAGGCAGAGTAGCAGAGGCGATGGCAGCATTGTGGTTAGCAAAGTGAAAGTCCAGCACGTTGATGGCCGAAGAGGAGCGGCCCCGGTGCTGGCCCGACGGGGCGAAGTGGCCGCCGGAATCCTTGGGATCCCCTGGCCAGCCGAGGACGGGAGTGAAAGCGGCGGGGGGGCGGTTGTCCAGTGGGGAGGCGGCGGGGCCCGGTCGGCACTGCCAGTTGTCCGGGGGACTGTGGGGGTTGTGCTGTGGGGCGGAGGAGCTGGGCTTGGCGGAAGGGTAGCAGAGAGGCGGCGGCGCAGGGAGGTTCTGGGCCACGCCTGAATATGGCTCATTGCCTTTCAGGTAGGCATCCTGGGAGTACGCCTGAGGACGAGAGGGGTCGGGACACGATGAAAAACATGACAGGAAAGATAAAAGATGGAGGGAACGGCTAGAGGACAGAGTGAGGCCGATGCAACGTGCATATTTCTATGTTTTGTCCTATTACATTTTTGTCTATTTCAATAGACAATAACATTGTTTGACAATGTTTTTCGTTTCATGGCCCTGATTCACTGCAGCCGTTCAGGCATTCTTTTATACCCACAAACTCATTTAGTTGTCTGCCGATCGACAGCGGTAAATTTCTGAAGTTAAACTTTAATAGGTGGCTCCATGAATTATAATAAAAGCATGTCATGCAAACAGCCCAGCTTACTTGCTGTGACATATAACACGGCAACAAGGTGAAAAGCAGGAGAGAAGAGAAAATAGAAGAAAGACAATACTCACACTTACCAACTGCAACACATCCTCATCTTTTGGCATAATAGAGAGCTCCAGAATATTTTCACTGCAATGCAAAGACCAAAATATAATATATGAATAAGTAACGGGTCAGACGGAACGTAAAACAAGATTTGTCAACACCAGTGTCTCACCTGTTTTGGATGAGCGTGATCACTTGAGAGTAGGTTTTACCCAGAATGCTCTCCCCATTCACCTTCACCAGCCTGTCCCCTGGAGGGAGAAAAAAGAATCTCCTGTTCACACCGACGTATTACAAATGAACCAAGAGTAAATAGGAAGTTAAACAGACTTGTTTTATATATATATATATATATATGTATATACAGTATATACGTATAATGACCGCATGTTAACAATAATGGTTAACAGGTAGCGGCTGGACGTACAGCCATATTAGAGTGTATTGACGTGGGGTCTTTGTGTTACACACTTTTTAATGAACTTAATGAACTCCCACACAGAGTATACAAGCTCAACGTGCTCCCATGGTAACTTGTTTCTAAATTTCGTTGTGCATCCCTGTGTTGCTTAATGACGATAAATGATCCTTGAATACATACGTCACTTATCCAGATGGCGCATTCTAACTTTGCTCGCTGAACAATTTACAAACAGCAGATGGATTTATTAGTAGCTTAGTTTATGAATTCATGTTAATCTGCTGTCACAAAAGCCTGTGTTTGGTGCGACTGCAGTCCAGTTGGTGTCCTTAGAAACCTCCTGCTGGTTTGCCAAGAAGAAGAAAAAGAAGAGTGTTGAAGAGAGGTTGTGAGAGGTACATAATTTGTCTTTAGACAAATATAAAAAAAGCCAAATGGTGTTGAACTCATGGCAAACCAAGTGGAATGGAGTGTGGATCTGGATGTGTGCATGCGCAGAACGCAGATGGATGCAGACCCTCAATTGTAGCATAAATGGAACTGCCTCAGTCCTTAGCTGAATGTTGGTGATATTTCAGTGTGATGACCCTGAGCTCTGCTGTGTCTTATGTCTATGTGTTCTACCTGTACACAGTCCAGCTTGTTGCGCGGGGCCGTTTTCCTTCACGCTCTTCACAAAGATGGTGTCCATTGGCTCCAAACGAGACCGCTGGCCACCTGCTCCACAAAAACAAACATGCAGATACAGATTTCCTAAAATATCAGCAAAACCCACAAAGTTGATTCAGCTCCACCTACACATGGAAACATACAGCCCCCCAACACACACACACATCCTGATCATTCGCGCATTATAAAACAGACCACAATAGATACAACAGATTTGAATGAGTCCAGAAGGCATTTAGAGACACTTTAAGAAAGTGTGATGCTGATTCATCAGAGCTGGATGCCTAACCATTGGCTGGTGAAGCCAGCAGAAACACTCACCTCTTCCAGTTGCGTTCCCGTTCTCTTCATCCTGTGGGACATACAGAGCAGGTGTTAGAGGGGAGGAGGACCACAGCGAGGAGCCGCTCAGCTCACATTCAACCCGAGCCTTTACTCCCAGCCCAGGTCTGACTCACTCCAGCTGACTGGGCTTTGGATGGCTGCTCAGCTGCCTGACTGACTGATTCACAATCTGACTGAGTGTCTGACTGTCTCACTGAAAGACATATGGACTGTCTGTCTGTCTGTCTGTCTGTTTAGAAAGACAGACAGACCGGGCAGGCCCGGTGGCTGGGTCTATCTGGAGGCTTTGGTGCTTCGCTGAGTTAGCTCATTCCTGACACACAAAGGGCTCTGCACACAGACTGAGGTATGCTGCTGCACAACACCGACCTCTCTCCAGGACAGAAGGACGATACCATGCTGTCTTCAGTACCACGGTACCCATGAGTGTGTGTAGATGTATAGACTGGAGCCCAGTAGAAAAATGTTTGTTAATAGATTCTTCCAGGCATGAATCTGGGAAACATATTGCAATATTCAATTAGGTTACAGGTAAGATGGATATACATGAAATTGAAACCCTGAATTCCATGTCTGTGAGTTAAGTATTGAGCTAGAGCCGGGAGAAATGAATTTAGCATAAAGTCACATATTTATCTGAGGCAGTGTCGGAAATACACGAGGGCAAAGGGCAAAAAATGCCCCCGAACTTTCTAAACGAATAAATAAATGTGCGCTTCTTCATCAGAACTGTGACTGCGGTCAACTCAGCAGACACTTAAATTTCAGTGCACCTATATGTTGAAATTCACGGTAAACTCATTCAAAAGGCACAGATCGGGAGCGAGCGAAGGACTTTGAAAGTTAATGGAAAGATTAACGTGAGACAACATCTGGTTTCTTCAGACGAACATCCGGTTTTCAGAATAAGATGCCAACAAAGTACACATATTGCATAATGGAAATTAGATTAAATGAATTATATTCACATTAAGTATAAAACATGCTACCTGCATCTCGCGAGTTAAAGGGAAAATACACCTAAATTCTGCGTAAAGTGTCTTTATTCTTTGATTTGAGGGTTGCTAATGAATAATACCTGACTGACAGTCAATTAAGATATTTTACTAAGCAAAAACTCTGAACTGAATTTGTACCTTCAAATGGCACATTTCCTTAATTTTTAAGGTGCTATAAAAATGTTTTTCTCAAAGATTCCACACAATGGCTAATGCATAAGTTCAGGACAAAAATGGGTAATATCACAATATTTGAGGTGCTACAAAAATATCTTTCTCAATAATTCCATACAATGACTGATGTATATGTAATCAAGGCATCGTTGACTTAATAATTGTTAATAGTTGTTTAAACAATTTAATAATAACAAATAACCACAAAGAAATAAGAATAGAATTGAATATGATTGTCTGATTTATGTTTTCTGTTTGTTTTTTGTTAAGAAAATCTAAGAAAACACTTTGAATCTGTAGACTACTGCCTAATAGTCTTATTATTGCCATTTGATGACAATTGCTCATATATTGTAAGCCTAAATAAGTATATTTATTATTTTGAACAAAGGTTAAATGTTATTTCACAAGTTTCAAAAAGTGCCCCCAATCTTTTGAAAATGCCCCTGGATTTCAGTCAGTGGGGGCAAAAATTGCCCCCCCAAAAAAAAGTAAATTTCCTACCCTGATCTGAGGTTGTGTCAGTTTAAGAAGCATAACTGTTGCTAATATAGACTAAACACAAAGTGCAGCTGAGGCTGATGGGGTCAAAAGGTCACCAAAGGCATTAGGAATCATCCTCTTGATTGTCTGTACAAAATTTGCGATTTGTCTAATATTTGCCAAGATATTTCAGTCTGGACCAAAGTGGACCAACGTACAGTGCCATACATAGAGCTACATTCATACAGCTGAAAGGCTGGTGACCAAGTTCTAAGTCTCACAATTCAACTGACAATTCAACATTTATTTTGAAAAGCGACCCAGTTCCAATATTAGTTTAAGCAGATCTCCATGGTGAAAGAATATTTAATAGGACTAGCTCAACCTTATACTTTTGTTGGAATGGTAGTGTACTCTCAAATACTAATTACATGTTTTTACTTAATCTGGCTACCGGCTGCTTGAGCCACTAGCTGTGTTTCCATTAAATCATCAAGCAACTTTTGAAATGTCACAAAAAAAGAAATGCTAATTACATCTGTTTCCATCGACTGGTTTAGAGCGAATAAACTCTGCTACAGTGTAGTTTGGTCAGAAGTTGGTGCTATAGGTTACAGAAGAAGTAGAGATTGCAAACCAGAAACAAAACAAGTGGCCGTGGCCATCTAACCCATGTACAATAAAAAGGTGGAGAGAGGTGTTCAGGAATGTGTTTCAATTGAGCAAGTTTGAATTGTTCTTTAATGTCAGCTAACATTGCCCATGTCTGGGAACTAAGACAGCAGGTGAGTTAAATGTTTACTATGTCGGAACTCAGCAAAGTTACTTCAATAATCCAATCAGCACATCAACTCTTTTTCATTAAAGACTTCTATGTACACATTTGGGTCCAGGCCAGAGACACCATAGAAAAGTGTGCTAACCTTGAGGCTGTGGAGGGAGGACTCTGGTGGGTATACGATGAAGTGGCGCAGAGTGAAGCCGAATCCCTGTGAGTTCTTCGGGACGAAAATGGTCCGTGGGCCCTGCCACGACACGCCCTCCACCTCGCCAGACGACAGCGGCCGGCGCCTGTTCTCATTGGACGACACCATGCCATCTCTCCGTCCTTTAGCCTGTTGAGAAGAGAGGATGGGGGAAATGTTTAGATCGATAACGCTGAGCTTTTCTCTCGGTAGCTGAGGAACACTGACAAAACTTTACCATGGGAATCCTAAAGTGGGGCTGTGCACCCCTCCATTGTTGAATGCATTTAAGGGAGGAGTGAGCGGGAGGATGTGGCTCTATGTGCTCCATTCACTGAGGACTCTGCCCAGATCGGACCAGGGCACAATTACACCTATGCCAGGAATTTCTCAGAGACTTCCTCTCTCTAAAGAGGAAGCTCTATTTTCAACAACAACCCCACCTATAATCATATTTATTACCTCCAGCCCACAATGGGAGAGTTAAAAATATATACAGTCTATTAATAACAGTCGTGGAACAACAGGAAATTATTGGGGCTCATAAACACAGATCTGGAAGCACAGACCAGAGGACCAGTAGACAAAAGGAGCCCGCTGATATTTCGGTATGGGCTCCAGGAGGTGAGAATGAGGCCAGTGTTTCTCACACACTCTCTCACACACACACACAGTGGATTGTTCAACACTGAGCACAATTGTTGCCAATCCACATGAATGCTGAACCTCGTCAAAGGGATATAATGTAGCTCAAGCTGCTTAGAAATTATAGTTATGGTCGTAAAAGCATTGATCATAGAGTGGGGCAATTCAATTAAAAATAATATTCAACAACACTAAAATCACACACATTCATTGTACATGAAATCAACTTAAACCCGACGCAGCCAAAAACAACAGGAAGTCTGTTTCTTGAGACAGGAAGTGGATGGCCGTGATTTGGGGAAATCCTTCGCCTCTAAGAATGCGTCCACGGAGAGCAGGAAAGAGACGCACACTTTCCACAGAGGGAGGCCAATCAGTTTAGATTAGAGGGGGATCCCACCTGGATTAACAGTTCCAATCTGTTGAGTCCATGGCCGAGGAAAGTTCAATCCGTATTTGTGTTTCTCTCAAAGCTGGAAACCAGAGAAGGAAGTCTCCAACAGGTATAAAATGTGTAGCTGCTCCATAGGAAATGAAGTCAATGGGTTATTATAAATGTGGTTTTGGTTAGATGCCTGAAATAAGGTCTGTGTTTAACACAAGCTGAAGAGGTTTCCACGTTTTGCTTTACGGCACAAAATACGTCACTAAATATCACACTCGTGAACTTTGAAGCTTTTATGTGTCTTTAAAAAAAAGTGGATTAATGAGACTGCAGAGGGACAATAACTAGCGATTGCATTCACGCTTCAAAAATTATACAAGTGGTGTTCATTTGTGAAGATTGTCTTGTTGAACAAAATGCGTACGTATCATTTGCCCCAGAGCATATCTTCTGCAATAATCCATAATCCAATGGGAAAAATACTATTCTGGTCGAGGGAACCAGTGCGTTGCTAAATTCCTGTTGGCCTACAAAAATACATTAACCCTGCAGCACTATTTATTGTGTATGAACCAGAATTTATACTTGATGACATCACAAATTAGAGTTTTAGTCTTAGATCATAGGAATATCATATCTGAATTCTGAAAGAGGGCATAGTTCCCTTTAAATATATTTACATTACATCGTCTACTAGTAACATTAATTTATATGAAATGTTATCAAATCACTGACAAGCCGTCTTAGTTGATGGTTTTGGCTTTCTTTCTAACCAGACCTCGTCTGAATATCAGAGGATGGACAGAATCCGTTGGTTGATTTGTAGTTGAATCATAGACTGTATATAAGAAATGGACTTAGTCATCGTGACGTCACCCATTTGTGGACTGATGTTATGAAGCCTCGAGTTCGGCAATCTTGAATTACAGCCGTCGCCATGTTGTTTTTTTTGCAGCCAATGAACAGAAGTTACTATGTTTGGAATGTGGAGGAGTGAAGTAGACGTCGTATATGGCTCTAATAGAGGCAGCGACCTGTCAATCACAGTAAGCCCCGCCCTAAAACATACTCCTCTTTATGGTCTATTTGACTCTAAATGGACCATAATTTGAACATCATGCTGTATTGAAGAAGACTTGAAACTTGAGATTGAGACCATAAACTCATGTTCACTGAGGAAATAAATCAAGAGAGAAGTAGAGTCATTTTCTCATAGACTTCTATACAATAGGACTTCTGTTTGCAACTGGAGGACTTGCATTCTCTTGCAAGTCCATTCTCTGCTAGCCAGTAGAGAGAATGCAAGTTTTAAGACACTTCTGCATCAACTTGAGAATGCCGCCTGAGCTGAATATATATCTTTTTTTGAACGTTTTTAAAGGACCCACTCTTACAGCATTACATAACATATAGCATCCAAACAGAATGAAATAACCTCAGAGGATTCCTGCCCACTGACATTTCTCTGTGTGTTTGTGTGGCTGTGTTGGAGAGTTGTGGCGTGTGAAGGCCCCAGAGCATGAAGTCGTCGTATCTGTGTGCGTGTGAGACAGTTGGGTACATTGTTGTGTTTGATTCCTCATCATCCGACATCTCTGCAGGTGGCATTTCACACATGGGTGAATGTAAACGCAGAGGTGAGATGCCGTACATTACCTCTCTCTCTCATTGGCACAAACTCGCCCGCCCACTCAGTGTGAAATGCCATCATGCCAGAGTGTGTTTTACAGAACGCTCGTGATTTGTTTTGTCAGCTCTCTCTGTGGCTTTCACAGAACTAACATCATCCTTATCTGAGTCCCCTCAATTCCTTATGCTGTTGCTTGGTTCATAGCATATGTTTTGTTTTTTTACTTTTCTTATTGAAAGAGACGGAACAGAACGTATCAAAAGTTAAGTAATGTGTGGTGTACATTCAGGAGAAGAAGACAACATAACAAACAATGCATAACAAACAGAAACTGTCCTGCTGTGCGTTTAGATCTGTTAGCTGTATTAGCCCCGTTAGCTGTTGTAGCTCTGGTAGCATAAACACACCGCAGGGCAGCTAAGCTAACTAGCTCGCCTCCTAGAAAACATACGTAGACGTGCTCCGTTGAAGTCAGTGCTCGGTTCAGTTTGTCATTTGCTAAGCAATAGTTATACGTACAGACAATTCCTAATCAGTAGCGGAAGCAACAGTCCAATCTGAAAAATATGTATTGAGATGTGTATATGAGAATGTTGGTCACACTGGTATTGTGGATGAAATTCATTAGATGGTACAAACAGTAACCGCCACTCTCTAGCTTTTTATTAACGTAACTCATTCATAAAAGAAAATTAAACATAATATTGTTGAATGTATTTCTGCCTCTTAAGAGTCCTTACCTGATCCCGAACACTCGGCCTGATTGTGCAGCTCTTGTAGGGACAAGGACAACAAGGGCCTGTTGTGCTGACTCAAATATAGCTCTTCATTAACATTGGCCACTAGCTCAATTTACTCTTCTGGTCTGCTGCACCAGTCGCTTCAATTTACTCACTTGGATTCGGTAATTTGAATCGCAGACCGTGTATTTTGTCGGGTGTTGAAATTATTTTGTTCATCTGACATTCAGACCACAGCTGAGACGAGCTGAACTGAGAGACGATGCAAAAAAAGGACACGCATCCACCCTGCAGATCAGATAACACAAACTGACACTGACACGCACACACACACACACACACACAGTGTATACGATGAGCTGGATTACTAAAACAGTCCCTCTACAAGTAGTGCATTGGGAAACTGTATGATCCTCGATGCATACTTGAACAGATGATGTAAAAGCCCAACCACACACACACCCACGTATGAATACACCCACAATATTTTCATCTAAAGCTACATGTGCGTAGTGAGGACATCAACAGGCCCCCTCAGAGCTACATTACGTAACACCTTAAGGAGGCATGGAGATATGGCATGACACACACCCTCGAATGAATCAAAACCCCCACATGCCGAACCGTCCTCCAGACTGTACATGATGATGGGCTGGTGATAGCCGTTCTGTTCCGAGTCCACTGCAGCCCTGTATCGTGACACAGGTTCAAGTCACCTCGAATGTTGATAGCAATGACATCAACTTTGGCCCCCCTATGATAAAACCAGGATCACCCGCAAGGTGGGTATGGTCAATAATGGCGTCCTTCCCTTCCACTGATTAGAGCAGACAGGAGAGGGTAAAGCAAGATGGCGGAAGAAGAATCCCAGAGGAAACACAAGAGCTCGTCCAGTATACTGGACTTATGCCACAGCTCAGCACCAAACAGCAGACAAAGTTAGCAAGTAGCTCGCTGGTGAACATAGTGTAACATTCAGCAGCTAATTTGCCAGATATTTTACTCAGGAGGTGGTGGAGACCCAAAACAGAGCTAAAAGGAGAATGAATATTGGACTTAATTGATTCAAGTTGCCAGAAACACGTCGTTAGATTTGTAAAAAGACAATTCAATTTATTTGTATAGCCCAAAATCACAAAATTACCTCAGAGGGCTTTACAATCTGTACAGCATACGACATCCTCCATCCTTGGACCCTCCCATCGCTAAAGAAAAAACTCCGCCCAATATGGCCAACATTTGTAAACTTTATAAGGCCACAATATATCAAATGTGTATGTAATATTCAGCTTGTTGTGTCCTCCCCTCTTACCCAGGACAAGCGGTGGCGCTGTATGACCCTCCGGGAGCCCCGTCTTCTTGGTGATGCGATGGGGGTTGGGCGGGGTGAGCTGTGAGGCGAAACACCCCTCAAAACCGCCAGCCAGATACAGCGGGGTTCGGCATCGCTACAGTCCACGCCAACGGAACACTGAAATCGCCACTCGTGGCCCGACGGAGCTGGTGCAACACCCGACACCCTCAGCATAGCACCGCCACATTCACACGCACATGTACCGTCTCGGCAGCCAACGCAATTCACGCCCACCGGGGGTCACGGAGCTTCAGACCCCACAAGGATGATATCCGGTCACCTCAGCACGGTCTCTGATGGAAGCGTCATGGCCGGAGGCGACGATCGAGGGTAAACCGATGGAAAACACACTTTCACACATGAAGTCAACTACTAAAGTGTCGCGATCAGCACCGGGGATGGAGAGCACCAAGTCTTGAATGTGTAATCCTTGAGTTGCTTTCATCTTGAGCTTCATGACGACTCATCCGATTGTGTTTCGTGAATGTAAAAAATAAGTTGTCATATTTTGTACAATTTTCTACCATGTTGTCTCGAGCTGGTCCTCTTTTTTTTTTTTCACCAATCTGGGTCCTTGTTTTTGAAATATAAGGCAGTTTTCTGTGACTGAAACAGACAACCTCTTCCCGTCTTCTTTCACCTTTCATTTAGTCCGGTTCACAGTTATAGGTGACAAATTAGGCTTTAATGGAGCCCTGACATTTTTGACGTGAAACTGCATCTGAAGCAGCACTGGTCCAGCTGTAACCACGGCGCCAGGCATTGGCCGACAGCTCTCTGAAATGTCAACTAGTCCTCTCCAATGCTTTCAGAGCAGAATTGTCCCGATGTCAGAAAGAGTGCACTCGTTTCACTGAAGTAGCGGTTAGTTGCTGCTGTGCGATCCGGCTTAGATTTAGTACTCGACTCTGGATTTCGGAAGCGGATCCATCCCCAGACCGGTTGGATTCTGTTGCTGGACCAGTTGAGCTGAGAAGGCAGTTTGTTATCGGACCAGATCTTTAGAATTGGATACAATCCCAAGTTGCTGCTAGGAGGTCCAGCGTGTCCCCCTGCATGCTCTGTAGTACAGCGCTGGCTGTGGCTGACTATCTTTATTGATGCCTAAGTATAGTCCTCCCTCCTCTCAACCCTGACATGCCTCTCTTTCTCTCTCTCTCTCTCTCCCTTGGGTGTATTTGCTGACATCCCCGCACTCTCTCTCCCTTTCTCTCTCAGTCACATTCCTCTCATCCTTTTTGCTCCACAGTCCAACCCGATGGAAGAGCAGCGAATCTCTCTCTCTCTCTCTCTCTCTCTCTCTCTCTCTCTCTCTCTCTCTCTCTCTCTCTCTCTCTCTCTCTCTCTCTCTCTCTCTCTCTCTCTCTCTCTCTCTCTCTCTCTCTCTCTCTCTCTCTCTCTCTCTCTCTCTCTCTCTCTCTCTCTCTCTCTCTCTCTCTCTCTCTCTCTCTCTCTCTCTCTCTCTCTCTCTCTCTCTCTCTCTCTCTCTCTCTCTCTCTCTCTCCCCTTTAGTCTCACAACCTGCTGGTTGATGGTGCTGTTGGTATCCAGGGTGCACTACCAACTGTGTGTGTTAAAACGGTTATTTGATTAATCGATTAGTAGATCGACAAAGCATTAATCAACAATAAATAATCAAATTAAACTACTTTTCAATTTTTAATATACAGGGGATGTATTTGGTTGCAATTTAACAATTTCCCCCATTAAAGTATTTCTGATTCTGAAGATGCCATCGTTAGGATGAGCATGTTTTTCTGTTCACTCAGTAATGTGCAACACCAGTGTATTCATGTAGCGGAAGTGAAGATTGTTTTGTAGATGACGTTTAACATTGGGACAGTACTGTGGAACTGCCTTCCATTAAACATGAGGTTGACAAAAACAAGAGATCAGGTCAGAGCTTACTCATGGAAGAAAGGGTCATTAATGATTTATTATTTTGCGCAATTTTGGTTTTCATTTTATAGTTATAAATATATCTATATATATAAATATATATCTATGTATATATAAATATATATATTAGGTGTGGGAGAAAAAATGATTCTTAGATGTATATAAATACATATATATTATCTTAGATATATACATATATCTAAGACAATATATATGTATATATATATATGCATGTATATATACATATATGTATGTATGTATATATATACATACAAGTCAAATCTAATTTCTGACATTTGTGGATCCATCAATTAAAATAATTAATGGTTTAAATGAAAAATTTTTGTCATATGCCTGTGCATTATATACATTGCTGTAGATATATTAGGAGTTTAGCCTAGCTTAGCAGAAAGACTGGAGGCAGTCTTTATGCTAAGCTATGACTACTAACACCTCTAAAGCTCCCCAATGAATGGGTTAAACAAGAAAGCTACAATGTGTTAGTTAATTGGTGTGCGTTAGAAGTGTTGTAAACATATCTCTGAACTTTGGAAGGAGCCAAGCTAGCAGGTCCCAGTGTTTAGCTTTGTCTGAAACTAGTCCCGACGTGTTATCTTCTATATCATGAAGATGAGCCGCACTGTAGCATCCAAACTATAGACTGTATAAAAGAAGTGGACGTAGCCGTCGTGGTGTCACTCATTGTTTTTTTATATTGAAGCCTCGGGTCCGGCATTAGTGCCGGCGCCATCTTGTTTTTTTTTGCAACCAGTGAATGGAAGTGACCCTATTTGTACTGTTGAGGAGTGACGTAGAGACGGCGTATACGGCTCTGATAGAGACCTGTCAATCACTGTGTAGCCCCGCCCTCAAGCATACCCTGCTTTATGGTCTATTTGACTCTAAATGGACCATAATTTACGAAATGAACATCATGCTGTTTTGAAGAAGACTTGAAACTAGAGATTGAGACCATAAACTCATGTTCACAATGTTTACTGAGGTAATAAATCAAGAGAGAAGTAGAGTCATTTTCTCATAGACTTCTATACAACCAGAGGAGTCGCCCCCTGATGACCATAAGAGAGAATGTAAGTTTAAGGCACTTCTGTATTGGCTTCACTTTTTAGGACCGGAGGTTGCCGACTTGATTGTAACAGTGAATGAAGACATATCCGTCTTTACCGGAAGTGTTGAAAAAGAAAATACTTTGTTGGCATTAAAAAGGCTACAAGTTTGCAGGTATGTTAACGCACAGACACAAGATTGATCTTCTCAACTCTCTCTAGAGCAGCGGTTCCCAAACGTTTTAGGCCACGCACCCCCTTCTACATCCCGACCGGGTTCACGCACCCCCAATCCCCCACACCATAAAAAAAAAAAAAAGCAACTATTTATAGCCGCATAAAAATCGGACCCAACACATGAATGAGACTGCAGTTGTTTTGGGCTGTTTTGTAACTCCTCCAATTTCGATGTAAAAAATGTAAGGGGCTTTTGACTTGCACTGGCATGCTTGGTGTTCAGGTGGCGACGTAAATAAGAGGGCTTCAGACAGCTGTTAGCCAGAACCGACTGGACTGCACCATTAGACCACCATTACATTTTTCCTCTCGCGCACCCCCTAGAGGCAGCTCGCGCACCACACTTTGGGAATCCCTGCTCTAGAGGAAGTGCATTTACCAAATTGTTAAACTGTTCTTTTAATCAAGTAGTCATATGTGTGTATAAGTGTATAAGAATTGTGATTAAGTGTAAATGTGTCTGTGTATTTGTGTGTTTGTCTGGTTCTAAGTATGCCTGAGAGAGCAAAATAAATATTACAACCAAACTGTCAGCTAGCATTAAGTATTTGTTTCTTGAATAACCCTAAATGTGAACCCAGACTGTGTATGTGTGTGTGTGTGTGTACGTGACCAAACCCTCCATAACAAATCTAGACCTGTCAGCCCCTCAGTACTCTCTTCATTGATACCTGAGAGCAGCTAAAACATCAGACAGGCAGAGAAGGAAAGACTGACGATAAAGAGGGAGAAGTGGGATGCAGAGACGCTAAAAGAGACTGACGTCCATACAAACATCATCCAAGCAGCCTCTGCAACTCTCATCGCCTATCTTCCTCTGGCCTTTGCTTTCCTTCTTTTCTTATTTCTCCCGTCCAGTACTTTATCTTCCACCTTTCTCCAAACACCCTCATTCTTTGCTTTACATGCTTAACCTTATATGCAAAGCAGAACCTACACAGCCCGAAACTGAGAGTATTATTCTGGCATTACTGTGTGCATGTCAGGAGTGTAGGTTTGGAAAGGCATCGCGACCAATTTGTGCCCTTATGACAGCGTTCTCCTGACTGCGAGGACTCATAATCAAGGAGGAGTCAAGCCCGAGCAACAATAACATAATGTGATGTGTGAGTCAGAGGAGAATCTGCATCCGCTCTGCTCTGTTAGGACTCGGCTGGAGCTCGAGGCGAGCGCCGCCGGTACAACGGCGACAGACGGCGAGATGAGAAATGCTCATCTCTGGCTGCCTGTTTCTCTATTCTGTTTAGTTTATGGCAAACATATACGAGGACCCTTCGACCAAAGAGAAAAACTACGCATGTAAGGGTTATGGGT
This sequence comes from Anarhichas minor, assembly GCF_050575085.1. Classification (NCBI taxonomy): domain Eukaryota; kingdom Metazoa; phylum Chordata; class Actinopteri; order Perciformes; family Anarhichadidae; genus Anarhichas; species Anarhichas minor. The sequence continues at coordinate 4,890,356 of NW_027466463.1, read as the reverse complement.
CCTACTGAATGTGCTACTGGGGTTTGCTTTCCATGAGAGATAATACTATCTACCACAGCTCTAGCTATTAGAATTTGAACTCTTCAATATTTGAACAAAGCTAAACAACTAATGATTTGTTGGCATACAAAAAACTAGATAGATGGATAGATAGATAGATAGATGTATACTTTATTCATCCCCAGGGGGAAATTTGTTTGTAGCAGCAGCAAACGAAGTTACAGAGTAAACATAAAAATATGAAAGATGAAAGATACTCAATATATACAATACAATAAGATAACAGAGCAGAATATAATAAAATTTAAAGAAAATATAAAATGCACAGTATATACAATAAAATAGAATGGTATAAGTTAACTAACTAGGTAAAAAACAGTAGTGCAAGGATTACCAACAGCAAACAACAACAGTTAGCAGTGTTGTAGTCAATTGAAGGATGATCTGGCCAGAGGTGATTTATTGTACAGTCTAATAGCAGAGGGCAGGAATGTTCTCCTGTATCGGTCCTTGTGACAGCGGAGCTGAATCAGTCTATTGGAGAAAGTGCTCCGCTGTCCCTGCAGTAGGTGGTGGAGAGGGTGATCCGGGTTATCCACAGCTCCCATCAAGTTTTCCCAGCACTGCAGCATTTCAAAATGATCCACTCTCATTTTCCCAATGTTATAGCTGTGCTGTGCGATAAATGTCTATGCCCTTTCCCCTGCAAAAGGCTTGGGCTTGTGGGAAATGGTGTTCTTTCGGTTCTGCTGAAAACTGAAATTCTAAACAACATTAGCTAGTTAAAAAAAAAAAACACCATCGCTGTTGAGAGAAATGGAGTGAACCACAATGCACTGCTGAGGAAGGTAATGTTCCACGGGTGGATTTTTAGTCACTTGCATGATTACCAGGCGGCAACCTCTGGTTCTGAAAAGTGAAGCCAATGCCTGAAACCTGCATTCTCTCTACTGACCATCAAGGGGCGACTCCTCTGGTTGTATAGAAGTCTATGAGAAAGTGACTCTACTTCTCTCTTGATTTATTACCTCAGTAAACATTGTAAACATGAGTTTATGGTCTCAATCTCTAGTTTCAAGTCTTCATACAGCATGATGTTCATTTAGTAAATTATGGTCCATTTATAGTCAAATAAACCATAAAGCAGGGCATGCTTTAGGGCGGGCTTACTGTGATTGACAGGTCACTGCCGCTATCAGAGCCGTATACAATGTCTCTGTCACTCCTTCGCATTCCAAATATGGCCAACCGTTCATTGGTTGCAAAAACCCAAGATGACGACGGCCAAAACACGGAACTCAAGGCCTTATCGAGGCCACAACCCAATGGATGACATCACGGTGACTACGTCCACTTCTTTTATACAGTCTACGATAATTACAAACGTCAATATTTTTACTATTTTTGGAGGTTCTGTTTTCACGTCAGGTCTTCATTGAGGGGATTTTTCTTCTTCAAACACTACTGCTCATCTGGTAAGACTGCAACGTCTATCAAAGAAATACTTTCATCCTATTTCAGTTCTTAAAACCAGATCAGGCAACCTTACATATTCAGTACGATCAGTTAACTGTTAACTAAATGTTCCAATGGAAATGGAAAACATGCTCATCGAAGCGAGAGGGAAATAAATGTGCAAATGAAATACACAATCTCTTGTCGACATAAAAAAATGTAACTCACCCACTTTAGTTAAGTTAGTTGTAAACTTGTAAATGTTCTGCAGTCGGGGTTGAGTGAGTACTTGAGGAGCGAGGAAGAGAACAAGAGAATGAGAAGAACAAAGTAAAGGAGCAAGGTAAATAAAGAGCTGTCAGCCAAAATCTCAGTCTAAAAAGGAGAAGACACAGAGAGGGATGGGGGAGAGGGGGGGATGACTCAGCTAGACAGCAAGTAAAGATGAGAGAGGGACGCATAGAGAGAGATAATCCCTGAAGGGCAGAGAGGGAAGACAAACTCATGCCACTGAGGCTACACTCAAGTGTGTAAACAGCTAAATGTGATCAAAAAAACACTACAGGGGAAAGTCGACCAAGACCAACACGACTGAACTGACAGACGGCTGGCGACTTCCTGTTTTACGTTTGTTTGTTATATTCAGTTCAATTCAATGTATCCTTATTGCCATGAAAGTAAAAAAAGAAAAGAAAAACAATGTTGCCAAAGAATCAAAATAAAAAGTAGGAATATTGACATAACATTACGATTGTTCGATTATAATATACTGTATATTGCCTATAATTATCATGGAGGTCCCCACCTAACACAGCTGAATGAATGGTCTATATATCCGGCAAGGACGTTTCCGTATCTCATTTAGTGCATCACCTCTTTTCCTTTGTTGAAAAAGAGGTGATGCACTAAATGAACAAAGTTGTTTTCTCATTTGGATTCAATCTAACAAACAAACTATCAAAAAAAACACAGACCCCTGCAACCCCCGGTTAGTGTCACAGTAAACACAAAGATGGCCAACGTGAACTAGAAGCCGACACCACACCATTAGATAGCGCTGCAGTAGTATTTGTTCGGAGCATGTGGCCAGATCGTACACACTGCAGAGTTTAAAGTCGTGTTAAATAGAGCACAACCAATACCACATTTGTTAGGCTCATAGAAGTGAAAAACCTAATATCAGCTGATCTTGTTTTTAATTATTTATTCATTTTACATTTAATTATCACATACAAACTATGGCACATTTTCATTGAGGGGAAAACTGAAATATTGATAAATAAATGTAAATAACTAAATCAAACAATTAATTTGGTTATTAAAGGATGAGGTCTACTTTAAATAACTCTGGCTATCAGTAGCGTCAGAGTTAGTGCTTCGCAGCCAGGGGGTGGTAGAAACGAGCTGACGGCACTTTCACTTGACACGCAGTTCTCTGATTATATGTTACCATGAAGTGGTTGAAGTTAGTCTCAGTGCTGTTTCAACGAGGAGAGAAAATACCAAATACGTGGGGACAATATTGTCACGTTCATTGTCTTCACTGAAGAAAGCTCACTATGAAGTGAAACTGACAGCAGCTTTCAGGAGAGAGTGACAGAGACAGAGAGAAAAGAGACAAAGAGGGACGCCATGAATAGAGAGCTGATGACAGGACGAAACTTACCAACGCAGCAGCAGAGGATGCTGAATAGAGACAGACACACACTCACACACACCAAGCCACTGATGATGTCCTCACATTAGTTTCACTGTGAAACAACACAAACTAATTTGTGTTTTAGAAGTCAAAATAGTTACTAACTAAATTTGTAAATGCTTTATAACAATGTGAGAACAATAACTGGTTACACAAACTCCCCCCCCCCCCCCTTTCCTTTCCTGAGAAAGATCCGGAACACCAATCTGTTGATATCTGACGTCCCATTATACTGGGAACTCTTCCACGCAGGGAGAAGTCAACTTTTCCATCATTTGTGATCAAACTACAACTACAAATCTCCAACTTTTCAAATATGTATTTTTTTTGCATAAACACCTTTTCAGCTAGGATACAAAGAATAAAAAGTGATGATTAAGAGTCAACTTAATATCTAAACTTCAGAAGATCTCTTTTTGAATGCAGGAGTTTTGAGTCCTCTGCCAATCATTATATTTTGACAAAAGACGAATCTTAAAATACCTCATGTTGTCCTTTAAATTATATCTTGTAGTTAGTCTGTCTGCTTTTGAATCATAATATCTCATTTACTGAAATATCTAAACTGTTAACTCGGGGGATTCATATTGTATGACATGTTTTTGAAACTACAGTTTCCACACAGGATATTGTCCCACTCCTTATGTTTCTGAAGATTATGTGCATATATATATATAGACATATATATACATACACATAATATAGCAGCAACAAAGTATCATATTGACACTCGTTTTTCAGCACTGATTTTAATCAAGACATAATATCAGCCGTGATTCTGAAGGCAGCCACAAGTGGGCAGCACTGCATTACAAAGAGCAGCAGTGACCAGCACACAGAATGGTGAATCTGTACAGCACATTTAAAACTTTACACTGGTTTGAACTCTTGGTGCCTTTCTCACTAACAAAGCCTCAATCTAAGCATTTGTTACAACATGTACAGTACTACTTTTAGTTCAGCCCTTCAAACCTGAAATGACCTTCAGTTCCTAGATCTAAAGCAGCCACATGAGTCTGTACATTAGCCCGATGACACAATAATACATTGAATATATGGGTTTAATATTGAGTCTTGCTGTACTGCTGAAGTGCTGTCTACATATTCTACATCTTCCCCGATGTCTGTCACATCAAATAAGAGCGCCGGCTAACTTCACCTGTAAGTTAAACATGCATACATGAGTCGGATGGGGTCTGGAGGCATAAATGAGTATCAAAGGAGAGCACATGCACTCATAATGTGTCTCTGATGAAGGCGGGGAGACGTCTCTAATTAACCTATTTTTAGTCAGCTGTGAAAATCATTCCTAAAAATAACTACACTACAATTTGTTTTGCATTTCTTTTGAATTGTTTTCATTTGGGACACAGCTGCTGTCACTAGGCCGGTCTGAACAACCACCCACATCTAAATTAACAAACATTTAGATGTGTTTATTAGGTATATTGTCTCTTTTTCAGGAACTAAGGAACCAGTCGAGCCTAAACGTACTGTGAGGAACTTTTCACCAATGAGACCTTTGGCTTTTTCTATATAGTCATTCTTAATGCTTGCCATTGGTGCAAAATCAGACGAAATCCTGCAGGTTCACCAGAGACTCCTTCAGCCCAGACTCAAGCAGGGCCTCCAGCAGAGACCAGCCCAGATCCGGCTGAAGTAGAGAGTTGCTCCGCCGGTCCTCACTGGGAGCCAACACCAGGCCGTATTGCTGGAGCTACTGGAAGGGAAGGAAGGCACGGAAGAACCAGAACTAGGACTGAGCGGGGCAGACTGTCAGACCCTGCTGCAGTAAAATGAGAGGTTTTCTAAAAGGGACTCAGAAACACTTGAACGTTTGTACACAGGGACCGCCAAAATCAACACAAAATGAAAGTTCCTCATAGTAGCTCTAATGACAAGTCATTCCTATGGATATCCAGTGACTTTCATGAGGTCTGATCATGTTCTCCATTCACAGAGGGGCAAGGGTTCCTGAGATTGAATTTAAAACACACAACTGCTGACCGTAACCTCTGAAACTACACAGCAGAGTACAGGAAAGAAAGGATCTGCATTAAACCAGCTGTATTTGAGCTGATACTGATTAGACTAGGTTGCTGATGCTGAGAGTGATAATTATTTTCCATGACTTATTATCATCTGTGGAAGAAGAAAACTAAAAGGACCCAACGTGAACACAGCAGCCAGTGACACTGGCCTGGGATCGCTGACCACAGACCTCCAAGCTTTCCTCATTGTTGTGCCCTGAGAGCGGACTGGACCTCTACTATGCACTAGTGCTGACCACAGACCAGCCGAGGGGGATGTGCAGGGCTATTGTTTTGCGTCGGACAGTGGCTCTGTGTGTGTGACGGCACAGTGAGACTGAACAGTTCGGCTGTTTGTGTTTCAAAGAACGCTGTGCTAGAAGAAAGGAAGGAAACACGCCACACTTTACAAACACGTCGACAACAAGGGCTCAGTAGCATTATTGTTCCAAAGGACAGAAATAACCTTCTAACATCCCCGTGGCACCTTCTACTATCGGAGGACATTTCAACGGAAAGACAAATAGCATTAAAGAACAACATTTTAGATTCATTTCACAGATGATGAGCCCCAAAAATTCCCCTTGGTTCCACGTCTTTTGATGCACTGACTGACGGTGTTGCACGAAAACAATTAGTCTTTGGATATTATATTTGCTTAAAACAGCAAATCGTCCGCTGGAATGAAACAATCTCAGTTTTTAAATGCAGTTTGTGTTGTTACAGGAGTCTGTTCAGAAACGACAACAGCGCTCTAAAACCAACAGAGGTTGGTGTCCATGGGACACTCGGAGTGGTCACATGCAACAGCTGTGGGGGAACACTGCATCAGTGAGACGAGAGGACAAGAGACGGAATGAGCACCAGAAAAACATCAACATCAGCTGTCTCTGTGTGTGTGTGTAAAAAAAGAACCCGTGCCGTTATGGAAACATTCCCACTGAGAATGATGAGATCTGCGGCCGCTTCACTCTCCTTGTTTTGAATCTGCTTAGCTGCATTAGCTGCTCTGCCTTCCACTGACCTGGCCCGTCTGACAGGCGCTGCGTCTATTTTAGGATCCGTGTTTTGCTCAGACACATTTGGAAATGATGAAATTGGCGGATAGCGGGCGGAGCTCCCGCCTTTGATGCTGCCCACCCTAGAGACAACAACGTCTTCAACAACTCAGATCAGTTTTTACAACAGTAGCCAATCCTATTTTTACACTGGTGTCAGGAGTGATGACTGTGTGACTGAGTAACTTATTGGGCCTTCATTCCAAGTTCCACTTTTCATTTCATTGCCTCCATGAAGTATCGCTGCATCATTCGTGTTATTCCACACTTGAAGCATGGAATGCTTTCCTCTCTCTAAGCACATTGTATTTGTAACACAGAACTTTCCCTCACTTATGGATTGATCACTACTACAAGGTCGGCAGGCTGGTTAACAGAAAATATGGTTTTTAGCCACCTTATATTTTGAGTAATCAAGATACAATGCAGTTATACGTCACTTTAATAATGAAAATGTGACACGTGTGTGTGCTGTATGCAGTAACATTTTCAGTTCAGCTCAAAGGTGCATCTCCTCCTGAGACTTTCATCTGGTTCTTTGTCTGGATCCAGACTGGAACAGCAATATTCAAAAGATTGCTGTCTTCATTTTTTTTAAATGGTAAAAGATGGTTGCCACTGATGGCAGCTAAAGGCCAAGAACCTGGCAACCCTTAGTGCCGAGCCCATAATATCACAACTTCAGGTTGACACCTTTTGCCCAGTTCCACTACAGTAAAGCCAGTCAGAGCAGTGAGCAGCAGATTATTGAAAAAAAGATTTTAAAAAACGATGGAGGCAGATATGTCCTGCATAGCCCCACTATGTGTTGACCTTCAATGGCTGTTTTCTTATGACCGTCCCAGTCTGGTAAACGCCCTCACCATTCAATCTCCATATATATAGAATAATATTTGTGCAATGGGACATCTCGAGCTCCCCTACTCCCATAGCAACATAAAATCTTACTAGCGATCAGATTAGAGACAAAACAGCCAATCAGAATTGACCTACCCTTATCTACCCTTACTGTCCGACTGGTTTTGATTGGTGCTTGCTTTTGGCTGGAATGTTTTCAACATGGCGACCCAGAGTCACAAACTAACAAACACTAAATATTTTTCTGAAAAAGAATTGAGCCGAGAAATAGGAAACGCAGTAACACCGGGTCAGGCTGCCGGTCAAAGTTAAACCAAAGTTAAAATCTGCACAATGCAAATATGCAAAATTAGCTTTACCACCGGATGCAAATGTTTTATCCCCCGTTGGATTGGCACAGAATGGGAGACGAATATTTTGGGCTTTTTGGGCTCCTAATGCTCTTTTAAGTCAGGGAAAGTTGAAAAACGCACAGAGCAGGGATGTTGAGGGCAAATGAGTGAAACTAAGTGAGATCTTATTATTGTGCACTTCAGTGTATGTCAACAAACACAAATACACCGACTGAGAATACATTTTGTTTGTTCGAATTTTGAAACTTTGTGTGATCGTTTTTTTATCCATGATCTCAATGGCGGGTTCTTCTGTGTTCCCGTTGCATGTGTGGCACAAATAGTGTAAAATTTGTATTTTACAGAACCATTTTCATTAAATGTGTAGCACCAGATTGAGCCTGTGTGACGTCATTCTGTGCACCGCTACACATGCTCAGATTGACGACACAAATGTAACGCCACGCATGCTCCGATTTTACAGCTTTCTGCTTATTTGCAGTCTCCCATCCCAAGCTGACACGTTATCATGCTGCCATACAGGGCTACATCAGTGCACCTGCAGACTTTGAAGCTGGTGAAAGACGAGCGTCGGCCCGTCTCTTTGTATATTCTGAAGTGTATTAATGCATCATGAGAATGTTAGTGAGACCTTTGGGGGGGGAGTGGCAGGGCTGCAGTGTGGTGCCTGATCCCAACAGTGCAGTGCACCAGCTGGGTGCCCAGATGGGGCCAGACCCTCCCCCAGAGTGTACAGCCATACACACACACACAAAGTTAAGAGCGGACAGCAGCAGTAATTTACTGCACCTGATCCCTACTGAGCACGCAGGCCCTCTTTTCACTGTTTACCGGATTTCATCTCTTCCATCGATCTCTTTCCATCCGGCTCAAACGGACTAAACAGATGTTTCTCTGTTGCCCTCCTACCTGCCTTCTCCTCTGTTTTTTTGTAACATCTGAGAGTGTTTTGCTCTTTCATTCCATTGCTGCGGCGTCATCACCGACACTCTTTCATTGACACATTCCTAAGCAGCCCACCTGTTGGAAGAAGAAGGGTCCAGTGTTGGGGAAAAAGAACCTCCTCTCTCTTTCTCACGCACACGCACACGCGCACACACACCTTTCCTCCATGGGTTTAGGTGGGAACCATAAGCATTGAACAAGGCTGTGCTGGCCTCATGTTCGACCTTTCAACCTTGACCCACACAGCATCTACCCACATCATTCCTCTCTTCCACACACACACAAACATGCAGTGCACACGGCTTAACAGAGCTCCATTGTCACACATTTCACAGCAAGTCTCAGCATGCCCCCCCACCACACAAACACACACACCACCCTCCCATCGAACAGCCCCCCTCTCTGGCATACAGTGCAGGTCCGAGCCCCCGCGCTGAAAAGAAGCACAGCTCAACAATGACACACTCATCCCAATTTGATATGGCTCATGTAAACATCATATTCGATCTGGATATTCTGAATTAGGCCTCATTTTGAATGGAGCGTTTTCCGATTAAGACATGTGGCATGTGCTGATATTATTCTGGTTTTAGGAGCATTCTTTGGACATGTTTACAGCTCATTCAGAATATGCGTCTCAATAGAGGGTTTTACGCCTCTTTCCTGTTAATGACCAGCTCTGTGCGTTGAACACAAATCAACTAGCCAACCGTTTGTAAAGCTGGAGTAGAGACGCATGCCCAAAAGAAAAGTACACATTTGTGATCGGAAGGAGAAACACACCTACTTTAAAGCATTATGAAAGAATTGGATATCAACAAGTTTTCGGACAAATAACAGCGACCTTTTAGGCGAAGCTGGTTGAAGGAATGAAAGCGGGAGGCTGTGTTCACACGGTCCAACAAGTCCACCGCCGGTGGAAAACTCTGCCCCGGTGAGGAGGGTGCGGCACGGGGTCGTTTTACGTTAATGGAAATATGCACGGCTTCATGTAAACTGGAATATTACTGAAATATTCACTTTCTTTAGCCGTTAAAACAGCTTATTAGGAATATTGTGATTTTTGGAATAAGAGCAAAAAACTGAATATTTGGTGCATGTAAACGTAGTCAGTGACTGTTCCCCATCTGCAGCAGCAGGCAATGTGCTCCGTGTGCTCCCTGTCCCTCCTGACCAGCCTGACGCATATACAAACATTAAAGTTACCAATTGACCTAAAGTACATATCCTCGACTGTGGGAGGAAACTGAGAAGAACATCGATACTCCACACAGAATAGACCCCACTGCCTGACAGCTGTATTTCAATGTATTGCTGACATAATATTAGTATTGCTCAGCATTCGTCTAGTTGATTTCTGAACCGTACTCAGGAAGCTGCAGTACAAAGGATGTAAACAGCAAATGAGATACAGGGATGGTGTTGTGAAAACTAGAGTCGGTTGTTGATATTCACTGCTTTCTAATTTGGACTGCAAACACTTTTACAGTCTGTGTTCTCTACAGCGAGAGAACCGAAAACTAACACTGACGGAGTGTCAGTGGGCTCCGCCTGAGGCCAGCTTATGCATCATATGCACCAAATGTTTTCAACAGCCCGACTGAAAGATGAAAAACAAGCTCAGTGTTTCACTCAGCGTGTATTTGCGGGAGAGAAAAAAAGAGAGGGACAAGCTAATTTAATGAAGCTGACGAGCTGTTTAGTATTACACATGCGCCTAAAGCTACAGCTGTAACAGTTTAAAAAACACGAGGAGAGAACAAATATGGGATAGGGTCATGAGATAAGATGTTCCTGCAGCACAGAGACAGGCTTAAAGCAGGAGTGTAACCCAAAAAAGTTGGAATAAAAATATCATATAGATCATATTATCGCATATAAAGATGGCAATGTAGCTGATGTGACCAACATTATATGTTGGTCACATCATAAACATCATAAACAGTAACAACAAAACTGATATCAATCAGTCAATATAAAGAAGATGTCAACAAAGACTGACTTATGAAACTATATTGATCACAGTTAGTGTTTCCCAGAATGTAACCTAACCTAGCAATCAGTCAGCATCAGCCAAATGCTACAGCACTCCCAGGTCTAATGGAACTCTCTGCCCTCAGAGTAAATCCTCTCATCCCTCTTTTCCATAAGAATGACTGTCATAGCGCTACTTAGTCTCTGTGCATTGGGAGTGCTGGTACAGATGCTCACTATACCTACTATCTCCATGGTTGCCGCTGAGTCAGGTGACCATGAACTGAGACCCTCCACTGTAGGGGTCAGTGACATTTCCTGCTCACAATCAATCAAGGATCAATCGAGGGGAAGTGCCATACAGACCGACATTACTGCTACACCATCGGAACATTTGACAGAGGTAGCAAAGCCTCTCAGTCTGCAGCGTAAATGTGATCACGTGAAGTGAAACCAGCACAAACTAATTACCCGTTGCTGCCTGAGCTACGGGCAACGTTTGGCAGCCTGACGCAGGACATATAAGGCATGAGGAGCCTGCTCGACTGGACACACAGAATCTGATGGGGGGGGGGCCTTAGATAACACAGACGTTTTGAAACACTGGCAAGAATAAAGAATACAGCCAATGGTTATTAACAGCGTGATGAGGAATTTGTTCATATGGAAACTGCTGCGTTTGAGCAGTGGCTTATGCTTCTCATTACTAAATTTGCCGGAAATTGTCAGATTCACGACCACGGGTCAGTTTTTCATGGGACGAGGAACCGCTCACAGAGAAGTTAGTCATTTTAGTACAGGACTACCAGGAGCTTTACTATCTGTCCTTCGCCGCTTGAAAGGTTTAGCCAAAGTTGTCACACCCAAATCAAGCAGTAAAGCTACTGCGAGGGATATACAGTGCTGGAAATCCATTTATTTTTGTTTAGTTTAGTCAGTGAGGCTTACTGCTGAATAACCGCAACTTCATCATTATCATCATGGCAGCGCAACCCACCCAAACACCTTAGATAAGTTGTGACACAAGGGCCATGCAACATATGAGCAGCCCCTTACACAAGGGTCAGTAACGTATGTGTCACAGTGTCCACTCAGTCGGGCTGTCATTAACAGGAAGACATGTTAACATGTGACAGCAGGAAAAGCAAAGGTGTAAATAACTAAATTAATGGATTCCACGAAGCTGCTTCAGTTTCAGGGTCCCGGCGTTGTTCAGGCTGGCTCACTGTAACACTGTCAAGACTCACCGAGCCATCGTTAATGTTATTAGTAACTCGTGTGCTGTTCCTATGACAAGACAAAGTGTGAAAATAGCCGATAAAGAGTCAAACTAGCTTTTGATCGTGGGAAAAACTTTGTAATGATATGTCTTCACTCAAATTAGAACTGAAACATTTCATCAACTAAACCCAGTCGATGGACAGAAAATGAGTTGAACAGGACACCTCCTGGACGACTTCCTTTGGAGGTGTTCTGGGTACGTCCAACTAGAGGACGATTCCGGGTTAGACCCAGAACACACAGGACTGATAATATATATTTCTTCTGGCTTCTTGCTGACCCTACTGCCACTTGGGTTTGGCGATTGGATGAATATATTGGCGATCAGCGATTGGCTGAGTACATTGCCGGTTGTTTTGGCACGTCATTTTGCTAATTTCTTGCCACTGCTCAGCAGGCAGAGACAAAAATGAAGTGCACAGCGGAGGGGAAACAGCATACTTTTGTGACTTCAGGATTTATTTAGACAAAACCAGAGATAGTGATTGTTGGAATAGTGGAAAGACCAACCAAATCGCCGGTTGTTGGGTTTGGGTCGGTGGCCGGCTGAATTTTTTTTTGCTGCTACTGCAACTTTGCCCCGGATAGGCGGCAGAAAATGGATGTATGTAACTAGAGAGGAAACTTTACATTTTAGCAAAAAAAGATCAAACATCAGTAAACTGATACCTAACAACAGGTTAGAAATCAGCTATGAACTGACCCACTTTCTCTCCTTCTGTGATATCAACAGTATTTGCTCCAGTATGAAAATGTCACAGATTGTCACTTTGCTTGGAAAATTCCACCACTAATGACCCATGACCCTGATGCTAGCTGGGCCATGACACAATCCCACAGTAATAAGATGTGAACAATATGAACACCGCACAGCGAGCGAACTCATACGTTCCGAGCGAAGAACAATGCGCCGTGTGATGGGAGCGATCAAAGTGACGACAAGAAGGAACTGTCAAGATTCATGATTCGTAACAGCCCTCATTAATATTCATCGCGTAATTCAATTTCCATGCCAGTTGGGGATTGTTATGAAGATATTTCTGGAATATTGGGTCATATCTGAATGATTTCCTTCTCCACTGAGAGAGAGAGGACCAACGGCTACAATGTGCCTTCTGTCACTGACTGTGCATATGTGGGCTGGCATATGAAAATACATGCATTCCAGACCAATTTCTTATTGTCTCTCTGCCCACCCACCCGTACCTCATCTCTGCAATTGGGAGTGGGGGGTGTAAAACTGTCACAGCAGAAATATGTGCTGCATTCCCTGAACTCACGGACAACATGATTCAGTGCTTCGCAGAGCATATGATCCGCTGGTGGTCGGTGGAGAGGACGTCTGCATTGTCCTCCCTCTGCTTTCAAACATACAACAGTGCACTTCAAGTCATCACTTATTCATGGCTTAACATTATGTGGTTGAACAGCTTGCACAGTTTTGTGTCGAGTTGGGGAATTTGGCAAGTTGCATAAGACACGGAGAAGTGCACGAGAACATCTCCAGAAGGCACAGCCCCAGCAGCCAGGGTGTGTCCCCGGAGGAGACGATGCAGCTCGTGACGTTGTACGAGGACCGTAGTAGTGCGGGAAACTTACTTTATATGACAAGTAGCCTGTGACTAGAATGCAAAAAGATGGACCATTAGGGTTGACTGAAAAAAATAAAATAATGTAGTGTCTTTGAAGTTAAAGAAAGGGTTGGTCGTTTGCGTTATGCAGATAGCCGTATGCTACATCATTTGACACGGACTCGGTTATTACGGGTGTATACAGCGTTACACTTACGTTAGCTAAAGATACGTTAAGCTAATGTATCGGGTTGGCAACCGAGGGAAAAAACCCGCAAGTTACAAAAGGGAAACACAGAACTGCAGCACAATAAAAACACTATATCGTGACATGAAACGGAAAATACTTTCAGTCATGACCAAGACAAGAGAAACACTGTAGTCAGTTTTGGACTTACTTCAGTTTCTGAGTGAGGTGGAATTCCAACAAGGCAAAAAGTAACTCCATTCATTGGGTTCTCAACGTCTGGTAACGGTGTGTGTGAGCCGAACAACGAAACTGTTTGAAAACTACTCTGCTGTCAACATTGTGGACAGTCCCGTCGTTGATAGCGGCTTCTGCACTTCTGCACGGACTGAACTGGTCCTCCTCTCCCTCTCTCTACAACGTAAACAGTCCCGCTACGAGAAGCGTCACGCGGCCATATTAAGACCACAATAGTACCGGAAATCTGGCAAATTGGACTTCAAAATAAAGGCGTAAAAAAAGAGATCACTTTTGGATTGAAAGAACCCCAGCATAACTCTAAACTATGGAAACCCATTTCCGCCACTGTGATGACAAAAATAAAGATCCTGTAAATCAATATAATGAGAAAACTTCTCAAAATATCTAAAAATTATGACTTCCTATCTCATAATTCAGATTTAGCATCTCATGATTATGACTTACTATCTCATAATTCTGACTTAGTATGTAATAATTATGACTTAGTATCTCATAATTCAGATTTAGTATCTAATAACTGACTTAGGAAGGCAGCTTCTCTTCAGCTCTGTGTCAGTTTGACTGAGGGTGGGGTTTTGCAGTAGCGCCGAGACCAAAAAGCGGCCGATGGTTTTATAAAAAGAAAGAAAAAGTTTTTTAACACTGGAACCAAAACGTCAGACACATTGAACACATGAGACACGAAAGATTAATGCAATAAACCACTTGCAAAATATAGTTTACGACCATTATTTTAAAAAATGGAAACGCTGATATTAAGAATGTTGCCCTTTACAATGAAGTAGAGGCCTGCCTGCTCCTTTGAGAACTTATGAGTTTACGACAAACCTAAAAATCCATCGACCAAACTCCTGAAATTGAGCTTACAGGTTCATTCTTGACCTTGAAAACTGTTTTTAAATAAAACAAAAATGTAAGTCAAGGTCCACTTACTAGATTTCTCTCGGGGTTTATAGCCACATCTCATGTCCTTCATCACACGATGGAGTTTGCTCAGTTTTAATGGATACGGTTCCATTGTCAATTGTCATTATATGAGGTAAGTATGGACGTAATATCGTGGCTGCATGACAACTGAGCAAAAAACTGAGACGTCTTAAAGGACCATACTGGCAATTTTTGCATGCTTTACTATAAATGATAAAGTAATGCTGAGCGTTGACTACATGGGAGAATAGGACTGCACACAGAGACGATTTTGTAATCCTAAAGGATCACAAAAACATTTACACTGCCCAGATCTACCTACGGTCATCTGAATGAAGAGGGAGAAGAGACACACACACACACACACACACACACACACACACACACACACACACACACACACACGGTAGTGGAGGTCCTGAGTTGCTCTGTCAACATTTTTTGTGACTTGGTAGATTTGTGCATTAAAAACAATTTTAATGATGTTGAAACAAATGTGATCTAGCTGGCAATAAATTTCTCTCAGAAAATATTTGATATTAAAAAATTGGTAGTACATAAACACAATTTCTAAGAGACTGGGTCGAATGCTTACATATACGACAATCACAACGTGGTTAAAGAAAAGATCAGTCTTAGTTTAACGTAGAAAAAGTCTGACACAACACATTCAATATGACATGTAAATGAACTAAAACTAAACGTTATGTAGAGGCCATCACTGTGGTTAAAGACTCTCAGCATCATTCAGGTCATGTCCATAAGCAATTAGGAAAAATGCAAAACGTTTCTCTAAACATGAATCTGTCCATTATGTTAATAGTTCAGTATTGTATGAAAGACAACAGGTATGTTTATGCATGGCAGTGGCACTAATAGGCATCTATTTGAATAGCTTGTATGCATGATTATCATGCAATTGACAGACAATGTTGATACTGGCATTGGTATCAGCTGACAAGGTATGTTTATAAATGGCAGTGGCACGGCCACCCTACTCACTGTAGCTTGCACATGTTTAAAATAAAAACATGAATATATGAACCTGTGTATTATTTGAATAGCTTAGTATTGAATGCACAATAAAGAGGTATACAAGGTACTAGGCCCATTTAATATAGAACACAATTTTATACAATATATATAGTTGGGGGTCCCTGCTCCATCTCTCTATCGGTTTGGGGGTCCTTGGCCTGAAAAACGTTGAAGACCCCTGCTATAAAGTATTAATTATCATTCAGCTTTTTACAGGTTCATGTTCTTGGTTTTAAACTCGGATGTATTTCATTACATTTTGTCAGTCTGCCTTTCTATCTTACTGCACGCTGTGTTGGGAGTTTAATGGGAGAGTTGTCGTGGCTGAAAGTGTATGTGCGTGCGTGCGTGCATGTGTGTGTGTGCGTGCGTGCGCGCTCATGGTCAGTGGAGCGAGACACAGCCCCAATGCTGATGCTGGCCGACAGTGCCCTCAGGACAGAGGAAAGAGCATGCGCAAACAAGTACATATATTTATATACACACACACACACACACACACACACACACACACACACACACACACACACACACACACACACACACATGCACTCACAAACTTGCAGTCATTATGTAATACATAGAATCATAGGGGAGAACGAGAAGAGAGAGAAGCTGAGTGTCGACGTACACTCTCATACACCCTCTACTGGCGTCACACTGCACTCACTCACACACACACACACACACACACTGACCAAGTATTTTCTCAAAATCACATCTTACATCACTTTGACATGCAATCATGCATCATGGAACACAGGAGAACTATTAAATTCCGTTATGTAAGCGCTGGTCCAATCTACGTCCTCTGACATCATGACGTCAGACTGAGATTTCGCCTGCTCTTCCTGTCTGCGTCTCCTTGGTACTGAAGTTGGTTTTAATTCTTTACCAAGCTTTACATCAGTCTCTCGTTTACCAAGGTTAGTGCTTCCTTCATGTTTTGAATTTTTCATGTGATGATGGCATTCTTGCCTCACAAACTATACAGTACCTACCTACTGTCAAACTATACAGTACCTACCTACTGTATGCTGTCAGACTAATGGGAGAGTGACAAGAGTTTGACCTATACTGGGTTTCAGTGAACCTTTATTCATATCCTATTTATTTACATTAAATATATTAATTAATGTATGTATTAATTATAATTTTAAGGTGCTAAATTCAATATCCATAGCATAGCTATGATAAAGGGATTGTCTCCACATGGCTCTCCACATGGCTCTCAACATGGCGACGGCTGAGCTGGAGGCTTACAGCTAACAGTGTTTATTACCTCAGGGCGGACCGGAGGGTGGGCGTTGTGCTTCCAGGATGATGCCGTGGGTTTGGACGGCGTTATCAGCAGTGATCGTATGTATGAGCGCAGTGCAGAGCTTTGGATAAAAGCGTCTGCTAAATGACTGTAATGTAATGTAAATGTACTGCCTTTGTTTGGGTATTCCCCCTCAGTTGGTCCCATGTTTGTCTTTTTTTAATTCAAATGCTACCCCAGACGAAAGGATTGGGGATTAATTGGAAATGCTGTATCTGATCTTCCATCAAAGGAGATTAGCAGCAGCTGTTGACGCAAAAACATCACAAAAAAAAAGGTTTTCCAAGAATCAGCAGCCAACAGTCTTTATCCTGTATGTGCTCCAATAAAAACAAGGCTGGTGAGGATTTAATCTAGACATTGTGTTGGAAAGTGATGATCATCCCGATGTGGAGGGAGGAGGGTGACCTGTGTGTGTGTGTGCATATGGGGGTGCTGTGGAGGCACTAATCTGGCCTTGTTCTGAAAAGAGTTTCATCCCCACTGCAGGGGGGCCTGTTGAGACCCAACATCCACATCCTCCCATCATCCCCCAGTCGTGCTCCTCATGTACCCTGTGACTTCCACCCATACCCCTCCCCTCCTCTGCTAACCCTCCATCCTCACTCCCCATTTTACAGTTTAATGTACCACACAGTGGTACAATGGGCTCTATGTTGCAACGTAGCATAGCAGTGTCCAAACACAGAGATGCATTGGTTCAACTCTCGGTCAAACACAGAACAAATGTCTTTTCGGGTCTATATGTTTGAAAACGTAACTGTGAAGCTGCCAGGTTCAAACACGGTGACAGATGCGGTGGTGGCTAGCGGCTAACGATGCTAACAGCACAACAACGACAACAGTGCTGACAGAGCTCACAGTGTTCACCTTAGCTGGTTGAGGCAGAGACGATAGGTTCATGTTTGACAATCCTAGCGCTTGAAAGCTACACAGGGCAGGTGTCCCAATGAAAGCAGTGGGATTCATAAGAACGAGACAGAGACTCACGTGCACTAACGTGCGTGAGTGGCCGGACCGGCAACGTAAACAAAGCACAGAGAAACTTGGACTACAACACACACAGAGGGAGAGAGACTTCCTTCTCTGCTCAGGTAGACATTACTGAAATATGTATTTACATCGACAGTAGTTGTTTGCTGCCATAGTAGTGCTCTGAATCCCGTATATAGAACCTTTAAAGTTGAATATAATATAATAAGGTATAGTATTAACTGCTAATATGGTGTAGTAAGTATATTAATGCTTTGTAATTGAAAATCGATAAAACCCCCTTGGTGCTTTTCATCAATGGAGTCCATAGGTCACTGTAAAACCATTCAACATTAAACAATCAAAAACGTTTTGCTATCAATGAAATGCAATGGAAAATTAAGAATAGGATACAATGATCTTATTTTGGATTTAAAGTCTTAAATAGAGAAGAGCTTCCTCTGTTCTGTAGTGTTCTGTTATGTTGTAGCCTGGCATGGCAACAGAGAGAGGCTGTGTGTGTGTGCGTGTGCGTGTGCGTGCGTGCGTGCGTGTGTGCATATTGGGGTCGGGTGGGGGAAACACCCATCTGTCTATTTACAGCAGCACGGGGAGATTTCGCTAAAGATCTAATCCATCTAATCCTCACCACTGAAGCTAAAGATAGAAGCAGTGGTGCGGAGTGATCACTAGAGGGCGAGCTAACTGTTAAAAAACTCTACAAACAATAAAAATGAATGAATATGAATGAATATATGAATATGTGTAATAAGTGTATGTGACATGACTTCTCCAGCATCATGTGGGAACTTTTCTGCAGGGATGAAACTGGTTCTGGCTTAATCACACATGTAAATTGCTGATTGAATCCAAGCTCTGTGGCTTCAGAGAGGCTCTACATTACAGAACTATCACCTCGCATCAGTGTCACCCGCCTGCAGCCACAGCGGGACCACACACACGCACTCTTTGGAAGCAAATGACAGGTTTAATCAAAGTTCCAAAAGTCCGTTTAGCTGTCAAAACACACTAAATCCCAAAGTGGGGGTGAGCCAAGTGTCCCATCTCCTACCACAGACATGACTACCACCACTTCACTCACTCGGACAGCAGTAAGAGAACATTCTGCCCACTGAATGCACCAAACGGCAGGCAAAGTCAGTGGCTAGCTGGCGAACACGGTGGAGCATTTAGCAGCCAAAGAGACAGATATTTTTCTCAGGAGTCAGTGGAGAGCAAGTTCGTCATATGAACTGTGACAATGTCAGCGTTGTGTTGACAGCTTAATTGTTCCACTGGCCTATTTGTTACTGCTTTAAGGTCAACTTTGTCACAAATCTAAATGTGAAGTTAGTCAGAGCATAAAAAGAAAATTAAAAGAGAAGCACTTTCTCAAACCTAACTTTCTGTTTTTATAAAATGAATGTGAAAACATTCTGTAAAGTCTAATATTCATGTTAAAGAAACAGTTGGGAAATATAATTATTTGGTTTCTTTCTGATGATTAGAGAATGAAAGGATCAATATCACTGTCACGTTTGTGCGTTAAATACTGAGTCAGGAAGCAAAGGACATAGCTGGAGACGATGCACATAAGAACAGGAAGGATGTACAAACCACTTAAAACTACAAATTGTCTCTTAATGTACAGATTAAATGAGATACAATGTGTAAATCAATGAACTTTAGAGGTTTTAGTGTTGGACAGAGTGCCAGGCTAGCTGGAGTCAGGATGTGGTTAGCCAAGTTTAGCAAAAAGGAAGTAGGGGGAGCCAGTCGCTGTAATAAAGTAGAAAAAGGTCTAGAAAAACTAAAGCTCATCAGTAGTATCCCATTTATTTATTATTGACAGAACAGAAGTGTCAAAACCAGTAGGAGGAGTTACATGCTTTATGTATTGCCTATGCTAAGCTAGCTCAGTGACATCTCGACTCCAGCTGACTCGGCTAGCGTGGCTCTCTGTCTGAAGCTCTGTACTTAACACACAGATATATTCTCAAAGTCATCATGACGTCACACTATGGCCGCCTTCTTTGTTTGTGGGGAAAGCAGCATGTGTTCTCTGGCCTGTACATTGCAGTCTTCAGTGAGCTTCGGATTTTTATTTTTAAAAACAGCCAAACGTGCATCCAATATTGCAGAGATGTCTAATTTCAATTTAAACAGATGTTAGCCAACGTCTGCTTTTCCGTCAAGCAAAAAATATCCTGAAAACAGAGTGACCTTTTGTATTATGCATACTCATTATGCAAAGATCCAACCCAAAACAGAAAATGAAGTGCCTGTGGCAACTTGTCTCTTAGTAATTCAAACTGAATGGAAGAAAGTGGTTGAGACCATGAATGTTTATGAATGAAGTCTTCCTCCACACACCTGGCTGTTAGAGGAGCAGCAAAGTCCCCCCCCCCCTTTCATCCATAAAACGCATATATTTAATCCCCACAGAGAGCAAAAGTCAATCTCACAAAGCACAGCCCAACATCTCGTTACACAACAGCCTTAATCTGCTGGATTTAAAACCCTGCCACTACTCACCACGCTCGCCAGTGCATACGTACGCCCTCACACCACACACTCACACACATACAAAAAAAGTCTTATCTGACCTGTGCGGTATCCTGTCACACACACACTCTCTGGGAGGGTTTACAACACTTTTTCAGACGTTGAGTGATTACATTGTTTTAATTCAAATGAACTGTTCAGGGGTGTTGCATTCACACTACTACACTGTAAATGTAATGAGGATCTTTCCGCACATTTTGATATTGGTGCACGGATGCATGTGCATCCCCTGCACACCAACTAAATACATTACAAGCACTGTAGGGTTTGATGGTGCTATGATGGTGAGTATCAGGACTCATTTACTTTGCAGGCTCCCGCTTTGACTGTTGCTGCCAACTCGGCTTAGTCAACCTGAGGTAAACCTGGTCTGCTGGTAATGTGGAGACGCTGCAGGTCTTTCACTTTTTCAGTGTGTTCACAATGGCCGCCCAAGCTTCTCTTCCATCTGGCATTGATATTGGCCATATTTTGGTAAATGTTAATAGGAAGCAGTGATCTAAAGGAGGGATGCTACTGTTTTGATCTTAGAGTGTTACACTTACATGAAGTCGGGAGTTTGTAGGAGATAGAATAAAAAAAGAATGGTGAACGCTGAGGCAGCGGAGGCCGAGATATCCTGAGGTTAGGTCCCTAGTATGTGTCAAGCTCCAAAGACACTAGATCCTACATTTCCCATAAAGCAGCCGATTGCATATTTTCATTAGACCCTGCCTGATAAACCAACCCCAATGCGTTAAATACCGCAGCTTGGTCACGGCTCTTCAGCGTCTGACACCGACGCACACCCGTTAGCATCGGTGTTCAACGCTCTGGCCTTGCATCCAACTCCAATGTAATCACCCCCGCGGGCTTAATACACGTTCAGAGCAACTGACGTAGTGTAAAAAGTAAAATAGGCCCGGCAGGTGCGGGGTGAAGGCAAGGTGGATGGGTCAAACAAACGCAGGACTTTTATCCAGGAGACTGTTGTTCGAATCCCATGTAATTCAAGAAGGACATTTTGACATTTTGTCACGAGATGTTAGTGTCGTTTGTCCCGTTACTTGTTTGTAGATCACCTGAGCTGTAAGTCAGGGAAGTTAAGTTAGTTGTTTTCATAAACCATAAGTGGTTTTGTTGCTTAAACCTAACTTCCTGTGATGATGAAAGTTTATTTTGAAAAGACACTATGAGTTGTACATTGACACACCGCCCCTGACACATCCAAAACTGACGCGAGAGGGGTATGTAGAGTGTCATAGTTTGAAGCTTACGGCTACTGACCAAGCAGAGATGACATCACTACACATCATCAGGGTTATTTCTCAGACTTGACAGAGCTTGAATTTGGCACTTTAAAACCTGTTACCACTCCGACGGCCCGCCCGCGGCTGTTGGAGTGGTAACTGTACATCTGTGTTATGTACACAACTACTATTTATAGGTAGGCACTGATGCGACATCTTTTTGGAAACCTAAGATTCTTGTAATTCGATTTATGCAAACCATTTCAAGATACAATCACAACAGCAGGTACAATCAACGCCTCTGTCAGACCACCAACCCACAAACAAACATTTACAAAATCGAGGCAACTCACCGATGAAGCTTTATAGAAGTCCACCCCTCGATAATATTCCAACAAAAACGGTCTTGTTACATTGCCAAACGTCCAGACGATCCAATCCAGTAAAATATTTAGTCCAAAACACATTATTACGTCCATAAATACCCATGGACTGATGTTGCATCATTTCAAATTAGCCGGCAGATATGCCTAACTATCTATGTATTTTCGAACGTAACTTCAGTTCGCATGTAAACATTGACACTCTCTGGATCTGAAAATGGCGGCTGCAGTCTGATGTTTCGATTGAACACCTCATTGGACCCAATTAGAACTTCCATGTCCTGTCTACAGCCTAGAATAGCCAATGAGAGTCCGCGTTGAAGGAAAGTGCCTGCCCCTCTTCTTTCGTGTAAACCTCGAGCCAATTGCAACCAATCGTTCTGATGACTGACACTTCGTATAGCCAATGAAATTTTGAAAATAATGATATGCAGCTTCAGGGGGTGGATTTAGAGGCAGAACACGGAAGTCACCTGTGTAACTGCGAGTCAGGTCGCTGTGTCCGTGTTCTAAATGCAAAGTGTGGTTTTTGAGAATTTAGGAAAGAAAATAATGGTGAAATAACTTATAGAAAACTGTATTTAGATATAAATAAGCTTTAGTTTGAATTATGAATACACATTTCTACACAGCCTAGGTATATTACTATGGTTACCATTGGTCCCCAAATGTCTTTTTTTGGAAAGCGCCTAGATATACCCTTAGTTAAACATGTGTAAAATATTCATTTTCTGTGGTATTGTTATCAAATTTGAACTTGGACTAGGTAAGGCTTCATGCTGTGGTCCCATTGTGTTTTCCAGCTAATAAGACCTAGCTATAGTCATCTGCAGGCATCAGTTTGCAAAACAATATTCAAGTGGAAATAAAAACCTTCTACTTCAGTGTGTTCAAACTTCTATTACTCAATGCCAGTAGCACTGACAGTGATTATGACTGTTGGGGAAACAACTCAGAGTGTTACCTTTCAAAAGAGACCAAAACCATGCATGTACTCCAAATGGTTCAAGAACAGCTTTCAATTTACTTTGGGTATGCCTTGGATAGGCATTTTAGGCTAATTTTACTGGAGTGGTAACATTAAGGTACCGTGAGATGGACCCTCCATCCAATGATATTATTTATTAGCACCTGGCCAGACCCAAAACTGATCAGATCCTCTAGAAGCTGGAAGCTCAGACCTGATTTGCAAAATGTAAATATACTTAATAATAAACAGCCTCCAATGGAACTGGAGACAAGTGTGAAAAGAGAGCATGTGTTACTGGTCTAATGTCTCAACAACACAGACTACTTTAATGCACATGTCAACTGGAAACACATGCACAGAACAGATGTGACCAACACACCACCATCTGCTATGACAAAAATAACACACTAATTAAAATTATAATCCACAACATTTGCATGCTGAATGGCAACTGTGGCTAAACAGATACAGAGGAACACTAGTCAGGTTTCCATCCAAATGTAGCGCATATTTTAAAAAATTTAAAGAAAAAGCGGATCATTGTGATATTTGGACTTTTTTCTAATGAAATTTCTAGCGTTTCCATTTTTTTCAAGTGTAAATTGAAAATGCAGATAAAAACAGGTGGATAGAAACGCAATTACATTTTTACTATTACTACAAGTAATGCTGCCTAAAAATATAGTGAATCCATATCTGTGATAAAATATTACATACTTTAACATACAGAGTGTTTCCCTCTATGCCATGGGTGAAGTTCATGGGATATGGGTGAAAGCTCTGTAAAAAGCTATTGACATTACTGGGAGTTATGTGCTGTGATATTTTTTGACATGTTTTTATCCATTCTTAGTCCTTCAGCGCAGCATGTCAGTTATCATAACACATCCATGGTTACCAGTCAGGCACCACAGACACGTTGACGTGAGTCGGTAAAACCTGTTGGTTGCATTAATAGTGAACTTGTGCTTGTGAGAAGCTAAAAACGTTGCTGCAGACGGCATGTTTTTTACCGTGTTCGACCACACACGAACGCGGTGTAATCTGCAGGGGGGTGCGCAGTGAATAACACCACCGCAATAAATGGTTGAAACCCAAAACGAAGACAAAACAAAGATGCAAATTCAGAAGCACATTAATGATAAGGTAGCATGGTAAGGAGTTCAGTGCAGCGATCCGTTTCAGAGAGTAAACACATTCTCTGTGCCAAAAGTGAGGATGATGAACTAAGAGGATCAGCAGTGAGTGCAGGTGTGTAAGCGACAAGAACAACTGCTTATTCTTCTACGGGACATATTACATACACACACATACATACGCACACACGTAATATGTTCTCTTTGGAGGACCCTCAGGGAGATGCACTCTGGAGGAAATCTATTATCAGGTCAGGAGCAAACACACACACACACACACACACACACACACACACACACACACACACACACCAGAAATAAGGCTTTTATCATTCTATTTAGAGCTCTGATACAGATGAATGAACTAGAGCGGAGCAGCAAAAGAGGCAAACACACAACACACACTCTGACTTATTCAAATACACACAAATCGTTACACAACCTCCACACAACTGCACAGCCCAACCCATGGAGTTTTGTGTGTGTGCGTGTGTGTGTGTGTGTGTGTCACAGCGCAGATGGTACAATCAGCCGCTGCAGGTGTGAACAATGCAGAACGCTGATGATGTCATGCACGAGGCCGGCGGCAGCGTGGAGCTGATGTCAGAACTCAAGAAAAAGAGTTTCAGCAAGAACACGTTCATTTATAAGAAGCATACGGATAACACATGATTATCAGTTATCGATGATAAAGACAGTACTGCACGCTCTGGAAGCTTAGTGAGAGGCGGTGTAACTTCAGCTCAACAGCATCCACAAGTACTTACAAGACAATGTAAGCAAGAGAAGTTTATTATCTCTGTGTAAGCCTGTGGGGAAATCATGTGTTCGTTTGTGTGTGTGTGTGTGTCAGTGTCTGTCTGTCCACGGCAAATCTCGCATACTACTGGAGCCATCAGCCTGATTGTTTGCTCAAGGACCTCCCGTGGTTGATTTTATTGACTTCTTTTATATCGTCATTGACTGCTCACTCCTCACTCCTCTTGAAGTAGAGGCCGCGACAACCTCTTCAGCAGCAAAAGGCATTTCCGTCAATCCGCTGGGCTAAAAACAAGCCGTACCTAATCTGTTGCAGGCCACTTTGGCCTTTGTTGTGGTTCAAAAACTGACATCCAGAGAAAAGTTTGACCTTGTTTTGAACTGGAGCATTGGCGGATACATTGTTATTATTCACTAAAGTTTGTCATCTTCGCCGACATCTTGATCGTAAGCCGGAGCCGTGTAGGACAATCGCATGAGATTCAACTCTTCTTTATTGGTAGGGGAGAGGGAGAAACACCTGGTGGAGACCTGTTCCCAACGTTTTTAGTTCATATAGTGCCTTTCTTGATCAGAAGTCAGACAGTGTTTCATGCTTAAAGTAAATGCAAGACATGAAATACAGACCGAAATAATGGCATAAAGCATTTCCTATGATCCTCTTGAGTCAGTAGCATTAAAGAGCACATTTGAGCAAATGTGCGTTTTATCGCTTTGAAAACAACTTTATATTTCTAAGAGTAAGGTTGTGTCATTTCTTATGTCAAAAGTTATATAATGTTGCATTAATATATATTTCCCCCAAATTATATAGTCTCTTGCATGATGTGTTTTTCATTCATTCTGTTGCAAAAAAAAAGTATAATTTTGAAGGAAACTTCAAAGAGAGTCAGATGAAAAATAAAATCTTTGGAACAATTGCTGTCGAGGCTCAGGGATTGTTTTCATCTCACCACCACATTCCTTAAATCAGTGGCACAGATTTCACTCTATTGTTTGGAGAAGTGTGTCTAAATGCATGAATTCATTGGCAAACAATGAAGAGCAGCTGCTAAAACACGGACTGTGTGTGTGTGTGTGTGTGTGTGTGTGTGTGTGTGTGTGTGTGTGTGTGTGTGTGTGTGTGTGCGGACCACAGGCTTTTTCCTCGTCTGCTATAAGTGATCGTTGAAGGGGTCATGGACATAACTCTAGTTACATACACTACATAATTCCAATTCCAGGAGGTGACACACACACACACACACACACACACACACACACACCACAGAAAAAGAGACGTATTTTTGGCCAATGCTTGAAAAAAATGATCTTTGCATTAAAGCTGCCGATCCATTGCTTATCCATTCCACCATCCTCAACTTCCAGAAATAACAATGAAATACCACCATCAGAACTGCTGTTTTTGTCTTTCATCGGAACTAATTTAAGTTACCCTACAGGCTCTAATGCAAAAGACCTTTTGAAACATTTCAAACGAGACCTCTTGCACACATCCCTCTGTATGTATGCAGTGCAAAAAGAAAGAGAAGTCTGAAGGCAAACCAGGCACTTCTAATTTGAAAGAATTGTCTGCAGACCAGCAGCAAAGAAATTCAAAGCAGCTGAGCTTTATATGTCCAAGCCGAGCTTGCTATTTTTAAAAATGAAAGTGACCGGCGGTGTCTCGCATAGCATTGCAGCTGCAAATGTGTGCTTGTGTGTCTCTCTGAGGCAGCGGGGCTGTTGGAATAAATCGTACTGGTTCAGTGAAGCTTCAATGGATGGATCCCAACGACATAAGTTATGTATTCAAAAATGAATCGTCTTAAGGCGATCACTAACAAGTGGCTCAATGAGACTCACACCGAACCGCCTCTATAGCCTGGTTGTGTTTCTACTTGCGCTCATAGCAACAGGGGTATAGTTCGTTTTTACTTCTGGCACTTGCATTCACGCTTAAAAAATCATGGAAGTGGATTTGTGAAGATTATCTTTATGAACAAAACCCAGAGCCTATTTTCACCAATAATCCAGAATTCAAGGGCGATGCTAACTTCCGGATTGGCCTACAAAAATACAGCACATGTATTAATCAGTAAATAAAAACAGTGCCATTTTAATCATGTCTACTTCTCATGGAGCCAACGTAACAACTGATGTCACTCAGCCCGGTGAAGATAATTTGTCTGGCTGCTGCCGTTTTTACTGATAGGCCAAAGACGGCGACGCCATCGCCCAAGAACAACCTAGAACAATTTGAGCTCAGTGCTAACTTGCTAGTATGCTTACAATGGCAATGCTAACGTACTGATGTTTAGTATCATGTTTACCAAGGTCACCATCTCAGTTTAGCGTGTTAGCATGCTAGTATTGGCTAAGTAGCACTTAACACAGTACTGATGGGAATGCCGTTCATTTTTTGCAGCTACACCAAAGTATTGATCAAATTAAAATTTCAATCAGATTATGGGCTCCATGAAAAGTCAGAGCATCGCTACAGTGATTACAATTCATCAGATCAAAGTTGTGTGATGACTGAATCACCATCCTTACAGCCTTGCCTTAACATGGATAAAAATATAAAGTAGACTACAACTATATAGGAAAGCAGATCAATAAAAGTAATTCAGGGGCTATCAGCTCTTTTTTATTACTACAGTGGAATCCAAATAAGGGAACGTCTGAGGACCATTGTCCACAAAGACTATATCCACAGCAGCTGAAATCTCGTCAAATGGGACCTCAAGTAAAATGTGATCAAACAAATCTGTCTGAGACACGAAAACATGTGAGACGCATGCAGCAATGGGTGAATTGTCAGTATAATTTGTCACTCTCACCTCCCGCTCGTCTCTCTTTTGTCTTCTCCTCCCCCCTCTCCTTCCATCCCTCCCTCTTCCCCTCCTCCTCCCTTCTCCTCTGCTGAGTGCTGATAACAGTCGGGTCCGGCGCTGGGATGTCGATTACAGGCCCGGATGTAATAGCCCGCAACGCTTTTGTGTCTCACTTCATCATGATCTGGAGTTCGTTTGTGCCTCTGTGGTTTATCGTAAGAGTCTGTTGAGCATCTTTAAAAATACACGTGTTGTTAAAAATATGTTTACGTCCTCAAAACTATTTAGCAGACACACTTATTTCTACTCAGAAAAAAAACACTGACCTAGACCTCCTTATTGGCAAGTGTAAGCCCTAAACTGACACAACACGTTGACAACCATATTCCTCCCCAAAACTACTGCAATGCATGTTGTTTGGCTGTACGAAAATATACCATTTGTTGGGCTTTTCTCACTAGAAAAAGCAGTGGTTGTTCGTTCATTTTTACGTTCATGTTGTCCTACCTAGGACCTCATGTGGCTGCGTCAAAATGTCTTACCATTCATATCTACGGCTCCAAAAGTTTGAGAAGTGATAGGATACCAATCCTTGTGAATTGAACCTCAATCTACATGCTGGCCTCGAACACCAAGACTCAAAGACTCAGTGACGAGATGTGGGAAGGTTGAGAAAGCTTCAATTTTATGCAAATGTCAGACAAAAAATTCCCAATCAGAGTTTTAGTCTCCTAAAAATGATGTTCCCGTACAACAACACTGCATTGTCACTTACATTTGAAGGGAAACATACCTTCTCATGGATTCAATTGTTTTTGACGTATCACGTATGCTTCTAATCACAGCACACGAAAATCTGCGTTGGGAGGTCGTCGGGGGATGTGTGCGTCAAAAAAACACAGGACTTTCACCTAGGAGACCGCTGTCTGTCTCATGTGAAATGAAAAGTCATCACGTATTTCAATTTACGTTGGTAACTTTTAAAAAGTAACAAACATACATATTTTATATGTATGCTGTGAATCACTTTGTAACTTTGTTTTTGAAGGTGCTATATAAATAAAATTTTACTGACTTAGTTTGTTATGGTTTTGGACGGCACTGACGAGTCATCCTCCTGATTGGGGTGACACATCAGAAAACTCTCACATGGGTTGTTCTTGAAAACACACGTGACCTCTTTTGGTGTTTAGGTTGAGGAGCTTGCTGTCATTTGGTTATAGGACAATTGTATACAGAATGGTTATACAGAATTGTATATATATAATGTAACATTTTGAAGAGATTCAATTCCTTATTTGGTTGTTCAGTGGTAGGGGTCGCAGTTTCAGTCATGGGAGTTTTCGATATTTTAATTCAAACATTACTATCTGTACAAAATAACCAGTCCAAACATGTTGGTTGCAACCGAACAAAAGTGTCTAAAAAAACAGCCCTCTGTCCAACTTCCCTCTGAACGCTTTAGTTTCCTTTGTTGTTCTGCCCATCTCTGCAAGGCCAATGCACTGAGTGAAATCCACATGTAAGGACGCACACTGGCCATTAGAGCACGAGTGGCCAGTGCAGAGTAATTGAGAGAAGATATAAAGGCGAAGTCCCAGGAGAGGCCTGGAGGCAGCAGAGCTGCAGAACTGGCCTCAGTGAAGAGGACATGTCAGCTCAGTCTGAGTCACTTCAGTGAGTCACAGAGTAAAGCACATATACGTTGACCGAACCTTACACAGACCCCTCCGCTGTTTCACCGAGAATACAGGATTTGTATTTTTAAACCTTTATCTAGAGTTGCATGCTCTTTTTCAGCGGTGCCACAGTTCACACAACATTTCATACATTTGAGCTTCTGAGATGCTTCACTTGAGATACTGATGTTTTTGGATTGACAGTGCCTTTATTGTGGAGCAACAATTAACACTTACATTTTCAAAGCGCTGCATTGTTTCCTTCACTGAGACCAGGGGCGTCGTTAGGCCTATTTTAGGGGGGCTGCATTGTTTCCTTCACTGAGACCAGGGGCGTCGTTAGGCCTATTTTAGGCTGAAGCCCCCCTAAAATGTTATTCAGCCCCCCCAAATAATTAAATAAAATTTTTTTTAAAAAGATTTTTATTTTGGTGATGTCATTAAATTAAACTATCGTTTCTCACATGGACAAGTTATTAATAACTCTAACATGTTACATATGTGCGTGCGTTCTGGTTTGTATGTTTTCTCCCCCTTCAAATTACAATCCAATAGCCTATCATTATACTTAACGATATAAAGTTGACACTGTCTGTCACGTCCGAGGGGCAGATCTGAGACTCAAGCGCAGACAGACACTGGGGACGAGGTGAAGTTGAAAAAATAATCCAACCGGGGGACGGCCAGACTGCCGGAGTTGCTCCGAGCCCAGGAGCTCGGGGGGACGGCCAGACTGCCGGAGTTGCTCCGAGCCCAGGAGCTTTCAAACAAAAACTCAAAGCGACTCCAACAGGGAGCGGGCAAAAATCCAAACATAATACAAAAAGGCAAAGTCACAAAAAGACATAGAAACAAACCAGGAGCACGCACGAGGGAAACACAAGACTGGCACAGACAGGGGCACGAACAAGGACGATCTGACAACCAGAACAGGGAAAGCAGGGGAGTATATATGTGTGGGGTGATGAGGAGATTGAAGGCAGCTGGGTGGACTGGGCAGGTGAGAAGGATGACTGCAATCAGGGGAAACACACACACACACAGACAGACACAGAGACACAGGAACACAGGGGGCAAAGCCTAAACCGTGACACTGTCAGGTCCATTCTCCATCCATTGTGTGCGGTCCCTTTAAGAATTAGGATTTGGGAGTGACGCGGATATGAAAGCTAGTTTATCCGTCTTTCCTTTACAAGCAGGAAAATTATTTCTCTCTCTTTATTTGAGAAAAGTTCATATTTGTGTTGTCAAATTTCACTATGACCCTGAAATTCTGTCTCTTGTGTTATCATATACTGAATGCAAGCAAAACTACAGAGCAAAATCACACTCTTTCTGATTGAACCAATCTATGAACTGTCTGAAACAATGGATATCTGCGGCCCCAAATGGGCCCCAAAAAACATTGCCGCGCGCAAACATGCCACTCCCCTTAGGGCTAAGCCCCCCTTTCTTTGAATCCTAGAAACGCCCCTGACTGAGACTAAAGTGAAACTGTGAATGGGAATTTTCCATCTTGATAATCGATTCAATCGATTTTGTGGAGGTTTGATGGTCATGCTTAAATTCTTCATTGAATTAAGAGTTAAATAAATGTTTAATCTACGATTTATCGTCCCGATATCTATTTTTCCATACAATTATATGAAAATACAACCTAGAAAACAATTGAGGCTTGAAGTGTTAAAAGATGTCAGGACTGAACTATAGTAAAAATGTAATTAAGTGATGCATTTAGTGGGCAAGCCTGTATTGTGAACATGAAAACTTGAAATGAATACACTTCCTTTCCCAGGATGATTAAAAGATGGCTATCTCGGGATTGTGTGTTACGTACAGAGCTGCAGGCGGGACAGATTTCTTTCATTTACAGACTTGTAGTCTTCAGAACCAACAACACTTTCTCACAAACAACTCGTTAAATACAGACGTTTGGTCAGTGGCCCTTCGTTGCACACTATGACGCTCTATGTTCCCCTCTAGCGTCACTTTTGGCATGTCACATGTGTCTTTTCAAAATAAACTTGTGTGTTTACAGGAAACATGCAGTTTCCGCTAGATACATGAATATAGTCTATTTTCAAAATAAACTTCCAATGTAGGTTTACTCAGCTTTTAGGTTTACATACGCAACAAAAATACTTCAGGAAAAGGTTGTGGTTTTGAGTTACAATAAGTTTGTCACATAAAATAAGAATGCTTATTACATAATGGGTAAGTAGGCCGCGTATGTTACTTAACAAAACTAAGTTAAAATAACTCAACATTGACTTGGTTTCACTGACACGAAGAGCGGTCGCCTGGGTGAAAGTCCTGCGTTTGCTTTTCCCCTACATGGACTTTCATGCTCGTTACACTAGATCAGCAACTGTCAGCCTGTTTTGTCATCACACTGAGGCTCCACCTCTGGACTATCATCCAACGATTGTGCGTGGCCCCTCCTTTCATCCAATGATGATCTTAGCTGATGCATATTTCAATCACCCTACCTATTTTGTGTCTTTCTGCTGTCATTGCAGTCCGTGCCGCTTCGCTCCTCCACTTCTGCATTCATATGAACTTGTGTCTTTCGTGACTGAAAAACGTAGCAGTGCTCCACAACCCCTGTAAACACACTTCGATGTTGGAAATCGGTGGAGATCCCATAACACACAGATATGAGAGTGATATTGATTTTCCCATCTCACTCTTGGAAAGAAAGCTAATTATTGTACCTTCCAAAAAGACCAAACTACTCCTAATACAACTTCTCCTCGTATTATTAATAGTAATGACATTTTGTCTTGTGTATTTAGATGGAATCAGATCAATAAGTCATTAAAAGTTCAGTTCAAGTTAAAGTCTCCCCATAGTCCACAAGTAATACATATTTAATCAGCCCAAAGTGCATCACATGAGTCATGTAGTCATAAAAGTCTATCAGTGTGCTATCTGAGTCCTGTTCTATATGAGGATCTGGGTTTGTTTCAGATGTTGTTGATGGGAAGTTCATCAGTTTGAACCCGTCTCCTATTTGTTCCAGTAAATGTGTTAGTCTGTCCACAAGAGCAAGAGCAGGATATCCTGACGTTTCCACACACACAAATACACAACACACAATAAAGACAATGCACCTTTCACACTACATAGTTTCTCTATTATCCCGCGGGGCAGAATGACTTTCCACCCTAACACACTCAATGCCCGTTCAGTCTCAGAGGAGACACCATCCTCTATTTCCACACACCATAAAGACCTCACAGACCTGCCATGCTTTCTTTCTCTTACTGTCTGTCTCTGTCTACAACTATGAAAAGACTACGTCTCTCAGACATGCACGCATAACACAGACAGAAGGAATCGAGCCGATTGGCTAGAAATACACAACCTTCCTTTCTCTCAGAGAGATGTCTCTGTCCCTCGTAGAGACAAGCCCAAAAATACTCCCGACTTCATTTCACAAGGATTTTGTTGCACTTACTGCAGTTCCTCCACCGAAAGCCCCAAAATTACCCACACAGAAAAGCACAAAAACATTTGGGTAAAACTCCACAAACAAAGTGTCCCATTTCCACCAACTGAGACACCACAGAGTTGTTTTAATGAAATGCTTGTATCAGGTGTGGTCACTGGAAGGGGATCCTCTCATCAGAGGAAATCACAAATCACATCTGTAGTGTGCAACACAAACTGTTAGTGAGCAGCAGGGAGTGGGTGAGGTCAGCAGCAAATGCTGCCAAACAATATTTTCAACAACTTTCAGTTGCTGAGAGGAAAAACTGTTGGTTCAAGCAGGGGTAGTTTAACTCCTATAGGGGGCCCAGGGGCCTCAATTAGGCAGGGGCCCCGATTAAAACGGGACCCTTCAACAAGACGTTGTTACTGGTGGCTCAATCTCGGTCTGACGACAATTTAGCCTCTGGGAGCCATGGATAATACCAATACTTCTTCTTATGTGCACCTATCAGGTGATTACGTGATTGGTCAATACCAGCCTGCTGGGACTACAAACAAACTGCAAACAGAAGGCTTCCGACTACACGCAAACAAACAGATTTAATTTATTTTTTAAAGAGTACTCTCATTTTCTTCCTTAAGCATAGGAACCCTTCTAGCCTCACATGACACAAGCGCAGTCCTTAATTTAAAGCAACTGGACTTTGTCTGTTTGGTCTGTAGTTAATTTTCATCAATTAGTTCCAAATTGTTGAAGCCTCTTGAATGTGTGACCTGGACAAAAGAGAACATTTACCGAGATGATGCTGAATTGAATATACTGGTTCTTAGCATGTCAACTAATTGTTCACATACGTCATTTTTCAATTAGTCTCTAAACCCGCGCACATAGAAACCAGGTGTGTGCATGTGATACGTGTGCACAGAACAGTATCCTTCCTTTTCTTTGTTTAGTTAATAATGTAATCATTTTTCTAATGATGTCATAACGTATTACATTATGCCCAAAACTGTTATTACGTTATGCGCAGACATTTTCTTACATCATGTGCTGATTATTACAGTACGAGTCTTCATTACATTCAAATGAATACATTATGCACAGTTATTGCATTATATACATGGTTGTTCATCGCCAAAACTGAACCTATATAAGAAAGCCTGCTATCACGGGCTAGACTCAGCCAGACAAAAGACATCAACAGAAAGTAAAGTCCAGTGGGAATCAGTGCTAACATTAGCGAGCTGGGCTAATGTTAGCTTCCACATTGTGAGTGGAATACAAAGTTAAACTCTGGAAATGTTATGTCATGTATGACTTTCTCCAGTTGGTAGAACACCAGAGAAATTGACAGAATGGGCTCCCAGCGACGCCTGCTCTCAGTTGACAACTGATAGATGCGACAGTTAAAGGTTTAGACATGGTTTTTAAAGTGCTAAATTGCAATTGTTTTTCACAAGCACATCATTGTTACACGATCATTACTTTTGTCGTACACACATTGAGGCGACTGCAAAAACCCAACTCCCTTTTTTGGTGATGCAACAACAATTCCCTCTGAGTTGTTCTGCTTAAGAGCTGCAGAGGTGCCTGAAACGTCAAAGTAAAGTAACTCAGGAGACTTCTCTTGGCCGTTTACAGGATAACACCTGTGCACTTCTTGGTAGTGTGACAGACAGCAGGAGAAAGTGAGAGAGAGAAAGAGAGAGAGAGAGAGAGAGAGAGAGAGAGAGAGAGAGAGAGACAAAGAAAGGATAGAGGGCTTGTTTTGGTTGATAAGAAACCTCAAAGTGTGCGTGTTGGTGCATTTCTTATATACCGCTGTCTCAGTAAAACTCAAGTTTGCTTGTGTATTCAAATACATATGCAGCAGCATACATGCTTTGGATAAACAGTGTGTGTGTGTGTATGTGCGTGTGTGTGTGTGTGTCCTCACCTGGGCCATGGTGTTCAGCAGGACTTCGGCTGGCTCCGGGTCCTGAGCATGGCTTGCGTAACCTTAGGTTAGGTTCTCGGTATGATGACGTTGGGGTTTTGATGATGGGGGGTGTGCGGGGAGTTCACTTCACACACACACTCGTGTCACTGGTGTGTTACAAACCAACACGCTGCACACACATCCTCCTCCTCCTCTGTGACAGCACCGTCCTCCGAAACGCTCACGCTTGGAAACGCAGCACTCCTCTTCTTTACTTTCTGTCCCCCCTTCTTCTCACTCTTCTTCTTCCTTTTCGACTGACACAGAAGGAGAGAAGAAGGTCAGCGGGGCTTTTATCCTTGTATTTCTGTCCCCCACGCTGCTGTCTTGCCTGCTTCTGTATCTGGCTGGTTGTAATCTGTGGCTCTCACCACACACATCCTCTCCTTTTCCCCCCTCCCCTGTCTCTCTCTCTCTCTCTCTCTCTCTCAGCTGCTCCCCCTCCTCCTCCTTCCTCTAAAACCCTCCTGCTTTTTTCCCCTCCCTCACTGTACACAGCATTAGTGAGAGACAGAGGGGAGGGGAAGGGTGGAGGGATCAGAAGGATAGAGTGTGTATGTACCATGTGACCTGATAGTGTAGTAGGATTCCCCCAGCAGCTGTCGCACTCATTCCTTCACAGTGCTTCACTATGAGCTTCATATACTTCCATTGATGACCGACTGACAGTGGAGCAGGGAGACTTTGTCACTGCTGTTATATCCATCCACGGTCGACACTCACCCACCATGATGAGGTAACATTTTTGGGAAATGTTTGGAACAGAACAGACAAATTAAAAAACGGCACTAATCACTATTTTTATCAAGGCAACTTATGTAATAACATGACAGGGGGATGCACATAGTGACAAACCAACAAAAAAATGATCACCCAACTGTGTTTTCCTCCGCTTCAGTTCAGCGTTTTACTGGTCGGGTTTCCGCTGTCATCAGCCTGGTTTCCGCGGCAAAACCTACATGGCCCGGCACCACACAGTAGAGACAGCAAATAGATGCTGAACATGGGTGCTGCATCACACCCAGATTATGTAATATCATCTTAATGAATGCTTACGGTTTATTACAAATTTGGTCTTATTTTGTAGGTTTTACTTTTTTTTTTTTACTCCATTACTACAGATTATAACAGTGCAGGCTGTTGTCACACGACTGTCATACACGTACAATAAGTAATGCTGTATAATTCGTATATAAACCACGTAATCATGAGCCAGGACTGCTGACGCAAGTATAATGAGCGACAAAGTTGACATTGAAAGGAGTGCAGGGTGGATGGTTGGACTTTCACCTGTTACGTAACTCCTGTAAGTAACGCCACCTCCGAAGTAATTTTAACCAAAACCAGAATGTTTTTCGAAACCTAACCGAGTAGTTTTGTTTGCCTAAATACTGCATGGGCTTGTGCAACACCACTATCACAAAGTCCAATGAGGCGAGGAACACAAGCAGTCAATCAGACGCATTGTAAACAAGCCCACACTTTGTCCAGATTATCTAATCCACTTTGTTTGAAGGTGAGTGCACCTGAATTGGTGGTAATACTTTCTCATTACACTGGAGAACTGTATGCACACACAACAACAGTGTGAACAGTAGGTCAAAGAACAAGCAGGAAGTGGGTCTGTAAGCTGTGATTGATGTTTACACTGGACAGTTTGGTTATAGTTTTACTTTTCAGCTCATTTTTCTCTACTAAATAAGTCTGGCTAACCTCGGGCTTTGTTTATAACCTGTCTAATTGACTTTTTCAGATATAGTGGAGTAATGTCTACCTGAGCAGAGAAGGAAGTCAGTCCCTCAGGTATTCTCTGGCTGCACTTTGCCGCCAACTTTACCCGACTTTTAGTTCAGAGCAGCCGTCCGCAGCCTTCCACACACATTTTATGTCTCTTCCATGTGTCATCCTCCACAGGACGAGGTCACCTGCAACAACAAAAGCTGCCAATGACAAGAACGAAAGAGTCTTCTTTTCCAACAACGAACAGTGAAACACATCATCCTCTTGTTGCCGCACCAAGATTTCATTAAAAAGAATGAAGAGGAAAAATGAAATCAAAGCTGAAGACAAAGAATTTTACAATCTCATCTCAGACTTGCATTTTTTCCAGTGAGAAATGTATACACTGAATTTTTGTAGCATTTTTGTACTGGAATTTTGGCTCAGAGCCGAAGTGCAGTGACTTTATAACAAGTAATACATTGGAATTATCCTTAAAGAGATTGTTTTTGGAGTGAGTTTTGGCCGAGTTAAATTTGACTTTTCTTTCTTTTAAAACAGTATTTACACCATGGAACATCCTAGCTATATGCTAAATTCAAGAATACACCTCTAATAGTGGTACTGCTGCTACTACAGAGCAATCATAGTCGAGCACCCTTGTCTGAAATCTCAAAAAGTTTTGTTAGAGAATTCAGTTTGAGGGCCTTTTATGTTTTTTTATATATTTTATTACTAGTGCAGTATTGAAGTGTAGTTGTACAGTAACTAAGCAATCAATCAGACTATGTTACATCAAATACGTACATAAACAAGGCATCTACTGACACAAATCACAGACTATTGATGCATTTGAAACACGCTGTTATTAAAAATGCTAATAGAAAAACACACATGAGAAACACAGTAACACAGACTCATTCTATCCTTGAGGAATGAGGAAAAGGACATCCTGTGGTGCTTCCCTTCGGCTGTATAGCTGGAAACTCCCACCCCACAACAACAGGAACGGGCAGGCTGGCCTGCCACATTGGACCACTGTTCTCCACTTCACAAATCACTCGTATTACTCCTGATTGCACAGTAGCTCAGTGCGCACAGGCACATGGGCTGTAAAATCAACCACCAGACTTATTTCATTCCTGCTTTTCTACTGGTTATTTTCCTGCTATTTTCTACTAATTATTGCTGTTGAACATTATAGCCCTGAACACTGGCGTTACTCTGTTACATCGGGGTTTAAACAACCTGTCGGTTTACCAGTTAAATGTTATGCGGTGCACAGAGTAATCTCAGAAGCTTGAGATATGTGTGAGAATGCTGCTCAGGACAGAACCTATGGAAGGTCGATGCCGCCATCTAGTGTACAACACAGCTACATGGACTTGAGTGCACATTGACACTATGGATCTACAGTCAACAAAGTCATCACAGAACGACCTTCTGACAATTGGAGCCATGGGTCTAAATCATGCGTTTTACCTAGTGGTTTAATAATTTATTTAAAAAACAGATACTATTTGGCGAGGTTGTAACACTTATGCTGCGTTCACACCAAACGCGTCGCGAATTATTCGCGCGAGTAGATTACATACAAAGTCTATGCACAGACGCGATGAGACTGTCGCGGCGCGAATCTGCGATGGCGCGTCGCGATGGATGGGAATTTGCGGCGCGATGGACGCGAATCCGCCTCAAACGCCAAATCACCCCGACGTGCGAGTTGAAATTTTTCAACTTCTGCGAAATATTCGCGTTACGCCCCGGCGCGATAGCCTATCAGCGTTGAGTTGCTCCCCCTGTTATCAGTGAAGTCCTGCCGTTGTTGAATCAGGAAATAAATACTGTAGCCGTCTGTGTTCACCCAGAGCTCTACGATACCTCATATCAATAGAGACCGGACCAAACTATGTGTATAAATGTGTGTGTGTACAGCTGTAGTAAACAGCGACTTGTGTGGCTTGCTAGACACAGTGAATACAGCTCGATAAAATCCATGGAGCTCCTCTGGACAATATTATGAACCCAGACATGACGGCGTTTAGTTTCCCGGGATATCTGTGACTTCCACAACACAGAAATAGAGGAATAGAGGTTATTTTTCCATGGTTAATGGCGGACAGTTGAACGGCTTTCAGGGCGATAAGCCCCGCCCCCTCTCCGGCGCATCCAGCGCGATTCGCGCGAATGAACACTTGGTCCCCGGTGTTTTGACCAGCGGCGCGATGGACGCGAATATGCGGCGCGATGAATTCGCGACGCGTTTGGTGTGAACGCAGCATTATAATGCTATTCGCGTCCATGCTATTCGCTTCCATCGCGTCCATCGCGCCGCAAATTCCCGTCCATCGCGAGGCGCCATCGCAGATTCGCGCCGCGACAGTCTCATCGCGTGTCTGCATAGACTTTGTATGTAATCTACTCGCGCGAATAATTCGCGACGCGTTTGGTGTGAACGCAGCATAACTTGTCATACAAATGAACTGTCAATGTTTATGTAAATGCTGTTTCAGCAATTTATCTATTACTTTTAGCTAACTAGCAAGTCTTTATTCATTGCTTTTAGGCAACTCTTTATTCATTACTTTTAGCTAACTAGCAACTCTTTATTTATTACATTTAGCTAACTATTTCAACTCTTTATTCATTACTTATAGCTAACTAGTAACTCTTTATTTATTACTTTTAGCTAACTAGCAACTCTTTATTCATTACTTTCAGCTAACTATTTCAACTGTTTTATTGCTTTTAGCTAACTATTTCAATAATTTACTCGTACCTTTATCTATTTCAATCATTTTTCATTTTTCTCTGGCTAACTAATCAGGTGTTAATGCTGCAGAAGTAGGCCTGTTAGATCCGGGGGTTCTCTGGTCCGATACGGGGCTACCTACTGACTCAGCTCTCAATTAAAAGATTGGCGAGCTGGTGTTCTGTCGAGGAAACTCGCCTGGTTTCTGCTAACTACCGTTACTCCTGACGTCTACCCTGCTTCCTCTGGTAACGTGCACTCGGCCGAGGGGCCACCCTGGCCGGGCGCTTCTACCTAGTCGTGTCAGTTATGGCAGCTTTCCTCTTTTGGATCCGGGCTCTTGGTAAATTGCCAGGTTAGGTTTTAACGGCTAGGATTATAACTAAAACCGTAAGGGACTGTTTAGTGGACCGGTCACTAGGATAACCATTAAGAACTCTTGTTGTTAACATACAATAGATTTAACCTTTTACTGCCACGAGGAACTTCTACTACTTCAGCAAATGAATTCTCTTGAGAAATTTACTTTAAATGCAGATTAGATATTTATTGCAGGATATATTAGCAGGGGCACAGCTACAGCTCACATAAAATAATACTATACTTGATTCGATCAGGTTACAATTTCTTCTTAGGTTATACTCTTTAATTTTCTATGCCGAGACGGCTCGGTGGAGCTGGATTCGCGATGTAATAAAAAAGTCCTTTTGGGGTGTTCAGGAGCGAAGGTCCGGCCGAACCTTCGGCTCCTCCTGCGCGGCCAACGAAGTCCGTTCAGCAATCCCTCAGGCTCAGTACAAAGTCTTTAGGGCGGCTGCGTCCATCTGTTGTTCGCATCTCCGGTTGTTAAAGTCAAACAGGGGGGAGAGGAAAATCTCCGTCTTTCAATCTTTGTCCTGGAACGGCTGTCTTCCTTCCGTGAACAGAGACGAAGTCCTCCGATGCGGCTGTCGAGGTCCAGTGTTTCCTCCGTGGAGCACTTGGGTGGCTCCCGCGTTGAATCCCGTCTTGCTATTTGCAAGTCTCTCTTTTTATAACACTTGAGCTCTCTCTCCCCCCTCCTCCCCAACACTCCCTCACTCGGCATGTGATTTACATGACATCATTGATTATGTGTGTGTGTGCTGCGAACAACACCCTAACTTTGTGTGTGTGTGTGTGTGCTGGGCACTCCTAACAAGGTCTCACTTCCTCAATGTTCGAGCGTGTTTAAGGTTACACCCGTGGATGTGTTCGGACATCACCCCAACATCTGTTATGATCTCATCCTTTAAGGCCCCCACCCTGCTTACATCAGCTCTTTCCACCCACACACAGACTTCACTTTACTCAGTTACACATACATTATTATTATCAGTTTACATTTGTTAAATCACTTCATTATTCTTATGTTATACATACTTGC
The DNA here is from genome assembly GCF_050575085.1 of Anarhichas minor. NCBI lineage: Eukaryota > Metazoa > Chordata > Actinopteri > Perciformes > Anarhichadidae > Anarhichas > Anarhichas minor. The sequence goes on along the minus strand of NW_027466463.1, from coordinate 4,849,602 downwards.
TTTAAAATGATTACTAGATTTCATCCTTTAACTATAAGTATATGCTTTGTGTCCCTTTAGCCTACTTTCATATCGAACTGTATTCCTTCATTTAAGGCAGCTTTCCTGGGATCTCAACCTTCTTTTTTGACAACCCTGGGGGTATTTTGTATTTTCAAAGTATTTTATGAAATTTTACTCAGCCTGAAAACATTGACAATTTTCCCCCTGCAAATCTTAATCTACAGTAGATTTAGTTAATCTCTGTATATATTGTCTTTTTCACGAATATTTTTCAACAGATTATTTTTCGGAAACTTATTTATTATTCAGTCACAGTTTTAATAATAAATAAAACCAGCAGCGTTCAGGATTATAGTCCACAAAAAGAACTGAATCAGCTTCTTATTTTGGATTTCACATACTAACGCTCTAGTCGTGAAGAATAGTCATTTGCAGTGGTGGGCCGTCAGGGCCTGCAAGGCCTTCTCTGCTGGCCTAAACAGAATCACAAAGTTATATCTATTTTATAATTTAATAATTTTTCTTAAATACACAACGTATTATAATTTATAAAAATATTTTTCCCATTATCTTATTTTCTCATTGCACAGCTACTGTCTTCCTCAGTTGCTCTGCTTCCAGTGCAGCTTGTTTTAAGTAGAGCTTTTATCCAATCAGATTTCACCTCTGTGTCTCCAGGTAAGAACAGAGGCCACAGGCCTGCAGTCTCTCAAGTGCATCCATGTGCAGTTTAAGTGAACGGGGACGATATTGTTGATTGTCATATTCTTCAACCAATCAGATCTTTAGTTTGACATGTTGGGGGTATTCCTTGACGTATCAGAGCCTGCTAGCCGGCCTATAATGACGTCAGCATTACGTGCAGCTCAGTGTCCATATGCAGCTCTGCCGCGAGGTGCAGAGTGCGCTGTGATTGGTCAGTGGGCGAGCACGTGACAATCGTGAAACGAAACTTAACAGCAGAGGCTTAGTCGGGCAGTGAATCACATCATGTGATGCAGCTCAGCCAATCAAATATGGGCATTCTGACTTGAGTGAGATGTATCACACACCATGACACAGGGGGCTGAGACGAGGAAAGACATTGCAGAGCAGTACATACAATGTTCAAATTGTGAAAGTAAAATCATAAGACGATCTCTTTGGGCCGTGACTAAGGAATGATGGTGGGTCCCACAGCCAGACCAGCTGAGAACCACTGTCCTCCATGAGCGCAGTAAACATTATATTTTCCTGAATATAAGCTTCTGCATTTTCCAAATGCTCTAGTACTATTCAAACATATTGTAAGCCTCGTACCGAACGGTTTTATACGTACATAGTTACAGCCTGTCAAAAAAGAGGGTTGAGATCCCAGGAAAGCTGCCTTAAATGAAGGAATACAGTTCGTTATGAAAGTAGGCTAAAGGGACACAAAGCATATAATGAGTAAGGATGAAATCTAATAATCATTTTAAAGCAAGTATGTATAACATAAGAATAATGAAGTGATTTAACAAATGTAAAACTGATAATAATGATGTATGTGTAACTGAGTAAAGTGAAGTCTGTGTGTGGGTGGAAAGAGCTGATGTAAGCAGGGTGGGGGCCTTAAAGGCTGAGATCATAACAGATGTTGGGGTGTTGTCCGAACACATACACGGGTGTAACCTGAAACACGCTTGAACATTGAGGAAGTGAGAGCATCCACAGAGGGAAGTTAGGTGTGTCCAGCACACACACACACACAGAAAGTTAGGGTGTTGTTCGCAGCACACACACATAATCAATGATGTCATGTAAATCACATGCCGAGGGAGGGAGTGTTGGGGAGGAGGGGGGAGAGAGAGCTCAAAGTGTTATAAAAAGAGAGACTTGCAAATAGCAAGACGGGATTCAACGCGGGAGCCACCCAAGTGCTCCACGGAGGAAAAACACTGGACCTCGACAGCCGCATCGGAGGACTTCGTCTCTGTTCACGAAAAGAAGACAGCCGTTCCAGGACAAAGATTGAAAGACGGAGATTTTTCTCTCCCCCCTGTTTGACTTTAACAACCGGACAACAGATGGACGCAGCCGCCCTAAAGACTTTGTACTGAGCCTGAGGGATCACTGAACGGACTTCGTTGGCCGCGCAGGAGGAGCCGAAGGTCAGGCCTGGCCTTCGCTCCTAAAAACCCCAAAAGGACTTTCTACCACATCGAGAATCCAGCCTCGGCATCGAAAATTAATGAGTATAACCTAAGAAGAAATTGTAACCTGATCGAATCAAGTATAGTATTATTTTATGTGAGCTGTAGCTGTGCCCCTGCTAATATCCTGCAATAAATATCTAATCTGCATTTAAAGTAAATTTCTCAAGAGAATTCATTTTCTGAAGTAGTAAAAGTTCCTGGTGGCAGTAAAAGGTTAAATCTATTGTATGTTAACAACAAGAGTTCTTAATGGTTATCCTAGTGACCGGTCCACTTAACAGTCCCTTACGGTTTTAGTTGTAATCCTAGCCGTTAAAACCTAACCTGGCAATTTACCAAGAGCCCGGATCCAGAAGAGGAAAGCTGCCATAACTGACGCGACTAGGTAGAAGCGCCCGGCCAGGGTGGCCCCTCGGCCGAGTGTACGTTACCAGAGGAAGCAGGGTAGACGTCAGGAGTAACTGTAGTTAGCAGAGCCAGGCGAGTTTCCTCGACAGAACACCAGCTCGACAATCTTTTAATAGAGAGCTGAGTCAGTAGGTAGCCCCTTATCGGGCCAGAGAACCCCCGGATCCCTGTTCGGGCGCCACGTGTTAGACTTTATAAGTAATGTGTCTTGCTTTCAGCATACATGTCTTCTGAAAGAAGGAAACATTACCAGAATCCCCACAATTATGTCTACTCGGAGACAAATCACTTGTGCCACCAGGCCTTACCAAAGCAGAGATTAGGCTGTCATTAACTGGTTTCATTGTGGCAGCAAGGCTTATTCTGCAAAACTGGAAGAGCCCACATACAGCCGCGTTCACAGAATGGCTCAAACTCATGACAGAAACGGCTGCATTTGAAAATATGATTGTCAGGGTAAAGAACATTCCAAGCAGAACTGACCAAGCATGGGGAAATCTGATGGCTTTTATTACAGATTGATCCTAGAGGAGGTGTGGAGTACTTGCGAATGGGATTTGTGTGTATATGGATATGTAGGTATATGGGCATACATATGTGTATTTGGAGGTAAATGTGAAAGATAATTAATGGGGGAGGGCTCTTGTAGCTGCCTTTAAGTTAGGTGATGAATGTTTTTTTAATTTTAATTATTTTTAAAATTATTATTAAAATTTTAATTGTATTCAGCTGTTTTTTTAAATTATTTTTATTGTTAATTATTAGTTTTTTTTGTTTTGTTTTGCTGTCTGACAGGCCTAGTTTTTGTATCTGTTTATGGTGTTGGTCTGTCTGGATAATGAAGAAAAAAAGGGAACATTACATAAGGTGTTTGCAAAATAACCATCCTTACAGCTATCTGTGTGACTAAACATATGGCTACATCCCAACAACATAAAACAACCTACACATTCAATTCAGGAAACTGATTATCCATCCATCCATCCATTTTTCACCGCTTATCCGGGGTCGGGTCGCGGTGGCAGCAGGCCAAGCAGGCCGACCCAGACCTCCCTCTCACCGGCAACATGTTCCAGCTCATTCTGGGGGATCCCGAGGCATTCCCAGGCCAGCTGGGAGATGTAATCTCTCCAGCGTGTTCTGGGTCTTCCCCGGGGTCTCTTCCCAGTTGGACGTGCCTGGAAAACCTCCAGTGGGAGGCATCCAGGAGGCATCCTAATTAGATGCCTGAACCACCTCAGCTGACTCCTTTCGACGCGAAGGAGTAGCGGCTCGACTCCAAGTTCCCTCCTGATGACCGAGCTCCTTACCCTATCTCTAAGGCTGAGCCCGGCCACCCTACGGAGGAAACTCATTTCGGCCGCTTGTAGCCACGACCTTGTCCTTTCGGTCACGACCCAGAGTTCGTGACCATAGGAACGTAGACCGAGTGGTAAATTGAGAGCTTTGCCTTCCGGCTCAGCTCCCTCTTCACCAAGACTCCTTGGTAAAGCGCCTGCTTTACTGCTGCAGCCGCACCGATCCGCCTGTCGATCTCCTGCTCCATCTTACCCTCACTCGTGAACAAGACCCCGAGATACTTAAACTCCTTCGCTTGAGGTAGGCACTCCGTCCCCACCTGGAGGGAGCAATCCACCGGTTTCCGGCAGAGAACCATGGCCTCAGATTTGGAGGTGCTAACTCTCATCCCCGCCGCTTCACACTCGGCTGCAAACCGCCCCAGTGAATGCTGGAGGTCATGATCCGAGGAGGCTAACAGGACCACATCATCTACAAATAGCAGAGAGGCGATCCCGAGACCCCCGAAACTGACGTTCTCCGCCCCCAGGCTGCACCTAGATATCCTGTCCATGAAAATCACGAACAGGACCGGTGACAAAGGGCAGCCCTGGCGGAGGCCAACACCCACCGGGAACGTGTCTGATTTATTGCCGAGAATGTGGATACAGCTCCTACTGCAGTCGTACAGAGACCGGATCGCCCGTTGTAACGGGTCCGGGACCCCATACTCCCGCAGCACCCCCCACAAGACCCCCCGAGGGACCCGGTTGAAAGCCTTCTCCAAGTCCACAAAGCACATGTAGACTGGTTGGGCAAACTCCCAGAGCCCCTCCAGTAGTCTTGCGAGGGTAAAGAGCTGGTCCACTGTTCCACAGCCGGGACGGAATCCGCACTGCTCCTCTTGAATCTGAGGTTCGACAAGTAGTCGGAGCCTCCTTTCCAGCACCCTGGCATAAGCCTTCCCCGGGAGGCTGAGTAGTGTGATACCCAGGTAATTCGAGCACACTCTCCGGTCCCCCTTTTTGAAGATGGGAACCACCACCCCGGTCTGCCATTCCATGGGCACTGATCCCGACCCCCGTGCGACATTGAAGAGGCGTGTCAGCCAGGGCAGCCCAACTATGTCCAGCGCCTTCAGCATCTCAGGGCGGATCTCATCCACCCCTGGCGCCTTGCCACCAAGGAGCTTTTTAACTACCTCAGCGACCTCTGCCAGGGATATGGGTGAGCCTCCCCCTAGGTCCTCAGGCGCTGCCTCCTCTGCAGAGGACATGATGGTCGGGTTTAGGAGTTCCTCAAAGTGCTCTTCCCACCGCCCGACGATGTCCTCCGTCCGGGTTAGCAGTCCCCCCCCCCCCCTGCTGAGAACAGCCTGGGGTAAGCCCTGCTTTCCCTTCCTGAGCTGTCGGATGGTTTGCCAGAACCTCCTTGAGGCCAACCGAAAGTCCTTCTCCATGGCCTCCCCGAACTCCTCCCATGCCCGAGTTTTAGCATTCGCGACCACCGCAGCTGCAGCCCTTCTGGCCTGCCGGTACCTGTCAGCTGCTTCAGGAGACCCCTGGGCCAACCAGGCCTTGAAGGTCTCCTTCTTCAGCTTGACGGCTTCCCTCACCTCCGGTGTCCACCACCGGGTTCTTGGGTTGCCGCCACGACAGGCACCGATGACCTTCCGGCCACAGCTCCTAGCGTCCACAATAGAGGCTTTGAACATGGTCCACTCGGATTCCGTGTCCCCAACCTCCCTCGGGATGTGTGAGAAGTTCTTCCGGAGGTGGGAGTTAAAGACCTCCCAGACAGGGTCCTCCGCCAGACGTTCCCAGTTTACCCTCACTACACGTTTGGGTTTGCCGGGTCTTTCCAACCAGTTCCCCTGCCATCTGATCCAACTCACCACCAGGTGGTGATCAGTTGACAGCTCTGCTCCTCTCTTCACCCGAGTGTCCAAGACATACGGCCGCAAATCAAATGATACGATTACAAAGTCGATCATTGATCTCCGGCCTAAGGTGTTCTGGTACCAGGTACACTTATGAGCCACCTTATGTTCGAACATAGTGTTCGTTATGGCCAAACCGTGGCAAGCACAGAAGTCCAATAACGAAACACCATTCGGGTTCAGATCGGGCAAGCCGTTCCTCCCAATCACCCCCCACCAGGTTTCTCCGTCATTGCCCACGTGAGCGTTGAAGTCCCCCAGGAGAACTATGGAGTCGGTAGGCGGCGCCCTTTCCAGGACCCCTCCCACCGACTCCAAGAAGGCCGGATACTCCGAACTGCTGTTTGGTGCATAAGCACAAACCATGTCAGAGCCTTGCTCCCCGCAACCCGTAGGCACATGGAGGCGACCCTCTCGCTCTCCGGGGAGAACTCCAACACAGCGGCGCTCAGCCGGGGGCTCGTGAGTATCTCCACTCCTGCCCGGCGCCTCTCACCCTGGGCAACTCTGGAAAAGGACAAAGTCCAACCCCTCTCCAGGAGCTTGGTTCCAGAGTCAACGCTGTGTGTGGAGGTGAGTCCAACTATTTCTAGCTGGTATCGCTCCACCTCCTGCACCAGCTCCGGCTCTTTCCCCGCTAGCGAGGTGACGTTCCATGTCCCTTGAGCTAGTCTATGCCGCCGGCGATCGGCATGCCCGAGCCTCCCGCCCGACCCGCCGCCCGGTCTGCAGGAAACTGATTATGGACTTCAAATGTGCTTTGACAAAAACAAGACAGTTTTGAGAAAGTCTTGATGTTTCCATAAAATAGGGTGTCTAAGCTTCGGACATCACCAGTCACGTTATTCTTAGTTTGGCACAAGCTTTGATAGAATGTATTGAATTGGTGCGATTCACAAGCTTTGGTACCACGATACTGAGCCAGCGTTCACAACACCAGGGCCCTAAAACCGAAGCAGCTAAATGGAATTCAACAACACCTGTGCTTTTTCTACTGTGACATGACAAATGTCTTGTGTGAATAAAAGCCTATTGATGTGAAATGTAGTTTTTGGTATGGCAATGCTGAAAAATTCCTAATGTAGGTCCCGTGACTCAGGACAAGGGGGCAACCTCCTGGTCTGACAAGTGAAGCCAATGTGGAATTTATTTAAACTTACATTCTTTCTAATGGCCATCAGGGGGAGACTCCTCTGGTTACAAAAAGAAGATGAGAAAAAATTCTCACTTGATTTATTCCCTCAGTAAACATTGTAAACATGAGTTTATGGTCTCAATCTCTAGTTTCAAGTTTTCTTCAATACAGCATGATGTTCATTTAGTAAATGACGGTCCATTTAGAGTCAAATAACCATAAAGCAGAGTATGCATTAGGGAGGGCTTATTGTTATTGACAGGCTGCTAACATGATGTGCTTTGTCTGGGTGTTGACCAAGTTTTCGTCTTAGTGTGTTTTCAGTTCAGGAAAGTTAATTATAACCTTTGTGGTCACATAAAAATGTCTCCATTAGCGTTTGGTTGTAGTTAGCTCCACCCTCTCGTGTCACTTCTGGTTGCAAAAAGCCAAGATGGCGATGGCCAAAATGCCAAACTCAAGGCTTTGAAATGGCAATCCACGAACCAATGGGTGACGTCACGGTGACTACGTAACACTTCTTATATATAGTTTAAGGTCAGAATCTAACTTTGTATCATATACATATTGTGATCTAAATGAGATTCGTAAAAATTGGATTCCAGTAATTAGAAACCATCAGACCCGAGTCTGAGTCAAGGGAGAGCAATGTCAACTGTCACAGCCTTTTATGTTACGACAGCTTGGTGCCGGGGGGAATTGTAGCTGGCTAAAGCTGGGCTGTGGGTTAACTGACACTGAATATAGCCTGTGGTTAATCACATCCCCATCTGTGTGTTGGTAGATATGTAATGGACTGGTAGTTGGCTGAGTTGTCTTTGTAAGATTACCAAATGGATGGAAATGTGTGGGATCAATGGGGAAACAAAGTCAGTTGATTGAGTTTTGAAGGATTGGAGTTGGTTTTTGTTGGAATGGAATGGAATTTTGTTCCATTAACTCCCGCTAGATTAAAAGAGGAAGGGAGAAAAGAAATTCTCTTCAGGAATTTCTGAGGTATCATGTTCACAAGAATGTGCACAGAGGCATAAAAACCGAAAACAAGACATAAAGCATAAGGGCACACACTGACCACACACATACCATGAATAACCCACAGAACAACAGAAAAATACACTTTTTTGCTTTGGTAAGTTTCGTGGCAACTATTATTTCTTCACACACATACACAGGCAGGCCTCATATCCAGTTTAGTGAATTTATATCCAGAAATAATTGTTGTGAGTGTGGTATATTTTCAGGCCTTGCACGATACAGCGAAGACCCCAAGTGTAGTTGTCTTAAATGAAAACCAGATGTGCAGGAGACCAGGGGCAGAAGGGTGGATGTGTAGAATGAGGAGGCCACATACATTCTCTTATGTTCCGCCCAGATGTTGCATGACATGTACCCTATATAAAGATGAAGCGAGAGCCCTAAAGGCAGGACTTTCGGATTCGACTTGAGACCTCCGGACGATCTAGACGTCCGTAATGGCATGTGTTGCTTGTTTGTAATAAACTTTATTATACCAGCAAGAACAGTGTCCTCGGAGCATCCTTCCTCATCACTTCAACAGAACTGTCGCATGCAAGACACGACATAGATGGCGTCACGAGCAGTATCGGGAGTGGCCTGGCAGTTTTCTACGACGACTTCACATACGGTGAGCTCTCTCGATTGAATGCTGGTCATTAATTGGGGCTGTTATGTGGAATTGTTAGGTGGAGTTGCTTGGACACACCGTAAATTAAGAACCTTCTTGTTATGGACATGTCCTGTTGATTTGATGTTTAAAGTGAGGCTCCGTGCTAAATTTAATGAAAAAAAAAAAAGGGGGAAGATGAAAAAGGAAAAAGGAAAATAAATAGTTTAGAATAGCTTCATGGTAACGAATAAGGTGGGCTAAATAGTATCGTGCAAGATTAATGAAGAGGGGCCCTCAACTTCTTAACGGTAAGACACATGAATATTAGTCACTGCGTAACGATGGCTCTGACATAGTCCGGAATTAAGTTAGAAAAACAAAAAGGGGAGAAACCTTGATCCAGGTAATTTGAATAAATAAATGTAAAAGGTTAAAGGAAAGAGTGATAAGGAAATAAAGGAAATGATCATATGATTGAGCCGCAAATCAGATAGGTAGAGCCCTCAAGTGTAGGAGCATATAGTACGGGCCGCGTAAAACCTGAAACGACATCTTATGGTCAGTTTAATAACTGGAGAGTGTAAATTCACAAATTCGATTGACTGTTACCACTCTGACATTTGTTGACGAACGGTGTCTGATGCAGCCTCTCATCGAATATTTACACCTCAGAGGTAGCATAAATTTTATAAGAAAAAGGTAATAGCGGCAAAAAGCATGCTGTGTGAATGAAGGCGAAAAGAATGTGTGTGTGTGTGTTTACTTTGGGATTGAGCAGAGAGGCAGAATGGGTGTGCGTAGAAGTGCTGAAAAAAATGTGTGTGTGTAACTTAGCTGCTGATGTGTTCCAGATGTGTACTGTAAAAATGCATAGGATGAGGATAGATGCGTTAAAAGAAAAAACATTATGATTGAATAAACGTACATAGGTGGTGATTTTAAAACGGGACATTTAATAATTTGAAAGGACAGATATGTGGCCCGATGTATTTTATAAAACAATGAGCTTCGTGTGAGAAGACGTAATGAATTGAACAATGTATTTTATAAAACAATGAGCTTCGTGTGAGAAGACGTAATGAATTGAACGATGTATTTTATAAAACAATGAGCTTCGTTTGAGAAGACTAATGAATTGAACGATGTATTTTATAAAACAATGAGCTTCGTTTGAGAAGACTAATGAATTGAACGATGTATTTTATAAAACAATGAGCTTCGTTTGAGAAGACTAATGAATTGAACGAGTCAGTAAATAAAACGAGCTCTTCTTAAAAGGGACGTAAAATAACAAATGAGCTGTTAAATGCACAATGAACTTCGTATAAGAAGGGTAGAATTTGACACCCCCCCCCCTCACTCGTCTCAAAATTCCCTCCAGATGGAGGTCGGAATGTGGGAATGGAAAGGCGTTCGGTGATGATAAAACGCTCTTGGGAGATACAGAGAATTTCTTTGCCATTTGAACTGTTTGGGTTCAGTTGGAGTTCACTAAATGCTACAATGTTTAGGTAAGGGGTTCAAGTTAGGAATAATATTCATGTATGCTGTTAACGGGACCGAAGGGGTTCATAAGAGACTAAATCATTGCCTGTTTCTTGTCTGTTATGTCATTTACGGTGAATGAGAATTGACAAGGGGAGGCAAGGAAGTGGACCGGCACATCACGGAGTGTGGCTGGCTGACGTCCAAGGGGAGGCTTCCGTTTCAATCTACTAAAGGCCGGTACAAATTTATCTACAGACTCTTTATGCATTTTCCATAGTGGTATGTGTTCTCAGTTGTAGGTAATATTGATGGTACACATATAAACCTGCTTTCATTTATAAGCCTAAGAGGATACTGACCTGATCCTATACACATGAAAGAATACATGCTCTAGGCAGATAGGAGAAATAAATAAATAAATAGAAAACTTGGCAACTGATTGACCAGTTAATGCATTTAATTAATTAATGGCATATGGTTGTTTGGTCTAACCTCTGCTGACAATTGCAGATGTCCATTTTTGTTATTGTGCGTGGTTTGTTCTGATCTGTGCTGTGGTGTACATCAATATGGTGACTGTCTGATGATTTGAGCTGAATATTGGATAATTGATTGATTTGTTGATTGATTGATTGATTGGATAATTGATTGATTTGTTGATTGATTGATTAATTGGATAATTGATTGATTTGTTGATTGATTGATTGATTGGATAATTGATTGATTTGTTGATTGATTGGATAATTGATTGATTTGTTGATTGATTGATTGATTGGATAATTGATTGATTTGTTGATTGATTGATTGATTGGATAATTGGACAATTGATTAATTGGTTAATTTGATGATTGGTTAATTTGTCAATTTGATAATTTGTTAATTGATAATTGCTAATTGGTTAATTCGTCAATTGGTTAATTGTTAATTGGTTAATTGATAATTGGATACTTGGTTAATTGAAGGGGGGAAGTAATCTAAATAGCCTTTAGTAGTTTTAATTGTAGCAATTCATTCTTAAAGTACAATAACGGAAAATAAGAGGAAGTCATTATAATGGGGAAAAAGAACACTAAAATCCAAAAGTAATCACTCCTGTTGAAGTGGTACAGAAGAATAATCCTCTAATTAGAGGCATTGCAAACATTGCAAAAATATCGGAAAAATGGCATAAACGCTGGCCTGAAATTGACCAACCATGGCCAGTGGAGGGGACTCTTAACCCAGATGTAATTAAAATAATGCTGGTACTTGTATCAACATACAAGGCAGAGCAAAAGAAGGGAAAAAAGGGGAGAAAACGCAAGGAGAAGAGGCAAGTGGAGCTTGGCATTCTCCAGTTGTTTGAAAATGAGGGACAGAAACTGATCAAAGCTGCAAACGATAAGAGGGATAAAGATGCAGAAGAAATAAAACAAAATACAGAACAAACAGAAAAACTGATGAAAGCCACCAATTCATTGTTCTCACATATGAACCCAGTGAAGGGACCGCCACCTTATGAGGTAGGGACGAAGTCCAAGAAAATCTATCCTCAGATCCCAGTGATCAGTCAGGAGGGTGACTACCGTATCAGAGACGAGGAGGACATAATAATAGAAACAGGACGAGCGGAGACAACTATAACGATGCATCCAAGATCCAAAAGTAAGAAGAAAACAAAGTTTGAAGAAGGGAAGCAAGGGCGGAGCCATGGATACGAGAGTGACCAAAGCGACCAGGACAGGAGCAGGGGAGGATATGACCCTGAAGTCAGGCGGATGCTGGCCAGAGCGGAAAGGAAAGGAAATGTTAGCTCTGATGACAGTGAGGATGAAGAGAGCCATGAAGAGGAAACCCGGAAGACTTTAAGAAAGGTCGAAATAAGCATAGACCGATGCCGCCGTGAACGACAAAAAACTGATAGGCCAGAAGAACGAAGAGAACTAGAGTACCAGCTCGAGGAATTGCGGCTTCGGAAGGAAGAGGTAGAGAATGCAAACTTCAACCAATTTGCCGCGAAAGATAGAGTGCGCTCTAGAAAACAGTTGAATCCCAGCAGGATGACTCCCGT
>NW_027466463.1:3960000-4232500 GCF_050575085.1 Anarhichas minor | reverse complement strand
GACATGCGTCATCGAGCAGAGAGAAAAATCACACAATGGTGGACATTTAACCGGGGACATTTGCCTGTGTGAGTCAACTGTGACCTTCTACTTGCCCACACTCAGTGCTCCTGAGGGGAAAAGCTATCCACCCTAGAACATTCCCAACTGGACCCAGTAATGAGTTTGTTTTTTAACGATTAGCTTTCCTCTGGCACATTGTACTTGTAATTACCCTTGCTTGGGAAAAACAAACAATTAACCAGTCAGCAGAACACTCTAATTGGGATTAAAATGAGATATTACATCTATCATTTTTTAGGCAAGTGATTACAGAGTTCCACAGAGCAGTCCTGTTAAGGTAATTTGGGAAGTGGAGCATTTTAGTTCTCATTAACACGGAAGGTCGGGTAAGCAAAGAAGACACACAAGGATCTACACATGCACACTACATGTGCACAGGGAGGACCCGAGCAGGACGTTATTGTGGTAAAAGGTTGTGGACTGATCCCCCTGTGCTCTCTCCAAAAAGGGAAGTTCCTGAGCCCGGGTTTGGCTTGGTTAAATGAGAGCTCTTTCACCCAGCCGTCATCTTACGGCTGAGTAGCAACGCTAACCTCATTAAAGGTATAATGGCAGCGAGTCACTCTCAGAATATAAACAGGTACAGACAATTTACACTCCGCTATCAGTCTGCTGATCTTATCAGTGTGGGTTGTTTAGGCAACCAAGAGCCATTCAGCACTCCATTCTACAGGCCATGTTTTGATAGAAAGGTGCTTGGAGTGAACACAGCAAACCCCCCATCACCCACCTACGACTTTCAGTGTTAATTAAAATGATAAGAGATGATGAGATCTTGTTTTTTTCTCCTCCTCCAGATCGGTGAAATGCTAATTAAACCAGCTTCCTTAAATCATATTTCCCTTTTTGCTGAGGGGACATAAGGCTTAAAATAACTCTCGCTCCCTATTTATTAATAATGCTGATTTTTCCATGGATGAAAGCCTACAGGTCTGAATAAAGCAGTGCCTACAGAGGCCAGACACAAACAAGGACAACTCCAGAAAACCATCAAAATGCAAATAGCATTGTGTGAGAGTAAATCTGCCTGACCCGTTAACAGAATGCCCACATTATCCTCCACTATGATCTCTCTGAGACACCGCCATCAGCTAGAACAGTTCTGAGCGGAGAGGGATTTCTGATTTTCCTTTCCCCTCGACTAACAAGAGACGCATTTAAGGAACAGTGGAAGTGTGTCAATGTGTTGTCTAATTGCTGTGGTACAGTAGCACAACATCGGCAACATTTCAAACAGCTGACATGAAAAGCACAGATTGTCGACGAGACAAGTGCGAGGCATCATTAGACGCTGGAGCTTTGATCCAAGTGAATTTTCACATAATTACATTTACATCTACATTCACATTCACACCATACTGTGGTTCTCCTAACTATCTACTACTCATTACTGCTCGACAATCTGCTGTACTGTACACAGTGTACTGGCCATAAACTGACCAGCAATGACAGCTTACAGCTATAGTGGGTGACCGGTCATCAAAAATAGCTTACAGCTATAGTGGGTGACCGGTCATCAACAATAGCTTACAGCTATAGTCGGTGACCGGTCATCAACAGAGTGAAACAACAGCTCCTCCTCCTCACAGTCGAGGGTCCTCACAACAAAGACAGCCATTTACATTAAAAAGGAAAATACACCTCAAAGAGTCTCCTTTCTGCCTCTCCTTTGATTGTGGAAATGTGGACGTGTAAAAAAAGAAGATGAAACTCCTTTGAGGACAGCATCAAGACACAATTACACAGTCCTGGAGCTCGATGATGAATGATGAAAGAGTGCAACAGGAACCGTATGCAGGGTGACTGTGACATAATGGTGAATTGTTCGTGTTTCATAAGCTCATACTTTATCTTTTGATATTGTCAATCATTATCTAAGATGTTGACACTTCAAAGTAACCAGGTCATGTAGACTTTGGGATTTTCTCTTTGTTGGGTATGTCTTGCACAGTAAGTAATGAGTTTCTAACAACAGGATATGTGACCAAATGAATGCATAAGGCAGTGAGAAAAGTGATGGCCATGTTTTGTGCCTTAACAAGCCGATTTATAGTAAGTCAGTAGTGTTTCCCATAATGCCCTCCGTCTCACCAGGCTTTACCTTTGTTTATGCTAAAAAAAGACATTGTGTTGGAAAGCAATCCAGTAGATTTCTAACCAACAGTTAAAGCTGCTCAGATTGTTTAATCAAAAAATGATTAAATAACTACATTTTTTCACCCGACTCAGCAGTCTTCTCAGTATTTTAGCGGTTTTGTTTCAGTCTCAGCGCTCTCAACAACATTGTTTTTCAGTTAAGAAACTCAGATGAACCAACTCTACAATGCCCAGCAGCAAACAGCATACAGCATAGGTAGGGACTAGATCGTGAATGGTGGAACATTTAGCAGCTAAAGAGACCGAGATAAAGATTTAAATATATATAGAGAAAGCCGCTCAGGGCTTCACAAAGTTGAGCAAAGTCACTTCAGCTGGTTTTATTCAGCCTAAACTGAGTGAGGAGTAATTGCACACATAAAGTCCTGCCATTCGTATTTCTTGGGGAAATGTTTCACCAGCTTAATTCAAAATGTCGACCAATTTTGGTGATGTTTGGACAAACTGTCATTGATTTAATTAAGGTCAGAATTGAGCCAAAAAGATGTATGAAACCAATAACTTTGAGCAATTTGAAAATAGTTTCACACGCGTAGTTCAACATTGTTATGAAACATATCCTGTGAGTTTTGTAATGACTGATCAAACAGTTTCTGATTAATAGTCTGATTTGTGTTATGCCATAAACTTGTTTTTGGGGGGATTTGTAGCGCCCCCTAGAGGTTGATTTGAATGAAACTTTCATTTTTCATGTTTCAGGTACTCTTGTGCACATATCCTGCAAGTTTTGTGATGACATCGACATTTTCGTCCATGTCGAGGAGGTTATAGCTGGCATCGACCTCTGCGTCCTCACAACCCGGCTCTACTTCGCGGAACTCCTCGAAAAGTGGAGGCATTTCCGGTCCTTCAGCATCCATCATGTCCGCCCAGCTCGAAGAGGTTCACAGCTGATGTGCTTTCACACCAAACGCGAAGAAAAATTTTGCGTTGCATTACTCACGGGTCCATTTCTGGTTATTCCCTTCATTCGCGCTAGACGCGCCGCAGAGGATGAGTGGCTTATCTCCATCGAAACAGTTATCAATTAAGCCATTTATGTCCGCCATCAACCATGAAAGAAATAACCACTATTTCTGCTTAGTACTTGTTGTGGAAGTCACAGATATACCGAGAAACTAAACACTGTCTTGTCTGGGTTCATAACATCATCCGGAGGAGCTCCGTGGATTTCATCGAGGTGTATTCACTGTGTCTAGCAAGCCACACGGCGGCTGTTTACTACAGCTGTATGAACACAAAATAAACAGATTTTACGTTTAAGGCCATTTTTTTTCCTGATTCAACAACGGCAGGATGTCAGTGATGACAGGAGGAGCATTTCAATGCTAATAGGTTTTCGGGACACAGCGCCACGCAAAAAATGAGGCAAATTTGCGTATTTTGTGTTATTTGCGTCATTCGTTACTCGCGTCTATTCGCGTCTGTGCATTGACTTTGTATGTAATCTACTCGTGCAAAAAACTTGTGACACCTTTGGTGTGAACACGGCATTAGCCTCCTTTCCAGGATCTTTTTTAGCATGGACGCACAGTGGTAACATGACTGATGGTCAGCCAACAATGCCTAAGCGTGTTTAGCACCAATGCTAGCTATGCACATTGGATGAGGGTCCCTGCCTGGGTGGATGCCCCGCATGACGCAGAGCACAGGCGGGATGCAGCCTCTTTGGCCTTCAGTTCCAACCCTTTAATAGCGGCCGAAGACATGGCGACTGGAAAGGAAGGGAAATGCATAAACAATTAGCAATGTGTTAGCCTGTCGTTAAATTGCGCTAGCAAACGGGGTTTAGCCCGCGCTAACGACGTACCATAGGGGTTCGCTCTGAACTTCGGGTACTCGGCTAACAAACTAATGCTAACCGAAACCTGGGCTCGCCGTAACGCGTTAGCCAGAAGGAATAATGTCACACAGTCACCGACAAAACGAGTAAACAGGGTAGTCGGGGGAGCAGCTCGCCTTGACGCGAACACTGCACGAATATTCTGTGTAGCGTCTAAAATATACTTCTTCCGAAGTACTTACTCAGCAAATCCAGACTGAAACTAGGAACTGCGTTTGGCAACGTATTCCTAAACAGGTCGTCTGTGAACTGTGAAAATCCAAGCTAGCCTCGATGAGGTAAGGGAGCTGTAGTTTCTTGACAGGAAGAAAGCGAGAATGACTTGCGAGGGAGCGGTCAACTGTGGTAATATGAGGGAGCGGGGCCCTAGCACAGTTCAAACTGTCTGTCATTGACAGAGGTGGTGTCATTGGAGCTTCCGTAGTTGGTCACACCAAGGCGATTCCCATAGTGAAACATCCAACGATGTTAGAAAAAGAACCGTTGTGCTGTTATTCCACCTTGCCGTCCTGCATAAAAGATAAGGACAGGGAGTGGTGGGGGGGGTTGCAGAGTAGTTCCGCGCTAATCTGTTAGGGGAGGTAGTGACAGAGTCAAACCGATGTCTGTGTAAAACGGACAGCCGCCACGGCGGGACTACACACATATACACACTAGACGTCAACACTGTCGCGTTACACATCACACTTCTTTTGCTGCGGGAATACCAGCATGCCATCTAAAATCACACACAGAGGCGGTAATATGCCGCCATAGTTTGGTTGAGTGTACGATAGCAAAGCAGGCGTAAAGGCTGATTGTCTTTGCAGCAGTGTTGCAGAATCTCCGCGTAAAAAGGGCTAGACACACATGCACACACAGCCTTGCAGTGTCCCAATCTTCCTAAGTGAGGGACCCAAAGCCCCATAATTATCACACATCCACTTAGTTTGCCATTAATCAAAGGCACCAGCTGATTGTTTTGGAATCGAAGAGCCCGGACCTGCAGTCTCTTGTGATGTTTTAGACGAACGATGTTTTCTTGCAGACGTGTAGACTTGAAGATGGGTAATGAGAGAGCTACGCCCGGCTGCTGGAGGCCCCAGACTCCTCTCACTGTTTCTTTTAATTACACCTGCACAGAGGAGATGTTAGGAGTGGAACTCAAAAGAGTGCAGCGTGGAATGGTTGTTTGTTCTCTGATAGCACCTAAAGAGTGTGACAGATACTTCTTTCATGTCTGCTCAGGCTCACTTTTACATTCCTGTGACATCAGATCAAAAGAGATCATATGAAAAATGCCTCTTTGTTGTTATATATCTGTATCAGGTAGTGTATCTCTCTGCCTCCACTGATACTCTGACTCCCTCACCTTCAGCTGTTCCAGGTCAGGTCTCTCCATGCTGACCACCGCAGCCAGCAGCTGATCCTCCAGGCCGTCTCTGGTCACTGTGAAATTTATTAAGGTGCACTGGGCCTGCAGCTCCGGCTGGTAATGAGGGCTGGCGAGCTTGGTGTGTAGGATGAGACGGAAATTAGGGTTGTACTCGCACTCCTTGTCTCCGATCTTTATGTACCTGGTAACAAGAGCCAGAAAACTTCTGATCATTAAGAGCCACTAAATGGAGGTAGAGATTCTAAAATAGGAAAGCAGACACCAGATAAGGGGATTCATCAATAACTGCAATGCTTTATACTGCAAGTCCAAGGTCTTATGTCAAACTCTTTCCTGTATTAAGAATGTCAGGTCACTATCAATTGAACTATTATGCTGGTGTTATTCTGTTTCTTGTTGTCAACAAATCCCACAAAGACACAAAACTAATCTCTCAATACTTTCTGACTTCCCTATTCTGTCTGCGACACTCAGCTCCAAGCTCATTGGTTCCTACTGAAGACTTTCAATACAGATCACAAAGACATTGTTTCATTTTTTAACAGAACTTTCATAAGCAAACCAATTCTCTCTCACCCTGACCTGGAAAAAGTCATTCATGCATTCATCTTTTCAAGACTCGACTACTGTAACTCCCTTCTCTCTGGCATCAACCAGAAGTCACTCTCTCTCCTCCAACTAGTTCAGAACGCAGCAGCTCGGCTTTTCACTGGTTTTAACAGATGACATCACATTACCCAAATCCTGGCTTCTCTTCACTGGCTCCCTGTTTGTTTTAGAATTGGTTTTAACATTTTACGCATCACTTTTAAAGCACTTATGGGTCTGGCCCCAAAATAGAAATAGGAAATGTTGTCCTCAGGTGGGGCCCTCCTGGCTGTTCCAAAGTCGAGGCTAAAAACTAAAGGTGACCGTGCTTTTGCTGCCTTGTCTGTTTTTAATTAAAGCTATATAAATAAAGTTATTATTATTATTATTGGTGTTGATTTTGGCAGTCCCTGTGGACAAAAGCTATTGGGTTTCCGAACAACAGAATTCCTTAAGAAAACCTCTCCTGGTCCTGGTTCTCCCGTGCCTCCCCTCCCACTAGTAAACAAAGGAGCTTATGCTGATCCTGCGTGGAGTCAATCGTTGTGACAGATTTCGGAGGGAATTGGACCTGATGACAGGCATTAAGAATAACCATATAGAAATAGCCAGTATTCTGGCTGATGGTCTAGTTTACTTATGTAGCTCATATAGAGGGATCAGTGTTAAACTTAATGTTTCACAACCAGCTACGAGTTCCTCGAAGTGACTTTAAAAAGGCTCAGTAATTTGCTGAAACAGCTGGCTGCTGTAATGTTCTGGAAACGTCACTCAAATGGTGCATTTGTTGGGGACTATTTTCAGTGGCAGATTTATACACATGTGCTGCTCTAGTGAGTATGTACGGCAGCAGGAGGGTGCTTTCTCCTTTCATTTGGTTGCTCTCATGGAAGTACTCCAATGCAATACTGTCTGTTATTATTTTCTATCACTTCATACTGTCTCTTTTATAAAAATTGTTATTTTTCATGGTCATTACTTGAAGGGGAACGTTCAGTGTTTCCACTGTATGTGTTTACTGACTTCGTAAAGCTTGCAGTAGTATTTATCTGATACATACAATATGTGTATATTACAGATGTTGAAAGTGTTAAAACTACAGTATGACAGTTTTGCTTTATGGAAGGTTGATAATAGTTATACTATTTTGAATTGAAGCTGTCATCATCTGATGTTTTGTGTCAATGTGATAATTTCACTCTAATGGTAATAAAGTAATTGATGTTTGTTTGTTTATTGACAATGTTATCTTACTGTATGTACAAGTGGAAAGTCCTTAGTATAAGACAAGAGTGTTTTCACTCCAACTAAAAACAGTAAGAAAGTTCTCTGATTTATAATCCATCATGTCAGAGGTGGAACACTGACGAGATGACATGTTTGCCAAAGAAAGGGCCAATATGAAACACATATAATGTGTCAAACAGGCCGGCAGTGCTATAGTGCTGCTACAATACATGTTTATTATGAAAAAAGTATATTATACACATTGAATCCAGTGTGTTGAGGGTTTATGTAGACATGCATTAGTTGCTCTGCTCTAAAAACTTGAGTTCCTAAATATACAGCTACCTCCAGGGGAGTCTTAAAATAATGTATTTGTAAATCTACATTTCCATGACAAATGTTCAAACTCCATGTGCTGATCAAGAACAAGTGACTGGATTGAAAGCTACTAAAGAAACCTTGAGGTGAGATTGTCTTGTTGGCAGGTAAGGTTTAATACTTAGCCCTGGCTCACAATGTTTTTAAAAGGTTGAAGTCTTCTTTACCTGCCCTTCTTAATGGTTTCTCTGCCCAGCAGAGGACCAAGAACAGGATCCAATGTTTCCTCCAAGTTCTCTATCAGAACCACATCACCTGCTGCCAGTGCTCTCTCTACGGCATTCAGGAACCTGAGGACAAAACAGCAGAATCCCTCTGTCAAGATCTTCTTCCAAAGATGACCATGAGCACATCTCACCACAAAGCCTCTTACCCTCTCTGTCCCATGCGGATGACACGTAGGTTTTCACCATATTTGGCTTTGATCCACTTGATGCCTTGCAGCTGGGGGTCCACCATGAGGGGCCAGCGCTGGCAGGAAGTGAGAATTGTGGCGTTTTCAGTGGACATCCTGTCAGCGGGCAGCCCCTCATTCTGCCATGCCGCGATGTCGGCGTCGTCTGTCAGCATGGTCAGAGGGTCTAGGTCAGGCGTCACTGGGATGGGAACCTTACAGATGATAGCGACGAGTACATATTCAGTTTGCATCATTTAATACTACTACTACTACTACGAATAATAATAATAATAATAATAAATGAATATTTAGCATATAAGTTCTTAATGACCTTTTTTTTGTTATAGATATAAAAAGGAGTATTGTGGACACATGTACTTAAGATGGTGATTTTAAATGTGGGTTTGGATATATTGTTCAGCATCTGATTTCCATCAGCATCCATAAATTGCAGGAGAAAACATAAGCAGCTCATGTTGACCAATCACAGTCCCTTCACAGTGAGAATGTCAGACAGGTCGTAAAGCTGCATAACAAAATCCTGAGTGCTCATAACTACATCATGGGGATGTAAGCTCATAGATGTATGAAGACAGCTGGATACCAAATCCCCTGCAGCCCCAAAAGTATTTTCACCATAGATCACCATTGTAAAAGAGATGCCTTGAAAACTGTTGACAGGACGCCTCAAACTTCAAACAAGGTAAATTATATGGCATTATATTTGTAAAACTTTCTCATATTAAAATGTGACATCATCCCAATATAAAGTCTGTGAGTTGAGAAGGAGAAACACTACTGAGCATGTGCAGCGGGCTATAAAAAACTTTCTTGGCTTATGCGCTTGGCCAGCAGTGACCTTTCAAGTGACTGGGTGCCATTTAGAAGTCCAGTACCCCGGAATGAATCCCCGCGTAAGCTGTGCTGCATGTTAACATGGACAGTCTGAGTGGTGGTTTCCTTCCAGATACTGTCAGCTTGTTTAAAACCTTCAAATGTTCAAAGTCTGATCATCCGACTGCTTGTGCTTGTTGCCCAGTCTGATTTCTAGCAATGTCGGTGCATTCCAAGATTTCAGTAATTACTTTAGTAAGTGCAGTGTTATAATAACCCACAGAAATGAAGTTAAAAATGTGTTTTCTTGAATGTTGTCTTCACGCTCAGTGATCCCCACAAGCATCCTGAGCTGACAGATAGTTCTTGAGAGCTCCATGTGGTATCTCCATAGCTGCTGTAATCCTGACATGTAGTTACATTTTTGAGTGAGAGCACGTCAGCCATCCACCCTTAATGCACCAGTGAGGCCACCCACCTCCAGCTGACTGAGATAGGGCCTCCAGGTGTTGTCCATGAGCTGGAGACGGTAGCGTTTGGTGAAGTATCCCAGGTAGGAGATGAAGGCGGTGATGAGGAGGACGTCCCCACATAGAGTCCTCCTCTGTTTCTTGAAGTTTTCTACAGCCTCCGCCCAGCGAACGTTCTCTGATGCTAGACCTCCCACCTCAAACACAGGGACAGACCGAGAGCACATTGATCTATTTCCCTACATTACTGTAACATATTCTCCACAGGCAGCCTGAAAAATCAAATCTAAATTTGTCTACAGCTGCCGTTGTTGATGCTCAGCCTCATAAACACCAGGAAATCTCCAGAACAACAGCATCTTGCACCCTTCAAGTCCTTTTTATTAGGTTTTCATATTGTTTATCACCTCTCTGCTCGTGTACCCTCTTCTCTACTTTACTGCAGCAATGATCCAACTCGCCTTCAGGGATCACCTTAATATCTTGTCTCTTCCAAACTCTGATACTGACTGTAACGTCTTCGCATACATCCCAGAGACACTGTACGCTTCAGCAAGCTGTGACTGACGAGCAGAGCACAACCTCTCATGCTTTTGTTGCTCCTGTCAGGCCTTTTGAAATCTTCTTCTGCATAATTTACATTATCATACTAACAGTGTCAACACTCCTCTTTTTGTTGTGCTGCTATCAGCAGCACATTTACACCCTGCCAGCTAATGGTGGGATTTATATGTGTGTGTGTGTATGTGTATGTGTGTGTGTGTGTGTGTATCTGTGTAAACATATGTACTGTGCACCTAAGAAAAAGACAGCTGCACTAACAAGCAGATGTAAAAATAGCTTTTAGGTGTATGTGTGTAAAAATACAAGTTGGTGCACTCGTGGTGTCATGCGAAAGCTACAATCTTTTTCTGTTTGTTTTTATTTTTCTATTCACATTTATACTTTGTTAGAAACCATCTATAATGTGATGCTTGAACTTCAATAGATTCAACTGTTTCCGACTGTCATTTTTTACTTATATATTTGTATAAGTCAAAGCTGACGATATGTATGACATCAGAATCCAACCATGTACGTACATAAACCAGCTAATGACTTGTAGGTTTGAATGTCAGCCAAGCTTTATCCTGGAGTGCACAACAAATGGTGAGGACTGATGAAAAGTCTAATGTCCGCATGTTTTAAGGATATTGTTGTTTACATTTTTGACGAATCGTTGCTTCGAGTGCGAGCAGCTCCTGTTTGTACTCAGATTACTCTGGTAATGAAGAAGATGTTCTCAAGTCATTAAGAGTGCCTTTTTTCTTCTGACTACGTCTTTGGACGTCTATCATGTCCTCCGTGGACACTACCAGTAGAGTGTGGGTTCAGTTGACTGTTGCAAGGTGCAAATGATGTGTGTGTGTTTAGATTTTAGTGAGTTATGACTCTATGAAGAAGTTGTGTGATGTTTGTAAATTGTGTCACAACTGCAGACATATTACGGTCATTTATCAAATTGCATAATCAGTTCATAATAATGTTTTGTATTGGTTTTCGTCGATACTAAATATGTATATGTGCATTTAGGACAAGCACAGCGAAAAGTAGTTTATGGGTATACATGTCTATCAATACAAGTTTGTATCCATCTGTATCTTTCTGAGGGAAAGAGCAAGTGGGACAGATGTGTGTGTGTGTGTGTGTCTGTGTGTGTGTGTGTGTGTGGTGCTCTGTGTGACCCCGGTGTTGCCCTCCTCACCAGGCGGTTGGCCAGGGAAATGGTGCGCGCCGTTGACTCTGCTTCCTGTTGGCACTTCAGCTTGTCTGCAGTGGCTTTCTCAAACTTGGCTGTCAGCTTGGCCAGGTTCTCATTAAGGTGCTGATAGGCCACAAACACACAGACAGACACACACAGGAATAGAGACAGATTGGCACTTGTTAAAATACAGTGCGGTCCTAAAGAAACGTCAGCGACAAAGTACAGTGAAAGCTAAAGTCTCTCCATGAAAGAAACTTGGGAGTGTGTGAACAGTTAGGTAAAAGTTATCATTCCTTCTGCTATGGATTTATTTGGCATATGGAAGCAATTAGCACAAGGACAAACAGGATTAATCGGAGGAGAGGGTACACAGGTTCAGTAGATTAGTCTGAGCATTCCTAATTCCCCTTGGCTCCGAACCCACTCTCCACTCAAGCGATCTGAATGAGGGCTGAGAAATGACAGCGAGAAGTCATGCTGGATCTTACGGCAGGGTTTGATGTAAGCAGCCGTCGCAGCGTCCCGTGCACCACGGTCTGCTGGGGCTGATGGGATGAATGTCAAAAGCCACAGAGAAACAATTATTTACAGCTGCTTTTATCAATAGGGTTTTAGGTTGATGGATTTGGTTTTAGATTAATGAACAGTAAAAGCCTTTAATAGCACTCACACCAGCTTTGTATCGATGAAATGCTAGTGGTATATCACTTTTGGCAGAGTTCTCAACTGTCACTCAAGCCTTGATAAAATAAATCATATCCTGAATTTTTGCTCCTTCTTATAGCCTCTGGTTGTTTTTATTCTATTTCTGTGCCATTCAATTCTTATTGTATTGCATATCTTCTGGGTTTGATGGAGCTGAGATTTCTGGCTTTCACAAATATTGCTCAGCCCACAATCTGTTTTGTACAAACGTCAGCCCACCAACGTAAGTTTAAAGACACCCCTTAGTGTTTCTGTCAGTGACTTCAAGTCCTTTCTTTCATAATGTATCCTCAGGATTTTAGATATTGAAATTGCCTCCTTTTGAAACAGATACTTGGCATGTAGCAAATCAACTTTTCATTTCCTGTAACCTCATTCTGACGTGATGGCTTACATTGATCTTGCTCTTGATGGCGGCGAGCTTCTCCTGTGCAGTAGCCAGCTCTGCATTGGCCTTGCTCAGAGCCTGCCGCTTGGGCTCCACCTCGCAGTAAACCTCGTAGAACTTGACAACGTTTAAAACCCAGGAGCACAGGCCGGCTGCCGCGTTCGACTTGGAGGCCACCAGATCTGGCTGGAAATCTGGATCCTGAGATCGACAAGATGAACAAATACTGTATAAAATAAATAAGCAATAATGATGAACATGATTTAACATTTGTATTTGACCACCACTATTGAAAATATTAAAGCTCTTTTAGCAGACATATAAAAACTTGTTACATCCATAGTCTGTAAATTAAATCAGTGTGGTGCACATAGTATAATTTAACTGGTTTCTTTTCTCCGTCTGTCATCGAGACGCTCAGCAGCCATAATGGGCCACTGTCATCTTAGTCACGCCTCTGCTAAATGTAGGACTCATTAGTGCATTTTTGCCAAGCAGCAGACACTGCACACTGTGCGCCGTTAGCTTGGACTTTAATGAATGAGGGCTAATTGAGATGCTCACCTGCAGGTACGGCTGAATAGCTTTGAGGCAAGCCTCTGGGACCTTCTCCTTGTTGAACTTTATTAGAGAGTCCAGGAAGGCATCCACTTTGGCCATCATCACCTTTGCGGCCTTCCAGCTGCGATCTTTTGGGACTTTGCCGCCAGGCGCTGTCAGGACCATGACTGCCGCTGTGACGTTGGTCACGGCCGCCACCGGAGAGCCGAATGACTTCAACTCTGTCAGGTTGTTCTGAGGTAGGCCAGATAGAGGGAATAATGAATGGAAAATGAAAGAGCTATGATTTAATTGAACAACTGCATATCTCTGCTGTCTGCTGGGGGAAAAGAGGGAGAAAATGGATAGGATTAGACTAAAGAAAGAAGAACCTGTGCTGACTTTAGGAAGACAACAGAGAATTCTAATTAGGGCATCTTTAGAGAGCTCTAAGCAGTGATTGAACTGTCTGTTCTGCTTGTTTGAACAGGGAGCACCTTTAAACACAGAGGGTGTTTTTGGAAATCCCAGAGGCTGCTCATAAACCTACACGGGATGAGAGGATGAAGTAAAATGCCTGCAGAACTGAGAGAAGACATTATTTTAACAAAGACCCAGCTAAAGCCTGTGATTCAATACTCTTCTCAACAGTTCAAGGCCTGTGTGGACATAACTTATTCCACTGAAGCTGGAAAAACGAAATCTAACAAAGACAAAAGAACACAACCCCTCTTTAAAAAGACAAAAACAAAGAGAAAAGGGAGTGATGGAGACATGACGGGGATATGAGAGTAACTGACCTTGTTGAGAGTGTTAAGGGCATCCTGAGCAGCAAGGAGAGCTGGTTCTGCCTTGGTCAAGTCCTCCTCACAGTCCCTCTGTTTGCCACTGACCACCACAGCAATGGCCGCCACCTTTTGCTCTTCCTCATCAGCAACTGCCTTCTCCCTGGACACCTTCTCAGTTTCTATCCCAACCACCTGGGGGAAGCACACAGGATTTATTGCTGGGCTAATGGTGGATTAGCTATCGCAGCATGGATACAATGCAGGAAATAACAAACAAGTTTTCTATTTTTATCTTGAAGAAGAGAAAAAAGTGGAATTATATGTGACTTATTATGCAAATTGTAATCATTTGCACTGGGCAACTTGCTGACAAACTTCAAGCGGCAGCAACAAAAGTTCCACATGCAGAAAACACCACGAAACCTCAAGAGATATCTCAAAACTAGGGCACATTAAGGCCCAACTATCTGCAAAGCTAGATAGCACTCGAGGTCCTGTACTGTACGCGAGAAAATACCAACACTCTAAAATTGGTATTCTTTTTTCTGTTTCTAATAAATAACACATGTTCTTGCCTGGATCAGCTTGTCAGCATCCTCGTTCTTTTGCTTGAGTTCCACTTCCTGAGCAGCCAGCTTGGCCTTGAGGTCATCCACCTAACGGAGGATGAGACAGGGACACCGAGAGGTCAGTAAGATGTGACTGGATGATACTACAGCCAAGACTGAATCATGTTTACTAGACCAGAATGAAATAATCTCTCTCTCTCTCTCTCTCTCTCTCTCTCTTAATATATATATATATATATATACGTATATATATATAATATCAGCGTTGTTTGTAGGCTTGTCAATAAACCCTTAATTCAAACTCAAAGGTAACATGGAAAACATTACATTTCAGCTTTAGGAACAAGTACAAATACTTTACATTAGCATTTTTACTTTCCCTTATTAGATCAATTTAGCAAATTTCCCAAGATGTTCTTTTGTGTTTGTGCGTGTGCAGCTGCTTCAATGTGAGAAGAAAAGTACACTTTAACTTAATTAAAGCTGCGAGCTGCATTGATCGGGCCCTCGCAACTTCACGCACGGCGAGGGTACTGGCAGGACTCTGGCCATGCATTTCTGTGACCGTTATACACTGCGTGCACGAGTTAAACGGTATTTACTGATACTGGCAGGACTCTGGGTGATGCGGCCATGAATTTCTGTGACCATCATACACTGCGTGCACGAGTTAGATGATATTTCCTGCGTCGACCAGCAGCGTAGCAAGATCATGTTGCCAGGTCTTAAGCCTCAAATGTTTTGATTGTACCTCCGATACAATCATAAATGTAAGCCTGTTAAGGTCATTAAGAAAATAAATGTGTGTGAATGCGCTTCAGTGTTTGTAACATAACAGACTGTTAGTTTACTGGGATGGGGTTCAACTCCCTGCAGTGTCCTGCTGATTGTATTTGGACTTACATGAAAGTTAACAAAATAGTAGTGCCATTTGCTTTTACTTGAACACTTTAATTTAACACTGTTTTCATTTTAAGTTATTCTGCAACTTTAGATTGTAGTGTGAAGCATTCATTATAACGTTTAACCTGATTCTCATGTAGAAGCTCTGGACAGATCATTTATGCTAAAGCCCACCGACAGTGGCTTGTATCTAATTTCTGCTCTCCAAGCATCTTACTATGCACATATTTAGATCAGAGAAGTCATTCTTTTCTCATGGTGTGCCCACAAACCCTTTCAATAAGGTCAGTGTTTGGGCCGCTGTATTTATAGAATCCTGCTTACGTCCGTGCTTATCAGTAGGTGGCGCTATGACAATGAGTTAATATTGGCATGCAAAAGTCCTAAAGCCATGACAGTCGACAAGCACGTCAAGTTTGGGACAGTTTTGACAAAGTACAGTCGAGTTAAAACAGTTTGATGGATGATGGTGAACCATGTAAAATGGCCATCACACCATATCCACGTTGTTCGATGAAACCTAAAGCTTTTACTAACTTTTAATCGCTAAGGTCTTTAGATTATTCCGACCAAATTCTAAGCTGATCGGATTAATTTCCTAGGAGTTCGTAGTACAGCACCTGGAAATGGAAAAAAAACACGAGAAATTCATACAAAATTCAAAATGGCTGACTTCCGGTTGGGTTTAGAGCATGGTCCCAAGAGACTTTATTTTAAGTCCACATGTGATACATGTGCCTACCAAATTTTGTAAATCTATGTCAAACGTACAGTGAGGGCTGCTTCGTTGAAATTTTGTAGGGGGCGCTATTGAGCCGATTTGCCACTCTGAACCAATAAAATCATATTATATAACTACATTTTGGGCTTTAAATGTGTATGCCAAGTTTGCTTATGTTTCGAGCATTTCTAGCCTCTCAAAAATACCTTCATTTTTCATGGTGAAGAATGCGTCGCCACGGCAACAGCTTTCCACGAAACAACAAGCTTTGAGTAACTTTTCATCACAAAGGTCTTTAGACTATACCGACCAAATTTGAAGGTGATCTGATTAATTCCCTAGGAGGAGTTCGTTAAAGTGCAGCGCCTGGAAATGACAAAAACGACACTAGAAATTCATAAAAAATTCAAAATGGCTGACTTCCGGTTGGGTTTAGAGCATGGCCCCAAGAGACTTTTATTTAAGTCCATATGTGATACATGTTCCTACCAAATTTCATACATCTAGGTCAAACATACTGCGAGGGCTGCTTCGTCGAAATTTTGTAGGGGGCGCTATTGAGCCGATTTGCCACTCTGAACCAATAAAATCATATTCCATAACAACATTTTGGGCTTGTAATCTGCTTGCCAAGTTTGCTTATGTTTTGAGCATTTTTAGCCTCTCAAAATGACCTTCGTTGTTAACGGCGAAGACTGCATCGCCACGGCAACGGCGTTTGACGAAACATCAAAAGCTTCATGAACTGGTATTATGAACTTCTTACATTTGTGTGGAAGTAATTTGATATTGATTTGATTTACCTACTAAGAGAAACAAGCCAAAGTATAATGACTTTAACTTCCTGTTACCAGTTGGTGGCGCTATGACTATGATTCAAAATTGGCCTGCAGATGTCTTCTGGTAAAGATCTGATGATGTGGAGTCGAGATACATCAGTTTATTCGTTCATGGCGAAGGATCGAAATTCGCCGAGCCGCCACGTCGCCGCCCTTCAATAACTTCTTACAATCTTCACAATGAAGCATTATCAAGGTCTTAAGGCTTTTCTGACAACATTTGAGAGGGATCTGATTAATCTGTGAGGAGCAGGATGTCAAAGTACACAACTTACAACTTCCGGTTGCCACTAGGTGGCGCTATTACTATGATTCTAAATTAACATATAGATGTGTTCCGAGTCAGGATGTTATGACATATGAGAGATTTGGAGCAGATTAGACAATGTTCGGCCGAGTTACAACAACTTCCTGTTTCGCGGCGAATGCTGTTTTTTTGACGCCACGCCACTTCGACATTTTCCCAGTATCCCAAGCACCTCCTTTTTGCGACGAAACACTAAGAATAATAATAATAATAATAAACAATCAAATAACAATAGGTCCTCCGCTCCGACTACGTCGGTGCTCGGGCCCTAATAAACATACGAAAAACAATAGGTCCTCCGCTCCGACTACGTCGGTGCTCGGGCCCTAATAATAAACAATCGAATAACAATAGGTCCTCCGCTCCGACTACGTCGGTGCTCGGGCCCTAATAATAAACAATCGAATAACAATAGGTCCTCCGCTCCGACTCCGTCGGTGCTCGGGCCCTAATAAACAATTGAAAAACAATAGGTCCTCCGCTCCGACTACGTCGGTGCTCGGGCCCTAATAATAAACAATCGAATAACAATAGGTCCTCCGCTCCGACTACGTCGGTGCTCGGGCCCTAATAAACAATCGAAAAACAATAGGTCCTCCGCTCCGACTACGTCGGTGCTCAGGCCCTAATAATAAACAATCGAATAACAATAGGTCCTCCGCTCCGACTACGTCGCTGCTCGCGCCCTAATAAACAATCGAAAAACAATAGGTCCTCCGCTCCGACTACGTCGGTGCTCGGGCCCTAATAAACAATCGAAAAACAATAGGTCCTCCGCTCCGACTACGTCGGTGCTCGGGCCCTAATAATAATTCCTACAGTTTCAATAGGGACCTCGCGGCCCGACGTTGTCGGTGCTCGGGCCCTAATAATAAACAATCGAATAACAATAGGTCCTCCGCTCCGACTCCGTCGGTGCTCGGGACCTAATTAGAGTCGTCATTAGAAATTGTTTACATATACATAAATTTGACCTCTGCATTTAATCCATCTCTAGCATATTGGGAGCAGTGGGCTGCTGAGAAGGTTTCGTGTCTTGCTCAGGGACACTTCAGCACAGGACTCGTAGGATCAAACTGCCGACCTTGCAGTTGTCGGACGACCCTCTCTACCCAATGAGCCACGGCCGCCCCTATACACATACACTGATATGAGTTGAGTAGTCGATAGAGCACAGGGGTGAACTGCTGACAATAATCTATTTTTGTCTCATTAAATGATGAAAGCAAAAATCACTGCGTATATCATGGGCACTAATGAATCTATCGCTATCATCTAATTGAATCTCTCAGGCGGGTTTGAAGGGCCGATCATTTGTTTAGTTGTTTGTAACCTTGGATCTTATTAGTAATACAATCGCTGATCGAGCCGATGGCATTTTTATTGAAACCTAAACATCTCCTCAACTCTTCAAGCATAAAGAGGACTCTGTGCTTCAGGACAGTTGAACAAATAAGCTTCACAAAGTACCTAAACCTTTGCGGATACTGCTGGATTGTGCAATAAACCATGAATTTGACCTTTAATCCATTACTAGAAAAAAAACGTAGTCTGTCCAAGTATATAAAGGGCCAGAAAAAAAAGAATGGCATGCATATCTGGAAAGAAAATAAAAGCTTTAAGATCAAGAGCTGCTATCAGCACACACGCAAACACACACATAAATGCACAGACCAAGGTCGGTCGTAAAGAGAAATTAAAGCTGTTATAAACTCCTCATAACTCCCCGACAAATAGGGCTCTGCATTACCGTCCGACTCCATCACAATGTTGCTCTGGGGAAATAAAAACATGCTTGTCTTTCAGCTAATTAGCAAACAGGAAATCAGGCCAGAGAGAAGACAGCCCTTTCGGGTTGCAACGATTCTGTGCAAAAGATTCGGTCGAACATTAGACGAGCACCAAGTGAGCCATCAACATGATGAATAGGCAGAGGGAAGACGTGGGGGGGACAGACTAATTGGTGGGAGACATGGGTGATATTCAATACATCTGAGCGGCTTCTGTGTTAATTCAGATGGAAATCCATGTAGATTAGAGCCATTGTAGAATGTTATACCAACGCAAGAGGCTATCGCTGTTAATCCACGTGTGTGGACAAAGAGACGTGGCTGTGTATGTGTTTGAAAGGGAAAAAGTCAAATGTTGGCACTTATTACCCTTTTCAGGGAAACCTGATATTTTTCTTGTTCCCAATGCCAAGAGCTGTCAGGGTGCAACTGATTATGATTAGAGATTCTATTTAAACACCACTCTGGTGACTGCTAGGAGTTACTAACTGCTACTACCATTCATGCTATCATTACTACTTACACTTAGACTAGTATTACCAGCACTACTTATTTTACTAATGTTATCACAAGACTGGAAAGGACACAGCCTCCACAAAATTAAGCAGACAAAAACATGGAACTAATGTGTCCTCTGGGGAGCAGATGACTCATACACTTATACACAGCATCTCCTTCAACCCTCGCCCCACCACACACACACCTTCCATCCTTTTGTTTATCATGACCACAGCAGCCCCTGGTGAGCCACGGATCCTCTTGCACAGAATGTTAAATAACAGTACTTATAGTAGCGTGGCTATCAGTGTGGATGCACTAACAAACACAGGCAGCATTAATGGTGGCTGGCTGCTGTAAATGGTATGCTCTCTAATGAAAAGGCTTCTCTATTACCATACAGCCCCTATATATGTGTGTGTCGGCATTGATGTCACTTATGTGGAAGGAGTGTTTATGCATGTGTGTGATCTTGTGCAGGTGGGTATATGTGGGCATGTTTATGCAAAGCAATGGAGATGCACGGGTAGGGGTGAAATTATGTGTGTGTGTGTGTGTGATATTTTACATTCACTTGCACTGTGGTAGAGCCACTATAATTAGGGCTGCTTCACACACAAATCCTGTGTTGCATTATTTATATATCTCTTTTCTGCAAAGGTGTGAAGATGGTAAACATTTGGACAAATGGATCCAGGTGTAGATATTAAAGATGGAAACATGACACGCTTCAAAATAAAGAAAAGGACAGATAGTCAAGGTATTTTTCTACTCTTCGTATAGCGTAGTATGGTGAGTGCTGCGTGTGGCATTAAGTATGCAGAGGGATGAATTTCCAGCAAGTTACATGTTCTCTGTTAAGTAAATTTGTCACAGCTCCGCCACTTCTATGCTGTCACTTTATCTCTCACTCACCTAATCAGCTCATTCAGTGCACCTGTTAGTCACACCCACCTCATCAGCTCATCACTCTGCTCACTCTGCTGCACCTACTATTTAGACCCCAGTCTCACAAACACTCACTGCCAGATCGTTCTCCGCATTCATACCTGACCTTCCAGCGTTTACCCTCCGACGGATTTCCCATTGCCGACCCTGCCTGTTTGGTCTTCTCCGCCTTGCCTCTGCCCCGGTAAACCACTCAGCCTTCTGTCCCCGACCACGAGATTCTGCCTCTGTTTTCTCAGAGTTCTGTCTGCCTTCTCCCCTGACGGCTTGGCGGTCCACAGAGTGGGATTCTACACCTGTGCTTATCAAAGACTGTTACCTGTTGTGTGTTCAGTTGAGAATAGAGCTTTGATTCCAACTATTCAGTGTGTCTGTCCTACTGCTTCTGGGTCCTTACCACACCCGTTACAAAATTGAACTTATCAGAGTAGTTTTATTGCAAAATACTTCTTATACTTGAGTCATTACTTTTATTTCGTTACATTTGGATACATTCATCGCATTATTCGTTAGGAGGCAGCTGGTCCCAGTTCCGCTGGCGCTCTGTTAAGCTTTGTTTATATGAACGGTGGCATTTATACTCTATGCTCCGGAACGCCAGAGGGCGTACTAAAAAAAGAATCAAAAAGACAACGAGTAACTCATACATATGCCCGTAGACTGTGGGTGTAACTTACAAAAAGCCATAAACCAACCTCCACAATGCAGAGGAGGGATTGTAATAATCTGTAAACTTGTATCTCATATTCATAAATGATTTTATTGCTTTCATACAAGCCCTGTAAAGAAACGAGTTAAGTAATGCATGCATTATAAAGAAACAAAGGTTGAATATCGTGAAAACAATTTGATTTGGCTGCAACATATTTACTCAAATGTAGATTTTTAAGACTTTCTCTTTATAAAGCTTTTAACAGCGATTTGACCTTCTTTGTATAATCCCTAGACATGTAAACAGTGTTTTTATTTGTGACAGTCACATGATCGTGCCTCGCTCCGGCTTTACAACAGCGAGTATAAAGTAAGCTTCATCCTGCTGCAGCCACGCCTCCACATGACTCTGTTCAAGGCATCGGGGCTGAAGCCACAGCAGGAGTAACGTTAACGTTATGGCTTTCAAATAGCACTAGCAGCTAATGGTCACCGATACTCTACCCACCACTGAGAAGTGTGGACATCACTAACCAACTACTACTAACTCTACTACTACAATATTACTAATGCAACTATTAGTACTGTACTATGTCTGTGACTAGTAATATTACATTCTACTATTAATATTTCTACTTGTACTACTATTTTTTGCTGGTTTACCTTCTATTACCACTACTATATTATTAATGCTACTACGTCAGCTACTATTACTATTACTTCTACTACTGTTACCGCTGGTTGGGTTAGACTTTCTCGTTCCCCGTCATTTTGACGGACAGTGTTGCAAAAATCTATTAACAGTAAATTTAATTTCTTTATTATATTAGGACATAGGCTGAAGGCGTATTTAAAGGTAGAGTCTGTGATTGTAATCCAATACAATTTGTCATATTCAATAAATATCTCTTCATGGTCCGCTAGCTGTCCGTTCTGTGTGTGTGTGTGTGTGTGTGTGTGTGGTGTTCATAGGGAGCCCTGCCTCCATCAATGTGAAACAAACAAAGTGGATTGGACTGAAGGCTCCAATCAGCCCCAGTGGCTTTACATTACATTTAGTACAACTACTAGGGCTAATGTCTATGTTCTATTGAGTTTTTTGAATGAAGTTACAAATTTCTTTGAATTTTAGACTGAGACAGCAGCACACATGGTACTGTATTTGTATGTTTTAATAATTACTATATACTGAACAAGATTATAGATTGTTTATAAGGGAAAATATGAAGAGACACAGACAGTGCGTCACTTTTCATGTCAACACACAAAGCAGATGAATGAATTTTTTTCTTTGTATTTCCCTCGGACAGACGACTTCTCATGAACGAAAGACAAAATATGTTTCAAATTCCATGGCTCCAACTCCATTTGCTGGTGAAGATCAAGGGATATGAACAAAAGCTCCTGAGTTGCTACTAAATGGACTGCGTGGTGACATTATTTTGTCAACTGCTATTCTGTTAAGATCAACTGCTGAAGTCATGGGAATTTTGGGATGTAAACTTTGAGAAAAAAAAAAACAAATAGATTTGCGAAATGAGACATTACCGATGTGGCCTAGTTCGTGGCAGCTTGTTGACTGTACCTGAGCGGAGGTGCTGTTAAGCTTCAGCAGGCCGTTCTCCAGCCGCTCCATCTTAGTGGCGAGGTCTTTGCTCTTCTGGCCCAGCAGGCTGCGATACAGCTTGATCTGCTCCAGGAAGGACTTGGGCGTGGTGTAATTGTAGCGCCGCTCATTGGCCAGGTACTCCCTTGATGTCTGATTGACACTCATGTGGACGTATGCCATGAACTTACTGACCGAGTCCTTCACTTGGAGCTGTAAGAGTTACAAATGACATACTTCACAACAAAAGATCACTGTGCAGATTTGTCTCGAAAGCAATATTTTCCTGAATTCAATTTTTGGAGCCTCTGGTCTGCTTTTGAACACGGTGCCTGACATTTGAAATATTTTTGGAGTGTGAACATCATTTTTGTGGGTGGCTTCGTTCCATTCATGAGCTGTTCTCACATCAATATTCTGCACCTCCTGGAGGAACTTGAAGCTGACAGACTCCAGCGCCTCCTGTGGCCACTCGTGAAACCAGTCGATCGCTGTACAGTTCACCACTGCAGGGAACTTCCTGCTGCGAACCCTCAGTTTACTACCAACTGGAGAGAAACACAGAGCCACCTGCAATACAAGCACACACAGACACACTCACCAAGGTCAAACAGAGTTGATACAGCAGCGAGATCATACTAATTATTTGCAGCTACATCTTTAAGCAAATAAAGCCTCCAGCAAGCATGTGAATTAAGAGTGTGTTGAGCTGTGGGCTGAACAGCTGGCTTGTTGAGAAGCTCAGCCAGATGCTCGATACCATTAGAAACAAACATGCAGAACGCACACCCAAAGACACTCCTGATCATAATCAAGTCTGGAGAAGGAAGTAGCCTCATACTTGCCTTACATTTCCTGTGACGATGGAAACGTATCTAACCCAGCTTCTTTTGCCAGTAACCCTTTATGTATAGCCATATACATGTGACGTCTTGTCATAGGTTCTTTACACTCTAATACGACTATCCATCAAGTGCAATTCTCACAATACAGACTCTTTACATGTTCCTCACAGTACTGTTATTCCTGGCAGCAGGTTTGACATGTATTCAATATTTTGTGGATATTTGAAAAGAGGCACATTTATTTGGGAATGATGAAATACCAACTGAGGTCATTAAGGTCTTCAAACCAGATTTTTACATAGATATTTGGCTCCTCAGCAAGAAAGTTACCTCAGATAATGCAGAACCCAACTTGACAATTATGCAACCAAAAAGTTTCCAAATAATGAAATCATCACAAACCAACACACACAGAGTGTGGGGCATTGTCAGGAGCCCTGAAGCTGACTAGTCGGGAGCAGTTCATTCAATGATTGATTTTCACTTTTATTAGAGTAGTGAATGGTTAAAATAGGAAGTATTTCACAAGGAAAAGAAATATAATTTTGGTTGGTCGAATTGTTTGGACTTTACACAGTAAGCATCTTGCAACCCCATTAGTCATCTAATACAGCCAGGTTGGGATCCACTGGTCCAAACCAATCTGCTCCGAGGTCCGATTGTAATAATGATTTATATGTCTGGCTCAGGATTTAAACTGGTGCTCATCATGCAGAGTTAACTCTGAATGAATCATATTACCAACATTACCCTTTCCATCCAGACAGCCAAACAGTTAGATATCCCCTCTTTACAAACCCGTGCTCATGGTATTGCCTGCCAATTGTATTCACTCTCCAACACAGGCAACTTGAGCTGGGAGCGAGGCAGTGGTGGTGGATACTGTAATAATGACAGGATAAGCAACGCCCTGCGATCCCTCTCTCCCCAGGCGGAACAAAGCAGCTACACGTTGGTGGAATTATCTGCAGCTAAACGGAGGCTTTTCTGCTCATGTCGGTGATGTATAAGGACGTCCAAAAGCATTCAAGTTCTTCTCAGAATGTCAGGACAGAAAATCGTCTCGGGAAAGGCTTCATTATAAAGCCAGATGCTTTTGAAGTACGAGGGTTTTTCTTATTTAGAATTAGAGTGTGAGGCGGCATGCCATCACTATATTAAGAGACGGTGGAGATCATATACAGATACAGTTCTATGGGAGAGATTAATGGCAAACTTTTTCTCTGAGGACAACTTAATCTGGATGATTAGTAGTGAAATGCAGAACACACACAGCTTTTTGACCTGCACTTGTCTGACTATCTGACTGGTTCACCTTGAGCTGTCTGCGAACCCGGTCGATGAAGAACTTCCAGCAGTTTTCCCTCGTATCCATCAATCCCGAGCCGCGGACCTCTGGCCTTACGTTGCCAATGATGTTCTCCATCTCGTCGTCCGGGAACAGGTCAGGAATCTCTCCTTGAATGAGTAAAATCAGCCACATTACCACTGGGAAGGAAAGACCGCCAAGACTGTGGGAAGCAGACATTGGGATTTCATTCTGTTAAAGAGCTAAAGTTGTGCAAGAACTCTCCAGAATTTTCTTATCTTAAGATCTGAACTGACACCGAGACTCTCTTATCAAACGTAGCTGTGTTAATAGAGGTGGTGGCAGCAGGAGTTCATACAGAGGGCTTATGCTAATGCGGCGAGCTGCTTTAAGTCACAGCCTCATGGAGCAGAACACGGACTGTTGACATATAGGGACTACACACCACCTACAAATTGAGTACAGATGTGCTCTTTTTTGAAACCAGGCACTTGCAGTCGCTTGACTTTTACCCCCTGGTTAGCTCATGGCCTGTTCTGGTGTGACATTATGCTAAAAGATAAACCCTGATCAGTACTAGTCTGATAACCTGATTGATTGATTAAATATTAAGTCTGATGCTGTGTTGATGTTAGCTCATTTTTATTTGAGAAGGGGTGCCACCACCTTCATTTAAGTTCCTAGGAGCAGTGAACTTAACATTTTCCATGACAATCATGGAAAGGATTTAATAGATGATATTTCTGTAAGTAAAATCACAACAACCTCGGGCACAGTGGAATGACCACCCCATTCCTAATCCGGCCAATAATATTACCGTATTTTCCGCACTATAAGGCGCACTTAAAAGCCTTTAATTTTCTCAAAAAACGACAGTGCGCCTTGTAATCCGGAGCGCCTTATATATGGATCAATTGGTTAATTGGTTGATCCATACTGGTTGTACACGGCGCTCTGTCAAAATGTTTCAGTACGACTGGTAAACTACAAAGCCGCACCGCGGTAAACACCGGTACTGTGCTTACTCCTAGTCCAACACCACTTGTGTGTATAAAGACCCCAAAATGGCACCTTTCAAGAGACACGCTTACGACGCTATTCTATTCTATGCGCCTTATAATCCGGTGCGCCCTATATATAAAAACAGTTCTAAAATAGGCCATTCATTGAAGGTGCGCCTTATAATCCGGTGCGCTTTATAGTGCGGAAAATACGGTATGTAAGGTTGGTTGTCGGTTCAAACAGTCACCAGAAAAAATGATAGATATAAGCAGCAATTCTAGTGTTACATGACCGCTGGGGATAGCTTAGCTAGTTCTGCTGACCACAAGCAGGAAACGACAAACATGTCCACTGGTGAAACACGCCTCTTGTTTTACTTTTGTGATTACTGTGTAAAATATACAGTAGCATGTAGTGTAATAGTAAGTAAACTCAGTAATGTCAGTTACAGCAACACCTAGCTATCTAACGTTTGCTAACATTAGCCACTATGAGCTACTGGTCTTATCAGACCAAGTAAGACTAGTGCCGCAAAACCCCTGAGAGTACTGAACTGAGCAAGTGTGCCTTTTATTCCGTAGCATTTAAGTCTTTATTTTTAAGGATAAGATTGAATACATTTTTTTTTAGAAGTTCATGGTCTTGCTTTATGTCTTCAAATGTGAAATTAGATGTTCTAAAGTTGTCATTGTATTGTGGTCCTGGCATCGGTTGGTATATGCCATCCTTTCCAGATGATATACTACATTCATTTTTGCATACTAACTGCCAAACTATTGCACTGCCAACATTAGCATTTTGAGAATGAATCTAAATTCATATTTCATATTGCACTCTGACAAATATAAATCCAGATGTGAAGCCAGCCTGCAATTCTTCACAGTGATGTATTGTAGTTAAGTAATGTTACACAAATGGCAGCCCAGTGATTTGCTGCTGCGGTAAAGCAGCGGCATTTCTGCCTTGCAAAACGTGACACACAGTACTTAGTGAAGCCTGCAGTTACCCGATGCCAACAGATCGTTGAGCAGAACGAGGAACTTCTCGTCTGCCAATTGGGCGTCAGTCATTAGGAACACAGTGCCAATATTCTTCACGCCAGCTTTCATGTAGAGGGACGCCAGATCGCTCTGGGTGACAGAGAGAGAAAGACATGGTGTAAGAGAGTGATGCAGATTGGGCAGTGAGAGGGTTATTTTGCAGTGAAACATGTGTGTCTGAGACCTGAATCACTGTGAGAATACTGTGGGGATTACCAGTACTGTGTTTACGTAGGCAAAAGATTAGGTCTATATTTCACCCAGATACACCTCCGTGTATAATTCAAACATCACCTAGCTGTAAGAAACCATTTAATACAAAATATATGACTATTGAGGTGTTCAAATGGATGTTTTTTGCAGTGTAGTATGTCGTTTACGATGTAATCCTCATCAAACCTTAAGGTCGGCGATACTGTATCCTTTTCTCAGGGTGATCTGGAAAACTTCCAGATTGGAGATGAAGGCAGCCAGTCGGGTCAGACTCTGCTTGCCGCTGCCGCCCACTCCGACCAGCAGAGCGTTCCCCCGCGGAGACTCCAGGATTCGGTTTATACGGCATCTACATGTGGAGGTGAAGACAGTCGGGGGAGGGAAAGGTGAGACGGAGGAATCAGTGGAAGGGTTAGATACCGTAAAAGGTAGGAGGAGGCGAGCCGGATAAAGACAATCTCTGACTCATAGGACAAACAGCAAAAGACAAACAAACACAGGTAGAGTCTGTCTCCTCTGCTTCTATACTGCCTGTAACCACCATCTTCACCACTCTGTTTCAGATGTACCAGAATGTAAAACAATTTGAATGGTCCTCTTGTGTCCATGTTTAAAATGAATTGACTTCATTGTCATTTTTGTTGCTTCATTTGAGGTTGTTGCCAAAAGCAATACAACACACTTTAACTGCTGTCAGTATTTACGTACCGACTGACACTGTGTACATTGAACGCACCTCAACTTTATATTTCAACTGATATTATTACCATCTTTTACTGTTCAACTCATCATGTTTCTGCAAAATGAGTACTTTTATTACTATTGTTTGTCATCCAATGACCTCATTTTCTGTTTGTCAGTTCAGTGAACGAGTGCTCTGAAGTCAGGTTGAATGTGTGAGGTGAGATGTGAAGGACAGCTGACAGGTGATCATCAGTGAGAGAGGGTCTGGATCTGGATTGTTAAACTTCATCACAGAGAATGTTTGTTCACATATGTAGGTCGATCCAAAGAGAACCAACATCTTCTGAGCACGTTGCTTTGGCAGCTTAGCTAGCAAAGCAACGTTTGTACGTATTCACGAACGTACTAACATACGTACATTTAGAAAAAAACAAGCAACAGTCGCCTTCAAAATAAATGCAATGCAACTGTATTCCGTGCATGATGTACTTTTATTTACGTTTTATTCCTAATTACCCATTGATGTCCCGTACAATGCCCAGGTCTGCGTTAAGAGTTTTTTAGACTGAAGCAAAATCGAATCTGTTCTCTGCATTTTTGTTAGCCGTCATGATGTATGCTGGATTACTTGGATTTCCCTGTCGCTGCTTCTGACGGTCTGTAAAATCGAAATGTAAATCCTAAAGTATCTGGGATGCTAGTTCAGTTCCTTGACAGTCTCCAGGGTTTCAAAATGTCCACTCACATATGAGCCATGGCGTCCTCAAACAGCACCAGGTTTAGTGTGGCGTTGACCTCATTGTAGCTGTCCAGCACCTCCAGCAGGGTTTTATTGAGGCAGCTCCAGGACTCAGCAGCCATGTACCTGGCCTCCCCCAGCCCACGGGCAAAGTGGCAGTACAGGTTCATCTCCCTGGTCTGCTCTAGAGTCTCCTCCATGTCCTTGGGGAGGATGTGCACACACACATATTGCAGTGGTAAACCACACAT
Source organism: Anarhichas minor (assembly GCF_050575085.1). NCBI lineage: Eukaryota > Metazoa > Chordata > Actinopteri > Perciformes > Anarhichadidae > Anarhichas > Anarhichas minor. The sequence goes on along the minus strand of NW_027466463.1, from coordinate 4,204,088 downwards.
ACCCCTGTCAGCATAACATTAGTGATAAGCTTCAACAGTCTGAACAGGGACGCAGCGGAATATCACAGCTGTGCAGAGGGTGACCTAGTTCATTTTCAGCCTGGCAACTGTTGGGCCCCGAATATTTCTCTGGAGATTGTTTGTGCCTCTTAGGGATGCTGGTTTTCTCTGCTAACTTTCACTGGCATATAGCTGAAGTAGGTGTGACAAAGGAAGTTTTGTTATTTTACAAATTCACATCTTTATTATGTTCTGCTGCAGTCTTCATTGTCATGGTATCAAGTGGACTTTCTTACAGTGCATCAGTCTCTAAAGACTTTCTTGTTTGCATGTAAAAATAGCAAGAAAACATGCTGCATATTGCTGTGTGGCACGGCGGCAAAGTGTTCTAAGTTTACAGAAGGTGCCCACTCTGAATAATATATTCTAGAGTGGTTAGTGATATTCTTTCTCCTTCTCTTTCTGTGGGTGTGTGTACACGTATACTTGTCAGGTTCTTCATTGTGGCATGACTAGTGTGCATCCGACAGAGCCAGAGAGGGTAGTGAGGGGAGCAGTGGACAGAAAACCATTAAAATGTTTTCCAATTTACCGGGCTGACAGCGCAGACCCTGACAGCCAGACCCCATACCACACTGATTAATATTCCTCTCCTGCTCCCCCCTTCCCCGAAGCATTCCTTTTTCCTTCTCTCCTCTTTCTCCTCGCTGTGTTGGCCACTGATGTCCAGGTCCAGACACAGAGCAGGCAGCCTAAGGATTTCCCCCTCCTCCCCCATCCTCCAACCTGCCGTTCTTGTCTTCCTCTGCTGAACTTTGTAAAACTCTCACCTCATAGAACTTTTTCATTGTGTCCGCCTGCAGCTTATCAAAGGCCTGGAAGTCCTGCTCCTCCACCAGCTTGTCTCTGTAGACCCGGTTGGACTCGTGCAGATAGATTTTCAGCAGGTCCGGAGGGGCTTTCAGACACTCGGCGGTACAGAAGAGAATGCCCTGGGCAGAGAGGGGAGAGAAGAAGGCGAGTTTCATTCCAGCGGCTTTGGCCCATTTACACAACAAGGAGGGAAATATAGCACAGTCACTGTGGGTAAATCAATGGATATTAAGTGGGTTAGTAGGTGTGTCAGAGAAACTCGGCAAATAATGGCAACATGTTTCTTTCATTTCACTGTCTCAGACGTATTGCTGCATGTGGAGATTAGTTATGTGGGCAGATGTTGGATGGAAGAATTAGTAAAAATCAATCTGTGTGTGTGACTGTATTGCTTCCAGTGTTTATTTTTAAACAAAAGTATGGCTCTGTCTGAAATCCCTTCCATTAAATTAAACCGTACACCATACTTGCTGTCGGCCATGTTATTTGAGTGTCCTTTTTCTGGGTTGAATTTTACATCCTAAATAGTGCCCTGGAGAATTCCTACAGGGAATGAAAAAGTGGTGTTCACTACTTTCTGCTAACAATCTCAATGTGTTGCATTTCATAAACGTGAAAACCACCACACGATCACATATCACTGATCACCAAAAATGATGAAAATTCACAAGTGTCTGAAATCTCAATTTCTGTTCACTATAGAGTAAACTGTGGAGGGTTTATGCCTTTATGGGGGGGACACGCAGGTGCTGCAGCAGCACAAGGACAGAAAAAGATTAAGGTCATAACAGAGTAAATAAATAGAGCTGAAAAACAAGAGAATTCAAATAGAAACTATAAAAGAACAATTAGACTCAATGTAACAATGTAAGCAGTGAACAAACAGTCCCAAGGACCAGACTGTGAAATGTGTTGATAAAGTATAACATAATGTATAGTATCCAGCAATATAGCAGAATATAAATAATAATAATAATAGTATACAGTACCATGAGCATAGCATGGTATACATATAATATATAATACATATAAATGTACAATGTATAAATGTACTACTACTACTAAAACTACCACTATTTATAAGCACAGTATAATATATAATATATTTGGTGTGCAATTTTTGCAAATCAGCTCCGACAGAGACACAAACCAAGTGCTGGATTTTTCTATCGCAACCAAACAGAGCAACGTCTGCACTTTGTCAGCTGATGTATTTATTAAAATCTGGGTTGAGTAAGAATTGAAGTCGCTCTTGATGGTAGTTTGGTTATATAAAATGGCGGGTGCACGCAATTGACGATGGTCTCTGACCAATCAGTGGGTTGAAGTGTTTTAACCTTGGGACCTTGACCGAGGTGACATCCAACAAATATTATCCCCAACTTTAGGGAATAGAAAACCAAAAAAGAACGTCTCCAAGCGAGTGGAGAAGAGCCGTGCAGTATAAGATGCTAAGCTAATGCTAATGTCAACATGCTAACATGCTGATGTTCACCAGGTCTTATCAATCAACCAATTGGCACTGCACACAAAGTACAGCTGAGGCTGATGGAACAGTCATTGGCTTATCAGGTATAATGGTATACATATGGTGATAAACCAAAGCACTGGACAAACTGATCACCAACATTATTACAGTGCATCATGTGGGGATCTGAATAAATACTTGTTGAGACATTTCACCAAAAAACAACAAGGTTAAGTCAGGGTGGTCAGTCGGCTACATTTTCTCCATTATGTATGTACCACAATTTGTGCAAATCTATACAGTCAAGTGGAGATATTTCACTGGATGAGTGAAACGTCATGTTGGAGGTGCTCTAATAGAAAGTCAATGTGATCGCCAAAGTCACTATGATACATCTTCTGGGGGCCGTGAATATCTTTACCATATTTTATATCATCTATCCAATATTTGTCAAGTTATTTCACCACAAAACAAAAATGTCAACCTCACGGTGGAGCTAGAGAAATACTCTGGGGTCATCAAATGTATTACATTACATCCTGGGGGAACATGAATGTCGGAACCAAATATCATGGCAATCCATCCAGTAGTTTTGGAGATATACAGTGGTGAATCAAAGTGGTGATCTGACTGACATTAGCATCCATAGAGCCACACAGCTACCATGGCTTGAAATAGATGTGTTTTCCTGCTTGTATTTCACTCTTCTCTTCATCCTCTGTTTGAAAAAGCCAAAATAAAAACAGAAAATCATGACAATGAGCAGATGAGTGTTTAGTGGATGATGGATGATTAATTTGTCTCTAGAGGAGGCCAGTGTGACGTGTTTGCTTTCCCACAGGGCCGTTCATTGTGCAGTCAGGCAGAACTTTATGCAATCTAGGTGCCACATAACAGGTGCTGTATAGGATGAGGGAGAGGACAAAGAAGCGCCCAGGCACTGTTTGTTCCCCTCTGCGCACTGTCACCCAGGAGGCAGAGGCAGAGCAAGCAGATGTTGTGTGTTTCCAGCCCCAGAAGTTATTCCAATCAACAGAGCCACCTCTGGGGGTAAAGTCAGCTGAATCTGATCTGCCTTCATATCTGAGCCTGCTGAATGTGACAATTGGCTGCTAAATCCACTGTGTAATGGTGCAGATGGGTGGTGTGCCTGTGTGTGAATATTTGCATGGATGTGTGTACTGAAGATTCAAACTGCGCCAGAATAATCGCCGCTACTCTAGATCTACAAAAGTCAAGATGTTTTCCAGAGCGTGTGTGAACGCTGTAATCCTTCGACTTTTAATAGATCTGTCTTTTTCTACTCCATTTCATTGCTTAATGGTGTCAATCATGACACTCCACATTTATTGTGTAAAAGTGTGCCTGAGCAAAACAAAACACCATATGGCGACTCTATATAACAGTCATACTCGTAGACTTAGCTGTTCGTTGTACCAATCAAACAAATGGCACTCAGCTACCAAACCGAGAAGGAGACAAAACTTTGTTTTCCTTTCATCCAGCCGACTTTGGCAGACTATCTCCTTCTCTCTTTCCCTGATCTCTCATTGCTTTGTTCGGCTCAGAGGAGAGGGATTAGAGAGTTCTGGGTGTCGGTGTGTATCGGTCTATCTGTGGGGCTGTCTGCAGCCGGCACGCTTTCCTCGTAGCCTGACAGATGCTCTGAGCCCCAAACAATGCTTCCCTGCTAACAAATGCACCCAGCTGACTATCCACCGAACATCATACAGACATATTGTGCAGTCAGTACAGTTCGGCTTCAGAGTCTCTCAGCACCGTGGGTCTCATGTACTCTCTTTCATTCTTTCTCTTTCCCTTGCGTCTGTCCTCCTCTTTCACCATGTCCATCTCCTCCCTCACCTCTTGAGCTCCGAGGAGCTCATTTAGGCTGATGTGGGGAAGACAGGCCCTCGGATATGCCCGCTGGTCATTGCAGAGAACGCACATTGGCAAACAGAGCTCTTGACAATGCTCCCAGTGGATGCCAAACTGTTTGTCTTGCCCTATAAGTGGAATTTGGCTCTGATTTTATATTCATGGAGACAGAGAGTATGAAGGAGAAAGACGGAGTACTGCAACAAAGTAAGCGATGAGGGATAAAGTGGAGAAAGCTCCTACTTATTATTCAACAGCAACATAGAAGAGAGATTTTTGTCAGCAAATAACAGCAACAATACTCTCATGAAGATGCAACCTTGAGCTCCTTTTGTCAAATATCAAAACACCTTTGGAAGGGGTGTTGCAAGCTCACCCAGAGTCTCTGAGCTGTTTTCTGGCTCATTAAAGTTGTTCATAATGAGACAGTTGCCTTTGGCTTTATCTCCAAGTTCCAAAGTTTTAAAAAACAAAGTAGATCACAAAGGGTCCCCAATTATTTCAGCTGATGCTATGTATTTTTGTGTGTGTGTATATATATATATATATATATACATATGTATATTACTTATTTTTTGTTGTTGTATATTTAGAGTGTGTACCAACCACCTAACTCTTCGACACAGTGAAATGGCATCATGATGGCCTCTATGAGTCTGATGGTCTGACAGTGTCTGAATACTTTGACATTATTATGTACTGGTTGGTAAGGTGTGCTGAGGTGTGAACAGTGTTTGATCTTCTCTCTCTAGCTCTCTTTTTTCATTCTTCTTTCACTTTGTGTATGAACAATTAATTATGAACTATGAGTGTTAACCTCATAGGGGCATTAAAGGAAAATACATGATTCTGATTCATTGTATGGGAACTAATCCTTTTGACCGCATTAGAGACAACTTTGAGGATTTGGCTTGAATATTATGTAATGCAATAATAATAGATATAGAATGATCCGCTGACCATCCACTTCCATCATGCCAATATTAGAAGTTGGCACAAGAAAAGGTTGCAAGAGAAGAGGACACAACGAGCTGTCTTGATTTAAAGAGCTCTAGTCAAATGATGTGGATGACAGGGAGGAAATATTGAATGTACTAATATTAGGAAAGTTTCAGTCTCCTCATCTGATGTTTTTGTCTGCCACCATTTTTTGATTCTCCAGTGGAGTGGACGTTTAAGTCACATCCTTCTTGTATGTCATGATTTCCTTTGTACTTAATTGCACTTTTTTTAAATTCATACATCAACATTTGTACCTCGACCAAGCAAAACAACTTGATATTTGCTTTGATATTTAATTAATAACTGTGATACTTTTTCATCAAATCTTCGGGGTTCCTATTAATGTACAATGTGAAAATGTGCATAAAAAGTGTATTCACTGCAACTTCACTGCTTTATTATTAAGTCAATACTTTATGATCCAATACTTTCAAAATGTATGACATTTCCATCAGCCTCAGCTGTACTTTGTGTTTAATGCAAATTAGCAAGTCTTAGCATGCTAACGCGCTAAACTAAGAGATGAGAATGGTGCTAAACATCAGCTTGGCCCGATTGTCATTGTGAGCATGCTAGCATGTTGACATTAGCATTTAGCTCACAGTGCTCACAGAGCTGCTATTTAAACTTTAGCATATAAGGCCCAATCCCCACACATCTCACATCTTCACACTCACAAACTCACGGGCCTTGAGGCGCGCTCCTGCAAAGGTTCAGGGGGCTCTCTCGCAGACTTTTTGGGCCCTTAATGCACACTTTCCCTAAGTCCACATTTCTGCAGACTTTGCTTGAGGTAGTTACCCACAATTCATAGCATTGTGACGTTTATGCCGGAGGCATAAAAAAAGGTTAACAAGGACGGCACATGTTTTCAGCCAGCATATGCATATTAAAGTTTAACGTAAAAATTAAGATTAAGGATTTAAGATGGTACATAAAAGCGCATGAGGAATGCAAGCAGAGGCTATATTCCACAGCTGGTTTATTTATCAACCATTTCTTTTCATTTCAGTGTAAAAAAATAAATGAATAGATTATTTGACAACTACCGATCATCTAGTGAGGCAAGCCTGAAAGACGTTCAAATCAGGAAGTTAAACAACATAAAATTGAAATCCACAATTCTACATACAGTGTTTGGGGCCATCATGGTAAGGTGATATGTCGCTACAAAGTGCTGTTCCTTTCCTATTTATACCATTTGGAGCCCTTGCAGCCCCTTCAGGTCAGTGAAGTCCCTTATGGTTTAGAGCTGAGGGCCTCAGGGGGAACACTGGGACTGGGCTTTAGTCTTTTTTTAACTTGTTTATGCTCCTTTGGGTTTAGTTGCTTGTCTTTATTGTCATCCTGTTGTCAATCACAGCCTGCATATTTGGCACAGCAGTCTTTGCTTTTAACGTACCACCAACATACGTACCTACATATAATAATTGGATCCATTGTAGTATAAAATAACTTGAATTAGTGCAGCCTTAAAAAGCTGAATATAAATTGCATATCACTACACTTATGTATTTTATACTTCGTGTAATAGTAGGCTATAGTAAGAACTGCCTTTGTAAACTCACAGATGGAATTATGAAATCTGAAAGTTCCTATTGCTTAGTGGCTTAAAGCATTAATTATACAATGGAGTGAGTTAAATGAGAGAGCCTGCCCTCCATGATGCCGTGGAGGATTTAGACAGAAATATTGCCCCCGAAGAGTCTCCCTTGACAGCCTCTGCATTCTGATACTATATTCATTTAAATACATTAAATCACCCGTGGAAGTGCAAATCCATTCTATTTTCTGTTACACTTATTTCAGACTTATTTCTAGCTTTCAGACCCATCTCCTAAATCAATAATAATTTAGATGAGAAATGAGTGGCAGAAGCCTGGCTCTTTCCACGTGGGAAGCAGAGCCGTAGAAACAGAGAATCAAGGCAAATGAAATGGAAACGGGAATGATATGAAAAACTTTCTCAAGGTAACTTCTGACATTTAATTGTGAAAAAATTAACCTGAGGTTGTCCTTCTAAAAGAATATCGGTGTAGATAAATCCTTCTTGCATATTTTCTATCTGTGTCACCTGGAATATGTTGGAGAGGTCTCGCAGGTTGAAGATGTAGTGGAACTTGACTGCAGTGGGGAGGAAGGTGGAGGAGATGCCCTGGTGCAGGGCCAAGGCTAACTGGACCAGGGTGGGGCAGCTCTTCTGCAGGCCGCTGGTGAAGCCCTCTCCTCTCAGGTGCTGAGACAGGATGGAGGTGTAGATGGTGCTCAAGGCCTCGGCTCCAGGAAAGGACAGGGCGAAGACAGAGAAGTGGCGCTATAGACGGAGATGCAGCATAAACAAGGCAACAGTGAACATGTTGTTCCACACTTATAGGTGACCATCAGTGAAAGAAGAAGGACTGTGCCTTTTCATTTCAAATAAGACCATATTGAAGTTTGGTCTGTAATCATAAAGTCAAGTAATTATGTGTGCTGAATATCCCAGGTAGAAGATCATGTACTGTATACTTCATCATAATCGCTTTCCAGTTTCTGATCAAACTCTACTGTCTGTTTACACACATCTGAGGACAGTGTTAGGATGAGCCTTATTTTCCTTTTGGCTGAGGCTAGAAAATCAATGGGGCTGCAGGGTCATATGCAAAACACTTAATGTGTCAGTCGATACAGACGCAGACAAGGTCCCTGACCTGTGGAAAACATCTTGGATTGTGCCAGTACCTAAAAGTAATTCAAATGAACAATTACCCCCTTGTGGCTTTAACGTCAGTCCCGAAGAAATCTCAGTGTCAATATCAATCTATTTGAGGATAAAATGTTTTGCTGTTAAACAAGTGAAAATAAATTCTATGTAGTCATTTCTTAGAGTAAGTACAGGAGCACGTCAAAACTGTTTCTCTTCATCGTTTTGGTACACTTTGCACACAAACAACAAAGTTCTGGGTTTTGAAAATGTTATCAGATGATGCAAAGATAACTATTACGGGTTGATGTTAAAAAAAAGGATGTGGTGATTAATGTTAAATGTAACAACTCTGACATTTGTTGGGAGGGTGTAGCATAGCCCAGGGACCCGAATGACGGGGCGGATACACGCATTATTTTTCACTTATGGACACAGCCTTGATGGAGGTGGCCTCCTAGCTTTAAATAAGTCACAGTTTGAGCTGAGCCATAGAGGCCGAATATTAGGACGTAAGATCAAAGCTACATGATTTAAGCATTTCTTTGTTCCTGCTGCTTTCACATCATTCAATCTCTGTTATTCTAACTCCAGTCTCCTTCCTCTCCGTGTCTAACACTCGGGTTCACTAGTTCAGCTGTAACACAGCGTTTAACAGACATAGTCATCTGTGCAATCTATCATCAGCTACATCTACTGCTTCACTGTTTTGTCCCCAGTTTTAAAGGTGAACTTACTTCATCTTATATTTATGTGTGCCTCTGTGTTTGTGTGTGAGTAGATCAGAGTGCAGTAGGTATGGATAGAGAACACAGTGAATACAGCAGTGTACCTCTGTACGATCATCTTGTGATGTTTTAACCTGTGAGCACCATTGACCCTAATGAATTTGGATAATAAAGTTACATTTAATTTCAACCATGAATCCAAAAATCATGTTTGAGAGCCCTAAAGTCAATATTCATCTCTTTTCACTTCCTGTAACGTTTTGTTATGACCCAGCGCCAACTGTGGATTAATCTGTCACTGAAAATAATCCCTAACAAATGCAAATATACCTCCTGTTTGAGCAGCATTTGCTAAAAACTATGTTGACCAGCTGGTCTAAATGAAAGAACATATTTGTGATTTATTTCTAAAGATTTAGATCTTCAATATGAACTTGTGATGAAGTGTCAATTTTAGGGCAATTTTTGTCAATATAATAAGCTGATTTAATGGTCGACCTCCGAAATAGGAGTGAGCGCCACCAACCAGCCGCTGCAGCAAGGCAGCTGCTCAGCGGGCAGCTGGACGCAGAAAGAAACAGCAGGGAAAACAACGTGAATGGCCATATTTTCACATCTTACTCTGTGAACTGAGGATATATTTCAACCAAACCGAGTTGCTGATTATTAGAACAGTGAAAAGACGAATCAAGACGTATTTAGTGAGTTATATTTAGTTTCTGTCCAGTTAGAATGAAGTGTTTTATGAAGAGTCAACAAGGCAACAGGCCTGTCTTAATTTGGTTTTGAGAGAAACTTGGCTGTATTTTGCTGTTCAGGTGTAAGAATATTTCCTTCATTGACATTTTGTGAGTTTATTTTGTTTATTTAGCAAACAAAGTTGTGCTCAAAAGTTTTGTGAGATTAGATCAGTCTGAGATATTGCACAAACACAGAAACAAACAAATGAACAAGCAAATCTTGTCATTTCCTAAATGCTGAAACATAATGTTGAGACATGTTACATTCACTATGGAACTTCTGTCTAAGTCCAATCAACTGTGCATAAATGGCATAAATGAATAAACAAAGAAACTCAGAAACAAATACATAAAGAATTTTTTTTGTGATTAGTGCACATGCTCTGCAGTGTGTTGCATAACCAGTATGGTACACAACGTGCTGTCTGTGTGTGTGTGTGTGTGTGTGTGTGTACCTGCAGCCGGGGATTGATGGTGAAGCTGCCGGCTGTGGGGTTCATGCAGGACACGTATTGAACGCTGTGTATTTCCTTCAAAAGCAGCTTATTACGGTCATACCTGGGAGTACACACACACACACACACACACACACACACACACATAAACATGCAGAAAATAAATCATTATTTAACAGTCTTGCATGCACACACACACACACATTCCTTGATATGGCACCTCAGCTCCCACTTAAGCTGGCGTGGCTCAGTAGCATCTTCCTTCCTCTCAATTTCATACCTGAAATCCTCCCAGCATATCTGTAATGGGCTGACCGTGTCCAGGCTAGTCATCCTGCGTCTGACACAGTGGAACCATGTTCAGAATGGCCTCACTGTGTCAGAGAGATGAGCAAAGGAATCCCTTTAAGGGGAATCATACAACCCTGCCTTTAGATTTGCCTTTTGACTCATTAAAGTTGTACCATATTAATACTGAGGCAGGGATCTCACTGAATACTGAAGACATTTTCACTAGAATTATTACACCGATCAGCTGTTGGCACCCCATTATCTGAATGATTATTTTCTATGCAAATACATTGAGAGAATCTCTGAAACTGTCCATCATTGAAGCAATCAAAGTGAGGAACAATTCCACTGCTGATGTGGTATTTCCTGATAATCACCTAGAAAGACACAGTCTATGCATAATGTCACCCTCTTTAAACAGCACAGACATGTTCTCATGTTTGCTCATACATATTACATATAGCTCATACGTAGCTACATGTAATTGACTCAGGCCTACCAGTGGTTGTAGTCCATGTGTTGGCGTATGAGTGTGTGAGGTTGCACCGTTCCATATGAATCCACCTCGGGCATATTCATGTCATCTATGAAGTAGATCAGTCTTCTGCTGCCTGGAGGACCGTAGTTGCGCCCAGCTTTTTTTTCAAGGGGTTTTTCCAGCACAGCTGTGTGGGAGAGGAACAGAAGAGCAGAGGCAAGGCAAGGCAAGTTTATTTGTATAGCACATTTCAACAACAAGGTAATTCAAAGTGCTTCACATAAAACCATTAAAAGCATCAAAACATAAGGCAAAAGAAAAGGAGATTTAAAAACAATTAAGAACATTGATTGAAACATTAAAAAGCAGTGTAAGAAATAAAATACAGTAGTAAAATGCAGAAATGCAGGAAATTGATTAATATCCTTGAATCTGGTTCAATTACAGGCAGCGGCAAACAGAAAAGTCTTCAATCTTGATTTAAAGGAGCTGAGGGTCTCAGCAGACCTGCAGCTTTCTGGGACTTTGTTACAGATATGTGGAGCAGAAAAACTGAACGCTTCTCCATGTTTAGTTCTGACTCTGGGAACAGAAAGTAGACCAGTCCCAGACGACCTAAGGGGTCGGGATGGTTCATAAGGTAGCAGCAGATCAGAGATGTATTTTGGCCCTAAACCATTCAGTGCTTTATAAACCAACAGCAGGATTTTAAAGTAAATTCTTTGTTGGACAGGAAGCCAGAGCAGAGAGTGATGTGATCCACTTTCTTGGTCTTAGTGAGGACTCGAGCTGCAGCGTTCTGAATCAGCTGCAGCTTTCTGATTGACTTTTTACAGAGACCTGTAAACACACCGTTACAGTAGTCCAGTCTGCTGAAGATAAATGCACGGACAAGTTTTTCCAAATCCTGTTGAGACATAAATCCTCTAATCCTTGATATATTATTCAGGTGATAGTAGGCTGATTATGTAATTGTCTTGATATGGTTGTTCAGGTTGAGGTCTGAATCCATAACTACACCTAGATTTCTGGCTTGGTTTTTAATGTCAGTGATTGAAGCTGAGCGCTGACTTTCAATCGTTCGTCCTTGGTACCAAAAACAATTACTTCTGTTTTATCTTTGTTTAATTGAAGAAAATTCTGGCACATCCAGTTGTTGATTTGTTCAATGCATTTTGAACAGAAGAGGCCCCAGTATTGAACCTTGGGGAACACCACATGTCATTTTAGTCAGCTACAGACACAAAGTATACTTGGTCCTTCAAGTAGGATTCAAACCAGTTAAGTGCTGTGCCAGAGAGTCACACCCAGATTTTTTGTCTTTCTAGTAGTATGTCATGGCAGACACTGAGATCCAATAATACTATTCTGCCACTCTCTGTGTTTAAGTCGTTGAAAACCTTAACAAGAGCAGTTTCAGTACTGTGGTGCTGTCGAAAGCCTGACTGGAAGACATCAAAACAGTTATTTACGGCCAGGAAGTTGTTCAGCTGTTGAAAAAACGCTTTTTCAATTATTTTACTTAAAAATGGGAGGTTTGATATTGGCCTATAATTGTTCATTGTTGCGGAGTCTAAATTAGCCTTCTTTAGGAGTGGTTTATTAACTGCAGTTTGTAGGGCTTGTGGGAAGACACCTAAGAGAAGGGATGTGTTTACAATTAGTAAAAGATCAGTGGTCATGCAGTTTGAAATATTTTTGAAAAAGTGTGTTGGTAGAATATCCAAGCAGCAGGAGGATGACTTCACATGTTGTATAATGTCTTCTAGGCTTCTAAGGTCGATTGAATGAAATTGTGTCATGATATTTGAATGGATGTTATTCAGAGATGGGGACAACACATATCCTGTGGTTGGTGTGGAGGCACTCACTGCTTGTCTAATTTTCTGAATTTTGTCAGTAAAAAAGGAGGCAATTGATTGCATGCCCAGGTGGATTGGAGCTCAGCAGCTACTGACACTGGAGGGTTTGTTAGCCTGTCGATGGTAGCAAATAAAGCACGTGTATTGTTATTGTTTTTGGTTATGATGTCAGAGAAGAAGGACTGCCTTGTATTTCTAAATTCCAAATTATAATTGCGAAGTCTCTCTTTATAGATGTCACAGTCAACCTGGAGATTTGTTTTCCGCCACCTGCGCTTTCCGACACTCGTTTCTCTATTCTGACCAGCGTGGCATTTCTCCAAGGAGATCTTTGCTTACCCGAGACAACCTTCACTTTAGTGGGTGCAATGGCATCAATAACATTTTTAACTTTATAATTGAAGCCATCTATAAGCTCATTGACTGAGATGCAAGAGAGGGCTGGTGAGGAGCAGAACTTCTGAATAAATAGTTCACTGGTGTTTTCAGAGATTTAACGCTTTGTCACAAACTCGGTTTGGACATTTGTGTGCAAGGAGTCTGCACTCTCAAAGAAAACACAGAAATGATCAGAGAGTGCAACATCAGTCACAGCAAGCTTGGTAATGTTTACACCTTTGGTGATGATTAGGCCCTGTTGTGGGTGGGTCCTGTCACATGATCAGTCAGATCATAGTTATCAAGGACGCCACATAATTTAGATCTATAGACCCTCTGTTCTGGGGATTATCAACATGGATATTAGAAAATCGCCAACAATAACACAGTCAAAATCAATAGAGATTATAGACAGCAGCTCAGTAAACTCAAAGCACAGTATTTAGGTGGTCTGTAAATGTTTAGGAATAAAGCTTGAGTGGAATTCAGAGCCACATATTCAAAAGAAGTAAAATGACCAAAGGACATCTGCTTGCATTGAAGAGAATCATTAAATAAAATTGCAACTCCACCTCCTTTCTTATGCACTCTTGTTTCACTCATGAAACTGAAGTTGTGAGGTGTTGATTCAATAAGAACAGCTGCACTGTTATCTTGGTCTAACCAAGTTTCAGTTAAAAACAATAAAATCATTGATTAAAAATGCTTTTTCCTGACAGAGACCTGACATTTAATAAAGCTAAGTTTAATGTGTTTAAAGCTTTATTTGCTGGGTGAGGACTGAGGAGGTGAGGCTGGAATGCGAAGGTGGAACTGGACGTCGAGGAGGGATTATAGAAGAGAAAATGGAAGTGTGGCGGGGAGTGAGTTTGGTTCCAGCAGTGACCAGCTCTTTCATGTGGTCAGTGAACTCCAGGTGGGGTGAGGATGGGGAGAGTGTGATTGGAGAGAAGGGGGACCAGGATGGAGTCTGAGGGGTGGAAGTAGGTGCTGGTGAGGGAGGTAAAGACTCCTCATCTTGGAGGGGGGGAAGAAAGTGGGTGATCAGAGGCGGTCCCTGATGATGAGGTTGGTGACTCCTCCTCTTGGCTCTCCCTAGGCGGGGGCATCCTTCCCGTAAGGTCTCTACGGCGATGCTGTGTGGTTATCTCTTGTTTAGACTCCTCTTGTCTCTTGTCCTTGGCAGTGGGAACAGACTTGGTTGTTGCGGAGGTTTTTTGCTGGTTTTACTTTTCTCAGCTGTCCATGGGTTTGTCCGTCTGAGTGCAGGGGTTGAGGGGGAGTTCTGCCTGTGTGGTAGTGCAGGCCAGCCAGTCTTATCATAAATCTCAGGGAGCTGAGTATGATTTCCTCTTCGGCTTTGCAACGAGAGAGTTCCAGGGAGGACTACCATTTGAAGATTTATTATCTGCTCTCTCCTCCTGTTTCTTGGTAGGCCTGGTGGTGCTCGTTAGCTGTGTCTTAGCTTGCGTTTGTCCAATGTTTTGAGTCCATGGTAAAGTGGTATCATTCCCACACAGTCCATTTACCTCCACGTTTACTTCTAGTCGGTGGATTTTTGTTTCCAAGACTGCAATCTTCTGCAGGAGTTTGTGGTAGTCGTCCGTGGAGAAGGGAGGCATCTTGCTGCTACTTAACTTTAGCTTAGCTGCTAATTAGCATTAACTAACAACCCAAATAGCTCGACGACTTTCTGGATTCGTCTTCACTCAAACGTTAAAGAGTGATATAGGGCAGGCATGTAGGAATGAAAGGTGTGATTGAATAGCAATATGTATGTAGTAGTTTAGAGTTAGAGAGTCATGAGTCAGTGTGTAGACATTTGATTTAACTGGAAGAGTACATCAGCCAAGACACAATTTTAACACTCCTGCAAGCCAATCAGAAACACATCTTCTCCATGCACGGTTCCTACCTTGGAGCATAGCAGATGTGGTGTAATAGTTAAAAGGGACATTTTTAATCATGTATTTCTCTGCATCCAACGATCCCAGTTTGTCCCCGACCACAACAGACTTCCCTGTCCCAGCGTTCCCAACCAGCATGACAGGCCGACGATGTTCCAGGAGGCGGTCCATGAAGTAACGAACTCGAATGGTCTCTGTAGTGTGGACCAGACACGCCTGCACATACATACATATATATATATATATATATATATACACACACACATAAAAACATGCAGTATGGGCCCAATACTACAGAGTTATAGGGCTGCAACTATTGATTATCTTGATTATCAATTCATATGACAAATATGTATTTCATAATAATCAATGAATAGCTTTGTCTAGTAGTGAAAATGTCAAAAGTTCCCAGATCTGACATTTTTAACGTACAATGACATAAAATAGAAAAGCAGAAATGTTTTAGTCTTCACCAACTCTTGAGGGACATATTGGGTCTTACTGCTCCAGCTAGTCACTGACTTTGTTACTGCAAGCAACTCCACAGTATAATATGTATAGTGATTGATTAATATGAAAATAGTGGTTAGTGCAGCTTTAAACTATTAATGGAATCAAAATTGTTATTTAATTGAAGAATAAGTCCAGTGGACGAGATCGGTATTATTGCACCAAACTCTTGCCTGAAGCTTGAATCCTGTTTAACAACCTACTGTACCTGAAGAGGTGTATCTGTATCCATCTCAAACTTGGGCACCATCTTGGACCATGGTTCAAACTTCTTGCTCTCTGGGTCGATGTAGTAATCAAACACGGTGCCCTGGGATGGGAACTTGATGGTTTTGAACTCGGCCACCCACCACTTGCTGAACTCCACTCTGTAGTCGACCAGCTACACTCACACAGGGCAGACACGCAGAGACACAGACGGAAGGCGAGCGGTCAATACTTTAAAATAACTTCCTCTTTGCTCTCTCTCCCCAATCTATGGATCTGTGCGTTTGATTTACACTGGTGTGAATACAAACCAGAGGACAAATAAATGGCAACAACATAGAGATACGGCCACAGCAGTTGAAGGGTAAAAAATGAGAGATGGCAGGCCTATCTATCCATCTGTCTGATTCAGACGGTGAAGGAGCCTCATCACCTGCTGGTTGGCAGTTCCTCGCCTTCTTCCCTGCCTCCCACCCTTGGTACCTGTCTCCTCTATTCACTACCAACTCCAGTCAATAAAACCACTTAGCATTTAAATGCATCTGTGATGGAAAAATAAAGTGGAGTACATTTGTACCAAGGGGAGAGCAGTTTTATCCCATAACTTAGATGGACGCACTTACTGTACCGCATTAACAGGATTGCTTAGCAACTGCTTGCCATGGCTCTCCTACTGATTTAAATTCAGCCAGCCTGTGTGTTGTTGAGCGGGAATTGAGTCCACTTCATTTTCAGATGGAGATATCTGCCATTTTTTCAACTGACAATGACTTTCAAATGACTTTTCATGAAGAGAGACACACAGTTGAGTTGCATAAGAGCCATCAGGGTTTGAATTATAGCAAAGAATACCCATAATGCAAGTCCAAAAAAGTCTTTCAGGAAGGAGTTATGATAAGAGGGAAAAAAATCATTCAGCTGTTCAGTTGTGTCCCATTTCTTTCCCCTTTATGCAACCACTTAGTAAGCGTCTCACATGCCTAGAGGCCCACATAGTACCTGGTCCTGGAACATGGCTCCCCCAAAGGCCCAGACCGCAGCAAAGACAAAATAGAGCTCATAAAGTTCCTTGGCACAGTCCGGCGGGGTGTTTTCTGGAGTCAGCAGACATTCCAGCAAGTAGCAGAGCATCTGGACCATGCTCTGCTCAGGGATAGGGATGATCTTCTTAAACCTGAGCAAAGACAGACATATTACATCACTGGATTCAAGCATTACTGCTGACTTGGTTTTCTTAATTAGCACATAAAATAAAGTATCAAATTTAATTTTACAGAATAAATAGAGCTTATTTTGACAACGTTTGTTGTTGATTGCATTTTCTGGATTTGTTGCCTCACATTGAGGACAAAATATTCCTCCTCTCTGTCTTCCTCCTCTGCTTCCTGTTTTTGTTGTCTGCTCTTATAGCAGTGGTGATGGAGGTGTTGGAGGAGGCGAGTGATCCTGTACAATAGAATGCAGAATGGCATCCAGTTCTTCGGAGTCAGTCCCTGTTTGCTTAGGTCCAACACGCCCACTTTAGCACAGTCCCTCCCCATGTTATGTTACATGCGATCATGCGTCAGCGGGACATGACTGTGAGAATGTAATTTCATAGTGACAGCGCTGCTGAGAGCTGCGTTACCTTGATCTGAGGCCATCCAGGCAAGAGGGGAGGTACTTGTCGAACAGTATGTTCAGGTTGGCCTTCTCTGATTGGACCTCCCTCCTGTCAATCCAGCTGGACACTGGTGGGTTCCAGCCGAGGTCCGCTGGGTTTATGTACAGGATGCCTGGACAGAGACACAGGGAATATTACACATTTGGTGGCTACAGTACCCTGGGGCTAAAACGTGGGCCCCCTTTGACCCCCGACACCAAGTAGAATGCAGAAAGCAGCCTATCTCAGGCTGCTCCATTATGTTGGAATACTATTTGTGTAAACAAATTGTCAATTAGCAATTAGTCACTAAGCCCACTTTGCCCGGTTGGAAACTCTGGCTTGCTGCAAAAACATTAGAAAATATATCCAAAATACAACAATATTGTCATAAAAGCCTAAGTAAAAGGACTAGACAAAGAAAGGAGATTGAGGACTACCTGCTCTAGATACTGTAGCAGGGGTCGCAGTGCGAAGGTGGCTGATCTCAAACACCAGCCTCATGGTGGGGTTCAGAGGGATCCGCTCATTACTGGCCAGAGTCAGCACCTTATAGAAGCAGAAAGCATATTTAAACACAGTGTACTAGTGGTTCAGACCCGGCTGTTCTGTTAACATTGAGTGATCATTGACTTTATTTTTATATTTAACATTGCTGGGCTAGTACAGAAGGCTGGCACCAGCAGCCTCTGACTGCTCACAGAACATAGAGTCTGTCTCGGCTTAATCTAATGACTTTGAAAATGTCAGATTATTCGCTTTAACAAATTTCTTTGAACAAATGACCAAATATCCCTTCCATGAGTCAGTAGACAGTATCACAGGGAACAAACTTGGCATTTCATATTCCTCACAGCTATAGCGGCGTTCAACATGCATGCAATGTTTATGTTATGTTGATTCTAAAATTGATCAACATAAATGGCGTTCTTTTGCCTTGGCAGTTATTAATACCACCAAATGATGCAAAAAAGCTGTCAGGTAGGATTATGCATATTTCTCCTCTTTGCATTTAGTGTTGCTTTAAATACGGCCAATAAGTTTTGACAGTAGCTGAAGTTATACCTTAAAAACAAATCAATTCCCCTGGATGGTGTGCTACTGCTTTCTCAACAGAAAATGTCAAATTTTCTTGTAAATATTAATCCCTACAGTGAGTATACGTAGATATGACTGAACAAGAGTGTGTTTTTTGTGCCTTTTACACAGTCTTAGCCTGGATTATGTCACCTGCTACCCTCAGCTTTTTTCCCTGTTCTCAGCATTACATGCACACACTGTCATTTATTCTCTCATCCACTGAGAACAAATAGTTTACTACTCTCTCAACCATATCTTTTTGTTCAAATCCGAATGCTGATTCAGTAACAGACAGTGAAAATGTGTAACCTTTGTCATTTTCATACTGAATAAGACTTATTTACACACACGCGCACACACACACACATAATCAACTCTCTCACACCTTGTTGTCATCCATGACTGTGTTGAGTGACTCAATCCACATTGGGTCAATGTCTCCATCCAAAACAATCCACTTAGGTCCGTTGTGACTGACATTGGCCAGCTCACGCATTATGTTGGAGAACAGGCCTGAATGAAGAATTCACATTTTCACATAATTGACTCAGGTCAGAAGTGATCAAACATTTTGCAGGATTCTGTTATCACCATCTTTCCACTCTCTGGTTGCCGGGTTGATGATGCCAAAAAGCTCGTCATTGGACACTGCCTTTGGATTAAGGTCCGCCCACACAGGTCTGCGCTTCTTGTTCTGATAGGTCCGTTGGAGTGACCTCATCACTTGACTCTTTCCCGTGCCTGCGTTCCCGATCACAAACACAGAGTGACGCACCGCCAGCAGCTCCTCCAGCTGCACCACCTAACACACACATACAGAATGAAAATATAATATGCTTTATTTACACAAGGTAATGATGACATGGTATGCATGTGAACACTGACCCTTTTCATGGGTCACTACACTGGAATACTACTGCATGTCTTTCTCAATGCTGTGGTTTATGGTGAATATAAAGCGATGCAGATTGACAAGGTAGTTTGATGCACTGCAGCGCACCACTGCAGCTTCGTACACTGTTCACAGGCTACAATAAATGACAGCAGTGGTCTTCTGGAGGGACAGATATCTGCACCCTCATCATTCAATGTGTAGCGATCCACAAATAAATGCATACAAATATACAAACAAATATAAAAAATCCACACAGAAATACATACAAATGCAGAAATATATTTGTGATTTTTTTTTACATTTATATAAATCGTAATTTATTTATGTATGCATTGGAATGTATTTGTGAATCGTTCTGCGTGCATTTGTAAATCGAATATATTTGTGAATTGTTCTGTGTGCATTTGCAATTATTGAGACTGATCTGACCCCATAATCAACAATATAATTTCTTACACCACAGTTCCTCCATCATGAATGATGTATTTCTCCCCTTCATTTGCGCTAGTTTGGGGTTGTCGAGGTAATCCCTCAAAAGTCAAATTAACACACTCACACTTTTTACTTGACATTTTCTGACAATCCATGTATGCTAGGTGACATTACAGACTGTGTAACAGACAGAAAAAGGGAGAAAGAGTGATTTCCACTCAAACATTCAGATGGCGAGCTCAATCAATGCCATCGACCGGGCTCCTTGGGGTTCCTACTACTTATCCATTCAGCGAGAGCCCAGGCGGCTTTACACTCTCAAAGGCCCCGGCTGATTACTGCTTTGATGTGGGGAGGACTAATGCTAGCACAGGCTAAAGGCTTCAGGTATGCAGTCTCTCACACCTCCCCTGCTCCCCCCTTGTTGTCTGAAATCAAAAGGTTGGCCGCACAAACAAAGACAGTAAAAGTTCAGACTCTGGGGGTGGATGGTTGTTATTGACCGCTCCGCCATTCTCACTCTCTCGCTCGCAATGTTTCTCCTCCTCTTTGTTTATTTCTGTCTCTCACAATGTCAGGGTTAAGTGGCATGGTGCAGCACCAGCCTCCATTGATGGACTGTTATTATGTGGTTCCCGTGTCTATTTGACCTGAGGCAGATTGCACTTATTTCCCCTGGTCCTGCGTTCATCTGTCTCTGACATGTAACGCCTTCTATTGTGCATGTGTGTGTGTATCTGTACGTATATAATGACTTGAATTAGGTCAGCAGCTTGGGCACCTGAACTCTCATCGCAGCCAACCGTTGGCTTTCTGCTATATTTGCCCAATTCATCCAGATCCTGCAGACTTGTTTGACACTAATATGTATTTCCCAGCGGAACATTATGACGTGAGGTAAATAGCTTTTGGAAAGAACTACGATAAATCTAAATGAAAGTGCTACAACTGTAATATCTGTCTCCATGGTTAAAGATGAAACCCCATTTGGGGACTTAGCTTCTGCCTCACAGACAACGTGTGATTGCGTTTGCTTCGTCCTTGGCAACACTTGTGAATCCGATAAACTGCAGCAGACAAGCATATCAGGAGGCTATCGAGGATTCATGTTTATCTTACCTTGAGGACAAAATTGTCCTCAGCCTGTAACTTCAAGTCCAAAATGGACTCCTTAACATGCTTCTCAAAGTCCAGGTCTCTCTTCCTAGGGACGTCCAGAGCAGGAAACAGGTCTCCTATCAGCCCCATGAACACAGGCATGTCATCCGTCACAATCTTGGGAATGTTGAAGTCTCTCAAAGCTCGCATCAGCACCTGGTCTTCTGCTCGGCCAGGGTCTCCTCTCTTCAGAGAGCCGGCCACCACCAGGACTGACTTGATGGCTCGGAGGCCCCAGTCATAGTGGTCCTTTGGGAAAGACCAGAGAGACTGTGAGCAGAGGAAAATACACAGGCTTCTTCTTTTACAGCAGTGCGTGCATCTATGGCATTTTAGTATCTCATTTCATTAGCATGTTAGCATTGTTATTATGAGCTATTAGCAGTGATGTTAGCCTGTAGCTCAAAGCTGTAGCTATGTATAGCCTCAGAGAGCTGCTGGCATAGGTGTGGACTCTTAGTCTGTGGGACTGAGAATCTTTGCGTCCCAACCAATTGCTTTCCAGGAATCAGAGTTTACAAATAACACACATACATACACACACAAACACATCCTGATAAATGATCGGAGAACTAACTGACTTAATGAGTTTAAGTCCTGTATAATATTTTTCATATACTGTATGTCTTTCATTCTATGTCTGGACGGAGGGGCTTATCGGCAGGATTTAGTGATTTTAACAGCCATTTTAGCCATTAAACATAATCTACTCTAGATTCTTGGATGGGAGATAAATGGATGGCTGGATGGATGGATAGATGGATGGATATATGGATGGATATATGGACATACATACAAACGAATGGATGGATGGACGGACAGATGGATGGATGAACGGATGGATGGATGGACGGACAGACGGATGGATGGATGGATGGACGGACGGATGGACGGACGGATAGATGGATTGATGGACGGACGGATGGACGGAGATATCTTTCCATGTGTCTATCTGTCTATCATGTACAAAATATAGCTATTTCTATAAGTAGCTAACTATTTCACATGAAGTTTTTCCTCATAAGATATTACTTGTATCTGGACTGTCAGAGTGAATGTCCTGTTCAGAGGCTCTGTAGATCGGATGTCTCTGCCACAACATATCACTGCCATGAACCTAGAGGTCACATACTCATATTTGAGCATTAGTTCAGCATATTTTCACTGTACTCTCCCAGCATTGCTCTGATGTATACAGCCTAGTAGTGCTGCACAGGACCAGCTTATGTAATATTAAATCCACAATTATGAACCACTTGTTCAACTCAAGAAAGTAGTTACCTGAATCTGTACTTTCTATTGATTTGCAACTTGCGCGCTTGTGAATATAGCTTAGAGAAGCAGTCTGTTTATTATCATTTGATGTCATTAACACTAAGTTGCTAATGCTGGACAACCTGCAATGAAACAACTTTGGAGCAGCCAAAATGTGTAATGACTGATATTTAAAAATGTCAGAAGAACTATCTACAGCTTCATAAAACCGACATAAAATGGTAGAAGTGTGCTATGACACTTAAATGGGTCTGTGGTCATGGGAAATTCATCCAGAACTGAGGGCTCATAAAATCGCTTACCTAAGTCAAGGAGCTCCACTATTAGTCAGCACTGTGAGTCATTTAATTGCCTTTTAAATTATTAAAATAATGGCATGAGATGTAAAACAGAACCTGACTAAAAATAGGATTAAAGAAAATTTGAGATGAATTCAGTCAAAAAGCTCTTGTGTGGTGTCGCTGACTCTTTCTTTACAAAATGTTTGTTTTTTACAAAATTGAAAAACAACACAGCTTTCACAGCTTTTTCTAACCATATCATATGTGTAACATTGAAGACAGCAGATATTACCTGTTTGGACAACAGCTCTTTACACAGCGTGTAGAGGGTGATAAACTTTCTCGCCAGGATCCGGGCATTTAGAAAGCCCTCAGCCACCAGCATGATTTCACAGATCAGCTCGAAGTCTGGCACCACCATGGCACATGGTCTTTGGAAAAATGGACAGCACTCAAAGGAGCTCATTTGTAGTTCATAATAACTATCCTGGATCAATAAATGTTTTGTCATCTGCCCTTTATTCCGACAATGTTTTCAGCCATCTTCCCATAAGGTAGTTCAACCTTTTCAGAGTGTAACTACTCTGGATCAAAATATTTGAGGAATAAAGCATGATATATTGAATTATAGCAGTGTGACTTCTGATGGTCCCTTGACCTACCTGAACAGAGCCTTGAGGTTCTCAGGAAGCTCAGTCCTGCCAGCGTAGCCTGGATTCATCGTGATGAAGATGCCAACAGAGGGGCAAAGATTCACTTCCTCTCCCATGAAGTTAAACCTCTGCTTCTTATCTTGAATGGCGTCCTGGATGCTTTTAACCTGCATGTACAGAGAACAAAATACAGGGTACAATGAAATGGTATCCGATCTTAATACTTTTTTGGTACCAACCCACAATAACACCGCAGATCAAAAAGCTGTTTGTTAAATTGTTTGTTAAACAGCCATGCTGAGGCTGCACTTGCATAGCATAGCTGTGCTTTGATCTAAATGCTCACATGCTCACAGTAACAACACTAACATGCTAAGACTAAGTTTACCATCTATTTTTACCAGTGGTGGGCCATCAGGGCCAGCTAAGCCTTCTCTGCTGGCCTAAACAGAATCACAAAGTTATAGATATTTTATAATTTTATAATTTTTGACAAATACACTACATGTTTTATAATTTTTTCCCATTAGCTTATTTTCTCATTGCACAGCTCCTGTCTTCCTGTTGCTCTGCTTCCAGCCTGGAGCGCTGCTTCCAGCACAGCTTGTTTGAAAGAGAGTTTTTATCCAATCAGATTCAGCCCCTATTTGTCTATGTAAGGAGAGAGGCCCGAGGTCCTCTAGGTAGACTTTGAGGTTTAAGTGAATGGGGACGTTATTGTTGATTGCATAGTCTTCAACCAATCAGATCTTTTCACGCTGACTGTCGGCGATCGTGGCGGCCGGCTGTCACCGGTCGAGCCGGCCACGAATGATTAGGACTTCTTACTGGAACCGCAATGATGTACTGACATTAAACTCTTTGACAAAGAGTTTAATCTCAGTACATCATTTCGACAGCATTCGGTTTTTTTACATCTGCAGTAACTGTTCATTTGTCTATCGCGTCGTTTTTATGAATAATATGAATGGCTCGCGCTCTAGCACTGCAGTGTTGCTGGATTGATTTGTCATGCTTGACATTTTATGTGACTGGTTCATGTCATTGTGTTAATTACATTGATTCTGACTTGTCCGTTAATGATGAAGCATTCCGTCATCGCGGGGTTATTTCGGACATTTGATTCTCTGTTTGAATCAGTAGGGAACAGCTAACTGCTAAGCTAGTTAGCTTAGCCTCCCTGAACACATGCGGGGCCTCAGCTGCTTTTTGTTATTGTTCTGGGTTCAAAAGGTCACACATCCCGTTGTCTGTTACGTGAGCGCAGTCCACCGAAAACATTATATTTCCCACAATTTAAGCTTCTGCATTTTCCAAATGCACTAGTATTATTCAAACGTATTGTTCGGTTAGTAAGCCTCGTACCGAACGGTTTAATACGAATACGTGTATTATTACACCAATAGAAACAAATAACCGTAGGACAGCACAGAAGGCCCAGGTATAAGATGCACGGCCCGCCACTGATTTTTACCATGCCTACCATAATAATTTAGCGTTAGCATGCTAACATTTTTTAACTAACGTTAGCACTAAGTACAGCTGAGGCTGATGAGGAATGTCATTAGGTTTGTAGCTATTTGGTCATAAATAAAACAACTAATGGTGGTAGAGGACAAGTTAAAAGATAAGAAAAGTTAAAGTACTTTGATAACAATGTTGGACTGTCTATGGACATTTTGTTTAAAAAAAATAAAGGTTCAAATTGACGCAGTAGAAACAAGGATAGTATTCTCTTGATTCTACACATTCTTCTTTCTTGTTTAAACCCGCCGCCTACATTACCAACACTGCTGCTAAACCACCATCTGTTTGGTCTGAGATGCAGGTGTGTTGTGCTAGTAGCGGCTAGTGTAGCTTGTAGTGTAGTGTAGGCACAAGGGAGAAGTTTGCCCTCAAGGCTTTCTGCTAAAAAGCCCGTGTGGGTACAGTTTGATGCTAGCATGCCAGCAGTAGAAATGCAGAGGAGGTCTGGAAAAATGAGTTCTCTGACTCCACACCTCAGGATTTTAAATCTGTAACTCGCAGTCTTCAAACCCAACCTATGCAGACCCAAGTGGCATCCCTTGAGGCAATTTATCCCTTTGGAGACACTTAAGGATTCATAAAAATGTTTACATATGCCGTCGTACTCCCCAACACCTGGAAACACACTTTGATGTGCAAAATCCGTGGAGTTGCCCTTAAAGGGACAACCAAAGTCAGTACAATTCATCCTGGGGGACCATAAATGTCTGCACAAGTAGCTGTAGAGCTATTTCACACGATAAGTTAAAAATCTGAACTGTTAATGGCACTGAAGAACAAGTCAGATGATCATCAAGTCATCAAGATTAATCCTCTGGAGACCATGAATGTAAATATACAGTTTCATGGCGATCCATCCAATATTTGTTTTAGTATTTCACTCTGGAGCAGTCATTGAACCTACCAACATGGTCGTCCCTAGAGCTGCACCACTAGCATGGCTAAAAGTGGCACTGTCTTGTCACCGCATCACAAAAGTTACAAAACATCAGTCCCAGTTACTATTACCTCTTTAACCCTAGCCCTATTTTTAGGCATCTGCTCAAAAATTGCATACCCATACTTAAAAGACTGTAAATCTGAAACTACAAGGTCTATTTTAATCATTTTGATGGTATAATACAGGTAACACTTGTGAGATGTGCTGAGATGTGTAAATATTGTGTATATGTTACTGGCTAATAACATATACACCAGTGGCGGGCCGTGCATTTTATACCTGGGCCTTCACTGCTGTCCTTCAGCTGAAACACAGCTACGGTTATTATTTGTTTAGTGTAAAAATGAAGCCAACACCTGTAGATACACTATCTGCCGAGAGTGCGTCTCCTCTCTGCTCTGACTGCAGCTGGGACTGCAGCGCGAGGCTTCTGTGGGCGGCGGCGGAGGGGCTCATGGCAGCACCCGCTGCTCGTTCACGACAGTGCAGAACGTAAGTGCTTTAACGTCAAAACACCAGAAAATTCTCCAATAACACCAGAACAAGTCGCTCGATTTGTCACTAGTAGCTTTTGACAAAAAAAGTCTCCATGAGGGTTTTGAAAGTTACCAGATTTAGCGAGAAAGTCGCCAAGTTGCCAACACTGGCACCAGATAAATATGTCCCCAGAGCAACATTGGATGTAACAAGGGTTCCCATCACATATTAAACCAAACAAAAATCTTCATTAAAAACAAGTTGTACAAATAATAATATATAAACAAGCAGATTAAAGCTACTGCAGATGTAAAAACAAACGCATTTAACTTACCAGAGCTGCTGTTCACTATTTAAAGACAAAGTGCATCCTCCTTTCTTTGTTAATAAAGAGTTTAATCTCACGGTTGTTCAGTACATCCGTGCGTTTTAGTTCCAGTAAGAAGTCCTTCTCGATTCATGGACGCCAGTGAAGACAGTTGAACCTCCCCAGTTGTATTTCTTGAACACGTTTTAATGCGTTTGAGGGCTGAAAATGTCCGCTCGGCAGAGGCAGCAGATATTGGGATTGTCACCGCCCAACATGTCAGGCTAGCCCACTGACCAATCACGTACTTGTAGGCCAGCTAGCAGGCCCTGGCACGTCAAAGAATACGCCCAACATGCCAAACTAAAGATCTGATTGGTTGAAGACTATGACAATCAACAATATCGTCTCCATTCACTTCAACTGCAAAGGGATTCACTTGTGAGTCTGCAGGCCTCGGGCCTCTCTTCTTACCTAGAGACACAGAGGTGAAATCTGATTGGATAAAAGCTCTACTTAAAACAAGCTGCTGGAAGCAGAGCAACTGAGGAAGACAGTAGCTGTCCAATGAGAAAATAAGATAATAGGAAAAATATTTTTATAAATTATAATACATGTAGTGTATTTAAGAACAATTATTAAATTATAAAATAGCTATAACTTTGTGATTCTGTTTAGGCCAGCAGAGAAGGCCTTGAAGGCCCTGACGGCCCACCACTGATATACACATATGGCACAGCTAAAATTGAAAAAGTTTCAGGTTCGCCTGAAAAAAAAGCACTTGTGTTGAAAATATTACTTGAAATAATACCTAAAACTGTCAATGGCATAGCCACAGTCATAGCACAACATGTTTTACAGTCTCTAAAACAGA
Source organism: Anarhichas minor (assembly GCF_050575085.1). Taxonomy (NCBI): domain Eukaryota; kingdom Metazoa; phylum Chordata; class Actinopteri; order Perciformes; family Anarhichadidae; genus Anarhichas; species Anarhichas minor. The sequence continues at coordinate 4,177,087 of NW_027466463.1, read as the reverse complement.
TTTGACTTCGATTGAGTGAAGCAGGCCAGCATAAACCAAGCAAAGTCAAGCAGAATTCTCATTTTTGGAACCAGCAGTTGCGCTGCTGTATTCTAATTTTATATACTATATAACTAAATATTAACTATATAGTCACTTGTCTTATCACTAAGAGTGTTCAATAATCCTAATAAAGCAGTTTGGCATCATTTGGAGCAATTTGGAGCAATTTGGAGCTGTCATATCTGTCATCCATAAAATAAATTCCTGAGTGCCTGTGTCTATGTAAGCCTTTGTAAGGCCTGTGATTGGCCGATTTAATCATGTGACACCTTGTTGCATGCGGGAGAGTCCAACGAAAGCCATGCAGGGGTGTTTGAGAAGCTGCAGCTCTGTTTACTGACTGAAAATCTCGATATGCTTGGCACAACCCCCATGTCTAAATTCATTGGTCCAGCTGACTGAATGCTTGGCATTCTCTCATTCATTCTCTCAGAGCCGCCATTTCGCTTCACAGGCACAGTTCAGGAAACGGGCTTTACAGCTGCCGCATATTTCAATGGATTCAATGGATTTTTCTGGGGAGCGGTGGGCTGTTGGTTGGTGTTGCTTATATAACTTTTGAACGGTTTGAAAGAGAGTAATTTGGACATGTCCAGTCAACGCGGGGTCGAATCACTCCCCTACTGCATATGTAAATCTGCTATGATCGCTGCCGGCTTTGTCATGAGAGACCCAAACAAAGAGCATAGTACGCAGATTTTTGGCCAAAAAACGTGGTATTATGGTAAATCTTCTAGATATCTTCTAGATATGATATTAGTTTGTGTATAATTGTGTTTTGCATTGTGTAAAATGGCTCCCATGGTTGTTTCGCCCAGAATCTCTTTGTTACATAGGTATATGATATGTCATAAAATATCATTTTATTCGTTTCGTAAAAGTGAATTGTACACGTTTGTACTCTGTCGCCCCCCCTCTAGCCCCCTTTAAAGGGGGCTAGAGGGACCAAGAGGTCGTCCGAAAAGACGCTTCCAACTAGTGCAACCCTCACTCCTGAGAAAGTCTTGTTTTACTCATTAGCATTTCAACAACATCACTAAGCACACACCACAGTCAATGTGTAACAGCCTGTCTCATTGGTATGCACTGTGCACCTTTTTTTCAGGGACACAATTTCATCAATAATGTGAACATGCCAGGGTTTACTGGCTGCACTTGTCTGCATTATGATTGAATGAGATATCAGAAAAGAACTTTGTGTGTGTCTTGGCCTAAAACTCTGAATCCCAGCCTGTAAGAGGCTTTATGAATTTCACATGCATGTGGTAAAAGAGCGTAGCGAGTCGACAGCTGGAAAGAGGAACATCTCTTCGTGGATGAGTACTCGGCTACAGATCACTCAGTCATACTAACACAACAGGAAGAGGAAAGCAGAGAGAAAATGCAAAAAAAAAACAGTGCAGCTGCAGCACACACAAAAAGTCTTCATGAGAACATCAGTGGGGCTTGTTTTTTATGTGAAACAAAAGTGGCCATCCTCTGTTATCCTTCAGGGGAAAAGGAGGGAAAACGCCAAAATAATTTTTAAAAAGTTCAAGAACAGACAGTGTTCTAAAAGGAGTGGTCCAGTGGGGTCTGGCTCCACTATTTGCTGTCTCTTTGAATATACAGCCTGAACCCAGCAGCTTCAATATGTTCACATTCCAGGCTTGAGTTGGCTGTAACAGAGGCAGAACCTCACCAATTTATCTCCATGTTGTTATGTCTGGCGGCCTTCTGTTTGTCCCTGCTTTATCTAATGTAGAACTGGTCCCGCCACCTGTGTTAGCAGAGTATGTCGCCAAGCGATGCTTGCTCCCACTTTAAATTGGGTGTGTGTGCTATGGTGAGTGATGGCTCGGCGTTGGCTCCTCAGAAGGAAGCTGAGCACTGGCTGCCAGCTGTCACAGCGGGAGTTTGACGCTCCTTTGTTCTCAAGGTCTACTTCTTCACGTATAATTATAATATAATATATAATAATTATAAATACATAAATTCATCACCGTGATTTATTATTCATTACGCCATGCAACACCTATTCATTCTTCTAAGTATCATTGGCTTCCAGAGATTATGGAAGAAGACTTTCATCGCTGCTTAAGAGAGAAGGAAGGAAGGGCAGAGAAGTGAGTGTTTAGTCTAGCAATGAATAATGATCCTTTGAGGAGCTCCATCTCCATCATCATTATGATCATGATCAGCGTCTTCATCAACGTTATGCATTTTGCAATGAGTATTGCACATGCATGAAGACAGTGACTGGGGCAGCGGCATTCAATATTTGAATACACCAGAGAGACTTATGAGACCACAGGGAGAGGATCTGTTTGATCTCTGATAACAGAATGCAAGATAGCAAAAAAGCTAGCATCAGCAGAAACACAGGATATGGCTGAGTCCTGTAATCAAAGGGCTGTAGGTCACTCAGAGTATACACCTTTCAGTTTGTAGAGAATAAGTCAACTTTATGTGACGTGAAGATAGAGGAGAATGGGAGGCAAAGCCATAATGATCAATTCAGTTCAGCCAAAGAGCTCCTAGATGTAAAAAAAAAAAAAGAGTCAGGTAATGATTTAACCTGTAGAGCCCTAGCCCTATTTTTAGGCCTCTGCTCGAAAATGACATACCCATACTAAAAAGAGTGTCTTTCTCCAACTACAAGGTCTATTTTAATAATTTTGATGTTCTAATACAGGTAACACTTGTGAGATTTGTTCAGATGTGTAAATATCAGTGTATGTTACTGGTTAAGAGTAAATGAAGATGACACACAGCTCAAATTGAAAAGTTTCAGGTTCGCCTGAAAAAAAAAGCACTTTTATTGTTATTATTTCTTGAAATGAGGCAGTGGTGTTGGGATCTGACCCTGCTCTCCTGGCTGGCTGAGACCTTCACACGTGCTTTTCAAACAAAGGAGCAGCCATGTTCCTTCCTTTCACCAAAACGCCTGACCTGGGGTCTGCAAGAAACATCATGCCGGATGACCACACCCCCCAGCTCCAGCAGAAACCTGATGCTGGTCCCTCATTGGCCAAGAAAGGGCCCCCCACTGGTTGTGCCACTTGGTTTATAAGCCTGAGCACAGCTAGAATTATTCCTCTTCCATCCAGACACCGCTGGTGTAAGGAGATCCACAAGGCTCTCTTCACTCCGGACACGCGCTGGTGTCAGGAGGTCCACAAGGCCTCTTCACTCCGGACTCGTCCAGGGGACAAGAAGATCCACAAGGCTCTTCTGTCCAGACATGCTGATGTGAGAAGGTCCACAAGGCCTCTTCCCTCCGGACCTCGTCCTGGCAACAAGAAGATTCACGAGGAACCGCGGCCTCATCAAATCCTATAAGGTCACATGTAACATTCGCTGGTCGAACAGACTGTGTTTTATTTTGAGTTTTGGATCCTGTAGTGCGAGAACGGATAACTCCTATGCCCCGTTCTCCCACCCTTTTTGTGTACACACCGCCGGCAGAAGGTAACAATCTTTCCTCGCCGAAGATTTCCGGGAAGGACGACCCAAACCTCGTCCCTCAGCCGAAGTTAAAAAGCCCCTCTCTGCAGCGAGGAGGCCGAGTCTGCGCCAGCCAGCCCCGAGGCCGCGCCACCGAGAGCCAGCGGCTACTCGAGGACCGAGTGATCCCTACCACTGGAAACAGACCCTACCGAACGAAGCTTCTCAAAGTAAGAGTTACTGGTATCTGGGCCTAGCTTAGCTTAGCATTAGCTTAATTTAGCCTATTCGTTATGTCGTTGTTATTCCTGTATCTTGTTATGTTAAGTTACTGTCGTGTTATAACGTGTTATTGCGCAAGCATCGCGGACCACGGAGTCCCGTTATATTGTATATTTCCTGCTGTAACTGTTTGCATTAGATCCGTCGCTGCTAGTGGTTGTGATTTTATCACTTCAAAGACCAAAACTACGGTGGCGGAGCCTCGTCTCGCCGACTGAGTTCCGGGGTGATAAGAGGGCAATACTCGCATCTCACCACAGTGATAAAGATCTGTTTTGTTTGGGGATTATTTTATTTTGTTTGGTTTTATTCTCTCTTCTTTAAATCGGCTCTGTGAGTGAGATCTAGAACCGCAACTATCACCGTACAAGCGTGACCGGTCGGTTCAGAATCCGACCGCAGAGTTTACGAATGATCAGCTGTTCCTCACATTCTCACTGCAGCGCCGAGCACCGCGCTCAGAGCTCCTCCCTCTCTCTCTCTCTCTCTCTCTCGCTGTCTCCCTCTCTTCCTACTAACCCGCACACACATAGTTAGATTCACTGATTTTGGGTGAACCTCTCAGACACGTGGTCGCGTAATCTATTGTCCCAACCCACATTGTGCGCCGTCCCACGTGGTTACACGTAGCCACCTCTCAGCTATCTTGTCGCGGGTCAATAGACTCCGCCATCTTTGCTTGTAGGCTCACACGCCCCTTTTTAGGTTACTACCATCACTGTTTGAGTAGGCCCCCCCCTTCGTTTTCCACACACTCACACACACACTCACACATATACATGTACATATATCTATATACATATCCTTACCCCACTTTATTCATTTGACTTTAGGTATTAGACATATAATTGTATGATAGTGTTTGTTGATTTTGATATTACTTGATTTGATCATTTATTATTTTATTTAATAAACTGTTATATTTTAAAAAGCAGTCGGCTGTGATTACTTGTGCATATGTGTGTAATAATAACTGGATGTAGTGGCCTGTGCTCGAACTCAAACCTTCACTCTCACTCCAAACGTGTAATAGAATTCAGACTATTGACATTATGAGACTTAGTTTATAGTTTGGTTATTGGTCCCTGTCCGCAGGGTGGTGCCCCGTTATTATTAATAATCATTAATAATTGTTACTGACATTAATAATTCTATTGATGTCGAGAATTTAGTTTCTTAGATGCTGATAACCCAAACACGCTCCTCTACGTTACCAACAGTGGTTACCCGAGATTAAGAGCCTGAATCCTCTCTGAGTCTGTGAACCATGGATCCATCCTCATCTGACTGCAGATTTCCTGTGTGTATGTGGGGCTATCTCAGCCTATGATTGGTCGATTTGAGTGAATGAGCCCTCCTTCGATGCGTCATAGTCCATAGAAATGAGTGGGGGTAACGTGGGCTTGATTGACAGAATCGTTAGCCAGTAAAACTCAAAACTGCGCCGTGCCTCGCCGAGCGTAAAAAACGACACCCCCGGAAGTGAAATCCCTCCATGTTTGGTTGACCCCCCTTTCTTCAGGAAACAGTTCAGAAACACACAGGATATACGTCAAACACGTATTTGAATTGAAATAAGCGGGGATTTATCCGTTCTCTTCAAGAAAATCAGCTCATGGTATGAAGCATTTATGGTTTTTTGCGGTGGAGCGGTGTGTTCTTCTGGTGTTTGTTGGCTGTATCTCTGTAATGGTTTCACGGAGAGAAATTCTCAAGATATCTCTGGAATCTGTGTCGAATTCTCTTGCTTTCTGATAGCTTCTAGCTTTTAGCTTTGTGTTCGTAGCTTAATCCGGAGTGCGTAGTAATATATATATTGAATTAGCAGGAAAAAAAATGCAATATCCAGATGTATATCGTTCTCAAGACCTGAAATGATCTATGTCGTGATATTCCCCAGTCAAATATCTTCATTATTAGTAGCATTGATAATGACAGAGTATTGAGTCGACACACAATATCCAGTAGCTGTTAAATGTTCAGATCATGGCTCTGAAATCAGTATTGATAATTGTTATTAAGATAAACTGTTGACTGTTCTCTGGATGCAGGTGTATTTTCAAAATCTAAAATGTTTCATTGAAAATCTATCTTCAATGCATATTCATATGGAGTGGACAAAAAAAACTCTATTATGGAAAAAATAAGAACTTGACAAAAGTCAAACTGACGTCACTGGTTAGTTCACAAAGATGATTGATTTGAAAAAGAAAAACCTCAAAATTACAAATGTGCTATTTGTACATGTGTAAATCAAGATTGTAGGAGCACTGAGCAAATACTAACTCACCATATTATCGTAGCACGTCCTTTGAGAATTTAGAGTTTGTCCATTCAGAGTTGCTGCTATTAGTGTTGAAAGATGTGAGCAAAGGAGGCGGTTTTCCATCCTTCACTCTCAAATCAGATCAGAGAAGAATCCAATTATGAAGAAGCTCTTGGGTGCAAAGGTGCCAGCCTGGGTGGATTAGTCTCATAGCTGAAGCAATTTACGCTTGCAATCGGTGATAAAGAGACTATTTACTTTTGCAGAGCTGTTTTCAAGGGGTTGTTTTGACCACAACTTGATTTGGATAGACCACTTTGTAAATAAGATGACAGCTCACACATTTAGCTCCATCACCTGGGGTTAAAATACACACAAGTTGCGTTCACAATGACGTCTCGACCTGAATGGGATTTGTGGAGTACCTGAGGCAGAGGAACTGGACTTGTTCTTACCTGTACAGCCACCACAGACAACACCTCCACTGAGATCCTGTTAAATTCGTCAAAGCAGCCCCATGCCCCCGTCTGAGCCAGGCCTTTGTAGATGTTCCCACAGGACTTGTGGATGGAGACAGGGAGAGACAAATTTTCAGATGGTCACTGCAGGACAGGCAGGCAGGCAGTCAGGCTGGCTCACAGGTGGACACCCGGTCTGACTGACTGATAAGGCATGTGGTGAAACAGACATGCAATTACACAGAAAATATATGGAAAAACCTCCATTGAAGTTAGCAGAGTGCAGCACCACAGCAGGCTGAAGGTAAACGTACAACAACAGGATGATACATACACAAGGCCTCATACTAATAAAACAGGCAGAAAGAGAAAGGCTAAAATGTCATCAAACCACATTTTAGTTTTCCCAACATCAACTTGAGAGCAGGTGAACAGCTGGACCAGGATGACTTCTCTGTCCAATTACAGGGCCGAGGAAACCTTCTCTGACGCAAACTGGAGCTGAATGGTGGATTGATTCAGCTTGTGTGTGTGTATACATAACTGAATATGAGTAACAGTGTGGGGCTCTGAAGCCAGCTTCTAGTGCCTGTGTTCCTCCTGGAGTATATTAGCACTTCTCTATGCCACCTTTCTGCAGTGTGTATAGCCGGGGGTGCTGCACGCCGCTATACTGTAATGATGCCGCCTGTCTGGGGGAAGCCGGAGTGAGTCGGATCACAAGATTATGTTTATGTCTCCCCTGAGCACTCACGATGCAGAAAGTATGCGTGTAAGAGTATACAAAATGGCATAATAAAGCAAGGTGGTGGCTGGGTACAGAGAGGGCATTTTGACAAAGTGTAATTAAGAAAAAACAATCAGGGTTTATCTAATCAGCTCTACTTTCAAGAAGGAAGCAGTGAAACAAAAGATGAAAAGAAAAAAATATGAAAGAGGAAAAGAGAAGGGCATTAAGGTGGGTTGACAACTTTAATGACAAATGCATACCATTTTGCTGACAAAGGCGAAGATGAAAAGAAACATGCATAATATGGGCGGCTGCCTATGCACATTAGCTACGTGAACAGGCAGATACCCATGCGTGCTTACTCACCTTGTAGTCCATCTGCTCAGAGCAGTTAAATACATAGACCATGACCCCAAGGGCTCTACCTAAGTCTTTGGTAGTCTCAGTCTTCCCTGTGCCTGCAGGCCCTGCCGGAGCTCCACTCATGGCCAGGTGAAGGGACTGAGTCAAGGTGATGTAGCATCTAAATATAGTGGAGATATACACACATGCATCACTGATGAGGAATGGAACCTGACAGGTAGCAATGAAAGACAATGATTTTGACTGATTCAACCGTATGCTCTTTCATCTATAAAGAATGGCAAAAGACCACTTTTATTCATTCACAGTGGCACATTTCAGTTATAATTTACGCATCTATGGCAACAAGTTAGCTCAGGGGTTATCGTCTCCTCACAGAGAGAAGTGCAGTTCCTGGCACTGACATTTTTTTCTGTGGAGTTTGACCTTTTCCATGGAGTCTAAAATGATTTGTTCTATAAATAAAACATTTAAAAATTTGAACCTCATATTAAATTAAAGTTGCAAGCAGCGATGTACGGGCCCTCGCACCTTCCTGCGTCCCGGGGGTACTGGCGTGATGCCAACAGACGCGGCCGTGAATGTCTTCGACCATTGGACAACGCATCCCGGAGTTTAACGTATTTTTCCCGCTGGACTCTGTGATGCTGGAAATTATGTAGTGCAAATATTCCACCAGTTCCTGTATCCACTATGTGGCTCTAGATAACATGCAAACACATGCATTATGTTGCTCTATATCAAGTATTGACCACATCATGTAAATGTTATGTAAATCGGAGGCCGTTTGTCACATAACGCTGTTTTCCTGTTGCCAGTAGGTGGTGCTATGACTTTGAGTGAAAATTGCCTTGTAGACATCCTCAGGCCATGACTCTTATCAAGTATGGCAAGTTTGGGACAGATTTGAGCAAGTGCAGTGGACTTAGCCCTCTGCTCGGAAATTGCATACACATACCCATAGAGAGTCCAAGCTCTAACTACAAGGTCTATTTTAATAATTTAAATTAATTTATGCTAGAATACTGGTAACACTTGTGAGATGTGTTAAATTGTGGAAATATTGTGTATATGTTACTGGTTAATAACTGATACACTTATGGCACAGCTGAAATTGAAAAAAGTTCAAGTTTCGCTTGAAAAAAAGCACTTTTATTGAACTTTTTTTTTTTTTAAATAATGCCTAACTTGGCCTAAAACCACACAAAAGTCATAGAACAACACGTATTACATGTCCCCATGTCATTCATGAAAAAAACCTGCTCTGACTCAGTGTGTATGTGAGATTTGTAAGGCCTGTGATTGGCCGATTTAGGTATATGACATGTCGTTGGGTCCGGAATAGTCCATTGAAAGCCGTCAGGGGTGTTATTTGGAATGCTGAGGGACATTAGTCAGTAAAAATCTTGATAAGGTGGGCTCGACCCCCATGCGAAAAATAGGTTGCTCCAGGCGAAGAATGCGGGCCATTTTCGCATGCCAGGTCACAGCACGTTCATTTCAATGCCGGCAGACAGAGCAGGAAATGCACTACAGCGCTGCAGCAGCTTTCAATGGATTAACTGTTTTTTTCTGGACGAAAATCGCCAAAAGGTATGTAGATTTTCAATTTTATTTCTCGAGAGCAGTGTGCGGTTTCTTGGGGTTTGTCCTGTGACCTTTGAATGCTTTGTCGGAGGTCTATTTGGACACGCTGGGTCGACGCCGCATCGAGCCCTCATGCGATTTCATGTCTCCTTCGGCCATTTTCGCTGCCGGCTTTGTGATGAAAGATGAATTTCTGCTGCATAGTTGGCGGATTTTTTGCAGAAAAATCCTGATATTGTGATAAATCTTCTAGTGTATTGAATTAGTTTGTGTATACTGTGTATAATTGCGTAAAAAGACCTGCACGATGATTTTGCTCGGACTTTTTTTTTTTTTTTTCGGTATTTTATATGTCTGGGCTATTTTTCATATTATTTGATGAAAAGTCCATTCGGAACCTCGGTACCGGTACTGGAAGCCCAATTGGGCTTCGCTCGGGCTAAAGAGGTTAATGGCGAATCACGTAAAATGGCTGCCAAAGCTACGCCATTCCATCAAACGTAAACCTTTGAGTAACTTTTAATTGTAAAGGTCTTTAAATTGTACTGACCAAATTTGAAGTGGATCTGACAAAGTCTCTAGGAGGAGTTCGTTAAAGTATAGCAACTAGAAATCAAGGGAAATTCACACAAAAATCAAAATGGCCGACTTCCTGTTAATTTTAGAGCATGGTCTAAATTGTTTTTTTTTAAGTCTCCACATGTGCTTACCAAATGTCATACATGTAGATCAAATGTAGCGCTGGGGCTGCATTTTTCAATATTTGTAGGGGGCGATATCAAGGCAATTTGAAACGGTCAAGCCAAAAAGCCATATGAAATATTTATTTTCATCACCTATGACACCTGTGCAAAGTCCCAAGGCTTGTTGAGCATCCTAAGCCACAGAACAATTTGCTTCCTTTTTCATGACGAATGACGCGTTGCCACGGCAATGGGCGCCACATAAAACAAAAGTCGTTCAATGGCAGTAGACCATTTTAGGAACTTTTCATCATTAATGTCTTTACATCATCCTGACCAAATTTGAAGTTGATCGCATGAATTCTGTGGGAGGAGTTTGTTAAAGTACACCTGAAAATGATGAAAATTTACAAAAAAGCCAAAAATGGACTAACTACTGTATCGCTCCCTAGTGGTTGAATGGAATGAAAATGTTAGGGTGCATAACAGGATGCGATGTACACATATGCGACAAAATTCACAATTATAGGTTAAATGGTTTTGAAGTTATGAGTATTGAAAAACAAAGCCACGCCCTATCAAGTTCATTGGTCCATATCTTCTAAACGAAATGAGATATTAAAAATGTTTTGATAACATTTTATGATATAGATCCAATACTGATTTACAGCAAATTTAGAAGCAATCAGACTCAGCGTGTAGGAAGTTTGCAAAAATGTGTTTTTCACTAAATTCAAAATGGTGGAAAATGTTAATAAATAATAAAAAGCGAAGGGACAAACGTATCATACAATGACGTTTAGAGTGGTGATATAGAAAGACACTATATGGACACACCTGGAGGGTTGAACTTTGACCAAGCCAGGCAAGCTATCTTATCCTCACCCTTGAGAGAAAGTGAAAATAGTATAAAAGTAGTTCAAAATGTTGAATTTTGATAGATGAAGGGAACAGTTATTCCTAGCAAATGTAAATGTAGATTTATTCTGTTTTTCAATTTTAATTTATTAATGCATCATTTAAATGCAAGTTTAATAAATAATTTTATAATTGCTCTTCAAACACTGACAAAGTGACAAATCATTAGTCTGATGCCATACTCCTTACTGTTTACCTGTCTTTGTAAAAATGCATGATGGAAATGGAGGAACTGAGAGCTCCTGGTAATTCTCACAAATATCCAGGAAAGCAGGATTTTTACCATGCCTGTGTGTTAGCACCATATACACAAAGACACCTGGTTTTTTCCTCCCCTCAAAGACAAGTGCACTTCCAACATTCCAATTATTATTCTATTACAATACCACCACATAATATAATATATATGTGAAGAGCAAACACCAATCCGTGATTCATTAACTACAGTTCTGTGTTTAAACTCAAACGTATTTTATGGTGAGAAATCCCAGTTCTTCAAACCAAAGTGATATATTCCCAGAAAGGACTTGTTTTAAAATTCAATACAAACTGAGAACAGCTGGATGCTGAGCTGCCCCTTTAAATGATCCAGACTGACTTTCAATAAATGCTTCTACAGCCAGCATAACTAAAACTGCACACCGTACAAATGACAAATCCTGAATTGACACTGTCATAACCAGCACTGACAATGTCTTGGTGTCGGCTCATACATAACCTCATTATATGATAATAGAATCTGCTCCTGTGCTTTGATTATCACGCAGGCTGATTAGCGCCACCAGTGATTGCTTCTCCTGCAGAACCTGTCAAGACTAACAAACACTCTGCCCATCTAGTATCAATAAAAACCAGCAGCATCATGGACATGAACTGATGGAGACAATCAGGACGTTATTGATCAGGACAATAAACACAATGAATATTGCCTTGAATGATTTTAATGAGCTGCTGGTTAATAGATGATGTATGGAAGGGCAAAATATTGGAAAGCAAAGCAAGAGACAGGAGCTCAGAGAAGACAAATGATCCCATCTGTATACAGTGTATCATCCGGATACCAGAGCAAACAACCTTCATGGCTGTCCCCTGAAATACGGCCAAAAGTCTCAACAACCAGTCGTCTCGGAGGCTGGATGAGAATGTCCTGCATGGAATAACTAAAGCCAGATAGAAGACGAGAGTGTGAAGTAAACTGGGCGACTTCTTTTATTACAGTGTTTTTAAAAGAAACGGTTATCAGTCTGTCTGTCTGTCCATCTGACTCTCCCCCCCCCCCCCGTCCTCTCTCTGTTGGCCTGTGGGTGTGGTATTGCCTGTATTCATTAAACATATTTTCACAGCAACTGCACATGTATGGTTTGACATTCCCTCTATGACCGCTAGCAAAAAATACATTTTGAATCTCCTGCTACAGGACGTTATGAACTGTCCCGACCTCTCAGGTCATCTGAACTCTCCGTTCTTTTAAATACAAATCTCTGCCTTGTATTTAGTTACATTTCGGGCTCATATTTCATAAAGCTTTGCTTATTGATTATTTATAACTTTGATGTGTTTTTTTTATCTATTAAGGTCACCTTTGTGTCTTTTTATACTGCCTCATGTTTCCTTTCTATCTTGTTTTATTGCATTTTTATCTCTAAAGAAAAGCACTTTTTTCAAATAAACTTGCCTTGTTAGTGAACAATGTTGTTTTTTTCAACTACTGTGGTGTTTGGTGACATCGGGAATTTTTACTTAACAGCATCTTCTCTGTTGCTGGCTCTGTTACAAAGACAGTTGTGTTACAATATCATGAAGCAAACATGCTTTTAGCTGTTCTCTCAAGTCCTGGATTAAAGGATTTGACACCCACCCCCCTGGTCCATGGGCCATTGTTGAAATGAAAGCCAGTGGCAAACTGTGTGAGTCGCAGCGAGCCACAGCGAGGGCCTGCACCATATGGTGAAGTCCTGCTACATGGCCGCTGATCAGGCCATCAAAGCCCATTGTTTCTGATTGTTCAGGCTTCAAAGGGAATTCTGGTCAGTCTAAAAGAGCGCACAGTCAAACGCTGCAGTTTGCCAAAGGGCTCTGGGAGGCAGGTATTCATCTCTGTGGAGTTAAAACTTTATCAGGGATGCTGCAGAAAAATGTGCATGTGAGCAAACAAAGTGCCTTGTTCTAAAGCCATTTGTGGTGGGTGTACATAGTGATTCAAATGAGGATCCTTAAAACGCATCACATTATCATTTCTCATTATTAGACGAGGAGCTCGTATCTTCTAGTCAGTTTTTCAATTAAAGGAAAAAAAATCATCAACACAGATTTTTGAGAATGTACTTCTAATGATTTTTGATTGGGCTTAATGTAAACTGCCATGTTTGATGAGCCTGTACAGGACTTAATACTTAAATATCCTTCTTTCCAAGAGCGAACCTTTCCCCAAACAGATTTAACATAGCAACCGTAACTAGGCACAGCAGGCCTGTAAAGCGTTGGATTCGTCCACATGATGATATTATGTGCGTGGGGCTGTAGTTAGACAGATACTCAGAAATACTGAGTTTGTAGAATGATGTATTTTTGTTTTACCTTTCCTAAACCTAAAGCACAAGACCAAAAGGAGGAATCTAACATAAGATGCTATCACTAGCATGTCTGGCTGTTAACCTAAGCCAGCGCTAAACCAAGACCAAGGATCAAGAAAACTACACTTTGTCTGCTAAAAAAAGACCAAACCACAACTAGCAAATCTGCTGTGTAGTATTTTCTCACTGTGTGGAAGCCGGTCCCAGGTGCTGCTATATTGGAGTTTATGTCCTGCTTAGTTTTAAGTTTGCAATCCAGCCGAGCTTGTTCTCACCACACACATCAGTAGTCCTCATTCTACAAGAACAGTAAAAAGTCCAAATATGTAGGCCAGACTGATGATACAATAAAATAAGTTTTTTTCCCACCATATTTGTTTCCATGTCGTCTACATCGATCAAGTGGTAAGGAACGTTTTCCTGGGACATGTAGCTTCATGCCATATCATGTGTGCAACCATCAAATGCATATTTAAGACTCCACTTTCAGGGATCTGTTTTTAAAAACACTTCGCTGGAAACATTAAAAAGTCAGCCATGTTTTCAACCAACTAATGGAGCCAACATTTGCTTAGTTAGCTAACTGTAGCTGATCAAATCTGCCAGTGACAGTTGTCATTACAGTAAAATCGAGGGTTGGCAGGTAGAAATGAGAAGCCTGCTAAATGAAATAGCTTTACTCATCAGTCAGTTGACAAGCAATCATGATGTTTCCTTGCCTGTCAGTCTGAACGAAGACACCAAGGATGACATCCGTACCTGTCTGTTAGAGGAGTGATGACTAATCGTGGCGTGTTGCCCAGGTATTCGTAAGAGTAGAGAAACTGGGCATCGCAAATGTTGGCAAAACAATGATTCTCCTTCTCATCCCAACGGTGCCTCAGCTGGGAGAGCCACACGAAGGCCTGAGAGTTCTCCACCTAAAAGAAAGAGAGAGTGCCAAGCTATGAAACAAAGCCATAAATAATCGAAGCTTTCCCACCCTCTCCTTATGGTAATGACACGCCTTGCTTGAATATCTTGAGTGCATTACTCACTGGTAATAGCCTCTCAAAAATACAGCGGCAATCATGGTGTGTGCATGATCATTTATACTGCTCAGGTTCTTGTCCAGACTTATCCAGCATGCCCCCCTCACCTTCTGAGCGATCATCTTGGCCACCACGTCCCTGGCGTGGACGTCGATGGTGCAGATGGTCATGACCTTCTGCCGATCGCCTGGTGTAAGCTGCCCAATCAGCATGGAGATGAGGGTGTTGAGCTGGGACACCTGTTTCTTGTAGTACTCTTTCATGGCGTTGTCATAACCCTCCTCTAGACGAACGAACGCCATGCAGACGTCAGACGTCCACCAGATCTGAGTGCAGGTCAACGCTACCTGAATCAGAAGTAATAACTGAAATCACAGGCAGATTCTGTAGAAAAGTACAGTTGATAGGATTTATGTCGATGGATTTCTCGTATTTAATGTTTACTTGAATCCAACATATTTGGGAATTGAGCCAGTAAAGACACATGAAACATATGTCCATATGCATGTCCAGATATTTTCAAGCATAAAACTGACAACCCTTTGCCTGTACAAACTAGAATTCTCTCTTTATAAGTGGGAAAAGTTGGACTGAGATGCAGAATTTACATTTGTCTGCCATGGCTATTTTTGCTGAGCAGTGTGGAATGTCAGCTACAAAGAACACGAGATGGGCTGAGCAGGTTTTGTGTGGTGTGCCCATTAATGGGCATGTCATTTGAAAATAACTGCTGATAGGCAAATCTTGTTTTTTCTCCTCCATCCAAATATTGAAATTCCTTTTCGATAATACTCTGTTCTTTAAAGAGATAGTTTGTGTGTTTAGCACGCCCCCAGTTTGGAGAAAAGGGCAGGAGTACTGACACGAGAGCAACACAATATACTGCTGTGGACACCTGAAAAAAGGCCCACCTAATAAAACCAATATCCGTTTAAGTGAGCGCTTTTTTTGATGACCATCAATGTGTTTATTTGTGCCTATTAAATCAACAATTAGATATATGCTAAAGGTAATATTGTTATTAATAATATGTTCAATTAGTATTTGAGTAACAACATTTTCTCAGGTAGAGTTGGTCAAAGTAAATATTCTGTAATCAAAATGAAATCCCACCCCTGAGCTCAGTGCGTAATGAGCTGCTGCTTTAGTAAATCACAGGCTGGAAACACCTTTCTTACTTCATCTGGCCCTCAGCGGCAAACTGCTAACACTGTTGAATTCTAAGTGACTTTAGTGGTACGTTGTTAATGTACAGTCAATAAAAAACACTGCGCTGAATTACAGTTTGACCTTGGTCCTCTGTTGGTCCTGTAGCACTAAAATATTTTATTTGTTATTTTATTTGTTATTATTTTATATAGTAAACACTACTGATCCTGAAGTTCATTTCAACACGGCTCTAAAGTCCTGAACTGTATTTGTTTTTTTTGTTGGTTGCTGGTTTCTAACTTTCAGACACTAGAATCAGTGACAGGAACAACATTTTACCATTTAGAGTATTAAATACTTTAAAAAAAAACATTGTGACTAACAGGAAAAATCCCCAGAGTGTTGTCAGTTAAATCTATACACGCATCCCACTGAGCATGTTTACCTGAGCCGGGTAGTCAAACAGCCACTGCTCTCTGGGTTTGTCCTCATAGGCCATCACTGCCTCGGTCATCTCATGTCGAACCGTGGAGCGCATGCTGTCCAGAACCCGGTTCAGCCACACCTCCACCTGACACAAAAACCAAAAGCCCGTAGATACACATTAAGAAAAACATTGCAATGTGTGTCACGTGAGCACCGACGGGCTTTCTTATCAATGGACTCTAATGAGGTCATTAATAAGCATTAGAGTGGAAGTGGAGTCAGGCAAATACTATAGGATATAATGGAAAATTAATGGATTTATGGGCTTTGATATGCAAAACCCCAGGAGCAACGACAGACTCAATTTCATTTGTCTACTTTATTGTAGGTTGTGATATCTATATTTGATAGATATTTTCTTCCATTACAGAACAGGATAGGTAAGTGAATTTCCTCATCTATTACATTCATCTACAGACAACCGTACTGCCACTGTCAGCAGTAAGTCCAATAAAGATGATAAATGTCTTTAGCATTTAGCTCAACCTACAGAAGTTATGGTACTACAATTTTGGAGACATGAATAAATGATTGCGGGTGTATTTTACCTGTCCAGTGCAGTCACAGGGCTGATTAAAGGGGACATACTCCTCCTCTTTGCTGTACATGCCCAGACCAGTCTTAGAAGGATTCCCCTCTCCATCTGCTTCAAATCGCATCTTAGCCATGTTGTCAAACAGCTTAGACAGATGCTTCTGGACCTGAGCAAACAGACAGGCACATTCAGCTCGGGCTCAATTTACACTCAGCTCACTGTCTGAATGGTGGTTTCTCTGCCACCATGCAAATGATCAACGTTTCATTACCGTTATTCTGAATCATTTATTGGCGGACAGGACATGTTCTGCAGCATGCCTGCTAACTTCCTCTTTAGAGCGATTTGGAAGCAAGTTGTGCTTAACAGTGATTTATTTCTCCATGCTGCTAATACATGAGAATATGTCCTTATGATGGGGTTGGAGCAGGCGGCAAAACTGTAAGCAACATTGCCCCTGTGTGGACACTACGGGTACTACAATAGTCAACAGCACTCATCAAAAGAGATAAATGGTGCAATTGTTTAAAAACTGTGAAAAAGCAAAAATTTGTTTTTGCTGACAGGGAACAGACTGAAGCATAAATGCATTGCTACCCCCTTAGCAAAAATGAGTGGAGCCACCTGGTGTGGGTTGGTCCCATTAGACAGGATGTCCAGCAGATCAGCTGAAGAGATGAAGTAAAATCTCGGGAAGGCCAGACGCTTGGTGTCCAGGTATTCTGCCAGAGCTTTTTCACATAGAGACAGCCTGCAGAGAAATACACAGAGTGAGTCAGTGTGTGCATCCAAGTGAAAGAGCTATAATCCCTGTACAAGAGTGCTCCTGGTAACATAGGGAGTAGGAAAAGAGAGAGATCTCTCACCTGCTCTGGATATCCTCCAGTTTACCAAACAGGCCCGGTTTATTGGTGGCCTCCACTACGTTTGGCGTTTGATACATGCCGTTTGCCAGCTCTTTGAAATCAGCATCAATACATTGGAAGCGTCTGGAGTCCTGCAGAGGATTTCACGAGGGAGCACAGCCAAGGGATTTAGGTTCCCAAAAGAAAAAGAGTGGAATCAGAGGTTTAATAGCAAACATCT
Source organism: Anarhichas minor (assembly GCF_050575085.1). Classification (NCBI taxonomy): domain Eukaryota; kingdom Metazoa; phylum Chordata; class Actinopteri; order Perciformes; family Anarhichadidae; genus Anarhichas; species Anarhichas minor. Next base: position 4,159,472 of record NW_027466463.1, on the reverse strand, counting down.
GGGTTTAAGCACAACTCGAACATCGCGGGAGCAATTACATAGTTGTGTAATCTCAGCTTCTAAACTATGTATGAGCCAATTAACGCATTCTTAATTAACAGCTCTTAGAGCCGTGCTATCTGGGTTAATATGGCAATGACAAGAGCGCAGGTCAAGGCCTGCATTCATATGAGCTTGTCCGTGATGTATTCTATACCTATAGAGCTGTAATTTACTGTGCGTGCATAAATGTGATTCTATCAGTGTGTAACCTCAGGCAGCTGTGAACGGATGTCTTCTGAGCCAATGAAGATGCTTTCCAGGTGGGTCCATGTCCGCTGCACCTCAAACCAGAGGGAGATCACAGAGTCGGCCACGGACAGCTTGCTCTGCCATGACGACACTTCATCCAAAAAGTGGGCGATGTACTTGGATGACATGAGGTTCTGTAGCTGCACCTGGTTGTCTTCCAGCGTCTCGATCAGCTCCTCGTCTGTGCGCAGCAGAGGCACCTGGGTCCGGTGGTGGGCCTCATACTGGAACTGCATACCTGGATGGGATCAATACACTTTGTCAAAAGGGCATTAACTCTGGATGGCAGAATGAAAAACTCTCATGTTCACCACAGACCAAAGGACAGTTACTTCCTGTACCTGTCCATGTGGAGTTGAGCTCAGAGAGGACTTTTTCCATTCCCATCTCTTTCACAGCCTTGTCCACAATCCCCCTCACCTCCTCCTCAAAGCAGTGCAGGTTCAGCTTCAGCAGGTCAGCAAGAGTGGTCTCCTGCTCAGAGAAACACACTTCATCTCAGCCACATTAGCTGATTACTGTGATTGTTTGTCTCAGTTTAGGACGCACAGTAGGGAGGGTTCACACCTGCAGTCTCCGTCTAACTTGCATCTCCTATAAGCAAAGACAATTACTGCAGCAGCAACATATACTGCCTGCAGGTGGCAGTGTTAACCTCCTACACCGACCACAGGATGCTAGCTAGGGGTTTTATGAGAAATTTGTCTGACCATTATTAGGTCCCGAGCACCGACGTAGTCGGAGCGGAGGACCTATTGTTATGCCAAAGTTTATTATTAGGGCCCGAGCACCGACGTAGTCGGAGCGGAGGACCTATTGTTATGCCAAAGTTTATTATTAGGGCCCGAGCACCGACGTAGTCGGAGCGGAGGACCTATTGTTATGCCAAAGTTTATTATTAGGGCCCGAGCACCGACGTAGTCGGAGTGGAGGACCTATTGTTATTCTAATGTTTATTAGGGCCCGAGCACTGACGAAGTCGGGCAACGGCCTTATTGAAATCCAAAGAATTATTATTAGGGCCCGAGCAACCGACAACGTTGGGCCGCGAAGACCCTATTGAAATCCGAATACGCATGGTACATCGGGTGCATATTTGGGGGACTTGCCATACTCGAAAACTCACCAAATTTTGCACACTTGTCAGGCCTGTTGAATATAGCCATCTGATATAGGTTGCTTATTAGTGTGTAAAAAAATGGCTCTCTAGCGCCCCCTAGAATTTGGACCGGCGACGCCCCTCGGCCAGTCTGTCCGTTTTACTTGAAATTGGACACACATGTCCAGCTCCGCTAACTCTAATAAAAAGCTTCTCAGACCCCTAAACTCCACCGTCTTAGATTTTACACCATTTTGAATATTGGGAAAAACACATTTTTGCAAACTCCTCTTACACGCCGAGTCTGACTGCTACCAGTCTGCTACCAATTTGCTCTGGATCATTATTGGTTCTACATCATCAAACTGTATTAAAGACTTTTTGATATCTCTTTGCGTTTACAAGATATGGACCAATAAACTTGTTAGGGGCGTGGCTTATATATCAATACACATAACTTCTCAACCATTTGTCTTAAAATCGCTAGATTTTTACATTGCATCCTGTAACATACCCTGACGTTTTCATTTCACTCAACCACTAGGGGGTGCTACAGTAAACCCGCCATGTTGTGCTTTTTTGTCACCTTTCGCATTTTTCAGCTTTTGTACTCCTATGTCACACTTTATACTTTGATGTACTCCTCCTAGGCAGTTGACTTGATCAGTCTCAAATTTGATAAGAACAGCCTTAAGACATTGAAGATGCTTCATCATGAATATTGTGAGTTTTAGTTAAACGCTGTTTATTCGCCATGAAAAAGTAGGCTGATGCTCGTCGGTGCTCGGGCCCTAATAATAAACATTAGAATAACAATAGGTCCTCCGCTCTGACTACGTCGGTGCTCAGGCCCTAATGGAATGCAGTTGATAATACGACTGAGCAGTGTAGCATCTTAAGCTTCGTTAGCTTCCCAGACTGACAGGATGAGCTGCGTCACAATCCCAAATCCTGAGGTCTCAGCTCAAAGCTTTCAAGCTGACCTGCTTAAAACAACGGTATGATGAGAAGTTTTGTTTGGCAAACTCAAGGAATTAAAATCATGAGCTACAACTAAGTACATAGTTCTAGGCACTGAAATTGAATCAACTGCCATTAGCTTAAACTTTCACTTGCCACAGCTTCTGTAACCAAGACAGTGTTAATTACAGTATGTGAGTTAGATTCATCATTCAGTTACATGATTATGAACATGTAACATATGAATCAATATCACCAGGGAGCTATTCAAAAGGACTGCCTGTTGTAAAAATAAGCCAGGCACAAAACATGGCAGAAGAACCTTTTGTCATATGGTGTCTCCTCTTTTACTGTCTTTCCCTCCAGGTAGCTCCATCTGCTGCTCTTGCTTTGGAGAATCTGCAACTTGCTAAATGTCAATCAGTGGATTTGTGGGTATATTATAAGACTAGTTCTATAAAGCCTATATAGTCTCTGTAATACACTTTTGTTCAAACTAAAACGCTGGATCAGTACAAACAGTACAAACAACCCTCATCTGATCTTCCTTCTGCAGAACAAACAAGCCTAGTGAGGATCATGTTGATAGAGCTGAGAGAGAAAACTGCATGGTGTGTATCCCAGCCCTTAAATAACCAGCATGTTATTAACACTGGTTGTTTGAGATATTAAAAACAGAAACTGTAGCAAATGTACAGCTCATGAATACTGAAAAATAGGTGCAGTATGTTGTTGCTTATCTCTAAAATAAATAGGAAACCTGGTCCATGGTGAAGCGGACTCCCGTCGCAGCCATCAGCTGATGCCAGTGTCGGGCTCGTATGGCTGGGTTCTGGAGCTCTGCCACGGCCCGCAGGGAGGTGAGCAGGTTCTTGACCCTGCAGTCCAAGCCTGTGAAGGTCTCCCATGCTCGAACCTATCAGACACAAAGGCCAGAAATCTGTACTTGGGCTTTTGACAGAGACAAGGGAGCTTGAAGGTGCAGCTCAGGATTTATTTATTCCAGTGAAGTTGTTCATGCATTTGCACACATTTAGTCCCGACTTGCTCAAGGGCCTGTAACTCCCATTTGAGAATAAATAAGGAAGTTCTCCTTTCTCCCACAAACTATTTGCCTTTGAGCAAGGCACTTAACTCCCAATTGGCTGTTTGCTAGGCCCAGACCTTCTAGTTTACTGTTGCTACACAAGCTTTATGTTTTTGCGGAGCACAAAATGCAGTTCACAGTGATTATGGGGGCAGATTTTTTACTTGAAATTATCAATCTTGTTTCAAACAATTGGTCCTCGATTTCAGAAGGAGGAGGAAAAAAACATGTTCTCATTTCTAGCCAGCAACTGTTAACTTTAATGGCTGACATAACTGTCGGAAACAATAAGCTGTTAGCCATAAATGCTAACAGTTGCAGGTTACGTGAGAGCAGATGAACTTAGTACAGTCCACTGCACACCTCTTCAACATGTGGAGAAAGCCAAAGCTTGGTGGGCCTGCTGTGCCTAAGTTAAGATACATTTTTCCTATCAACCTTTTTAAGCTAGTTAGATATCCTGATCTATCCTCTTGTCTCACCTCTTTGTCTAGCCCCCGTATATCTTTAGAGAAGCATTTGCACTCTAGCTCCATGTCTTCCACATGGATCTCTCTCCAGGGGGTCATCCTCCATGCCGCCATGCTGTATTCCACGACGGTGACCATGTCCCACAGCTCCTTCAGCAGGCCCACCTCACGCCTTGGGAATAGAGAAAAGTGGACAGAATGAATTACACCAGCATGAAAATTGGAACTCTTCAGATACTGACTGTGAATGTAAAAGAGCATCTCAGCTTTAACGGCTCATTAGTTCCGGATTTGGCACAGACTTGTGGTATTTTCTCCTTCCAGCTTTGGGCTTTACCGGCATTGTCGAAGCTGTTTGTACTCGGAGACGGTGACCTCGAATAGGCTGGCAGACTCCACCAGGGAGGCCATCACTGCCTCCCGCTCCTGGATCTGCCGGTGGAAGGCGTCCAACATCTGGTGGGGGCTCTCGCTGTCAAACCTGGACCAATGCATGATCACACACACACACATTTGCAGAAGCTTAGTATAAGTCAGGCTGTGTTTAGGGAATGAAAGGCTGCAGTTTGCCAAGCCTGACTTGGCTGCATAACCAGACCAGAGTCTCCAGCGCTAACTGCACACTGTGTCAATTAACAATGATTTACATGGCATTAATGGGAATATAATCACCAAGTTATTAAGAGACCAATTACACACATAACTAATCTGACAATTAGACATTATGATGAAGCATCTCTACCTATGAATACATTTTCATCAAGTTAAGATTCAATTAGCCTTGTTGGATGTGAGAGCCTCGAGATAACACTTCTCTATTATCAGGTGAGAAAGCAGAAGGGTACATATACATATATATATATACACATATATACACATGTATATGCTGTATATATAGAGGCCATCGGGTTTAAACCCGTAAGCCCGTGCATTTAAACAGCAGTGAGAGGGGTGACAAACTGTCATACTTTCCTCAAACTTTTACCTCATTATTTACTTACATTGTACTTTACTTTGTTATTATTGTCAAATTCAAGGTGGGGAAAAATAGCCCATCAAAAATGATTTTGATAAGTCTATAAACAAATGAATAAATAGATAGACTGTGGCCCATGCAAACATATAGTCCTCACATAAAATACCTGGCTTTGTTGAGACTGTCTGTCTATCTAACTCCTCTGCATTTCAGCACCCGGGACAGCACACATTGGGGTGACTGTGGCTAAGTGGATAGCAGGGCCGTCTTTCAATCAGAGGGTCAGCGGTTCAATCAGTCAGCGGTTCCGGCTCTGCTAGTCGCATGTCGATGTGTCTTTAAGTGTCTTTGAGCAAGACACTTAACCCCAAAAATTGCTCCCGTAGCTGTGCCTACGGTGTAGAAATGTGATAGACTCTGAATTGTAAGTCGCTTTGGATAAAAGCGTCTGCTAAATGACTGTAATGTAATGTAATGACTGGAACTATCTGTTTGGGACATGCACTTATTACTTCTGGTGACTAGTTGTTCTCTCGAAAACCGATGTTGAATACACTTATTGTAAGTCGCTTTGGATAAAAGCGTCTGCTAAATGACTGTAATGTAATGTAATGTAACATATGCACACACACACCCTCTACACAATAAACAGCGCTATTCCTTTCAGAATAACTATAGAATAATTAACATAGATGCATAATGAATCATATGGTAAAAATACTTATTTTCTAGTCTTTCCGCCCACTCAAAGCGCTTTAACACTACATGTCATCATTCACACACTGATGGAAGCAAGTTTGGGGTTAAGTGTTTTGCCCAAGGACACATCGACATGGACTAGCGGAGCCGGGGATCAAACCCCCGATCCTTTGATTGAAGGACGACCCTGCTCTTCACTGAACCACAGTCGCCCGGGATAACTATTCCTTATGAATATATGTATATATTATACACATATATAAACACTTAAATCTGTGAAAGTAAAGCGTTCCCAGACCAACTCTCAGGAGGAATAGAAGCCAATATTGATTCTACCTGAAGGGCCCGCTTTTGCGAAAGTGCTCCCTGAAGGTGTGTTGCTCCACATCGAATGAAGCACACTTTCGACGCAGGCTGGCCACCTCGATGGCCTGCAAAGGCGCCACCTGCTGTTTGACTAACACAGCCTGCTTTTTCACATTGTTCCACTTTTCTGGCAACTCCTGCAGATCAACAGATAGATACAGAGAGAGGGAGATAAAGAGTAGGAGATAAAAGCCAGCGGACAGGAGTGACAGATGACGAATTGCCAGGAGGAAGAGCACAGAACAGGGATGGGCAATTGGAAGACACAAAGAAAAAGTAAGAGAAATGGCTCTGTCTCAGCCGAAATAAACAGAAGAAAGAATGTGTGCTAGTAAAAATAAATGTCAAGTGACTGAACATCAGTCCTCAGTCCTTACCTCCAACTGATTGTACACCACGCCAGGCAGCTCCTGTTCATAGACCTTCAGTAGAGCGATGGTTTGCTGAAGGGGTTCAAACATGGCATCAGTGGAGTTTTGTCTTTCCTTAACAGCCAGCAGGTGACCCAGGACCCCCACCAGGCCACCGTAGTTACCCTCCTCCACCTGCTGGCCCAGGCCAGCCTCAGCCACACCGATGAACTTCTCCAGATCCGACAGACTGGGGATAGGTGACAATGATCATGAAAAGACATTTGATGTGTAAAATTGGCACGATTAAGATCATTTTTGCATCATGGGGAGAAACCAGATATATAATGTCCATATAAGGTCTAAGGTCATATCTGAGGTCTGAGTCACTTAAGCTGGCAAACTTTTAGCTAACACTCTAGTCCCGGGAACATCCATCTATCCATTTAACAGCCAGCAGGTGACCCAGGACCCCCACCAGGCCACCGTAGTTACCCTCCTCCACCTGCTGGCCCAGGCCAGCCTCAGCCACACCGATGAACTTCTCCAGATCCGACAGACTGGGGATAGGTGACAATGATCATGAAAAGACATTTGATGTGTAAAATTGGCACGATTAAGATCATTTTTGCATCATGGGGAGAAACCAGATATATAATGTCCATATAAGGTCTAAGGTCATATCTGAGGTCTGAGTCACTTAAGCTGGCAAACTTTTAGCTAACACTCTAGTCCCGGGAACATCCATCTATCCATTTTCCTCCGCTTATCTGGGGTGGCAGCAGGCCAAGCAGGCTGACCCAGACTTCCCTCTCATTCTGTTCTAGCTCATTCTGGGGGATCCTGAGGCGTTCCGAGGCCAGCTGGGAGATGTAATCCCTCCAGCATGTCCTGGGTCTTCCCCGAGGTCTCCTCCCAGTTGGGCTTGCCCGGAAACCCTCCAGTGGGAGGCGCCCAGGAGGCATCCTGATTAGATGCCCAAACCACCTCAGCTGACTCCTTTCGACGCAAAGGAGTAGCGGCTCAACACCAAGCTCCCTCCTGATGTCCGAGCTCCTTACCCTATCTCTAAGGCTGAGCCCGGGCCACCCTATGGAGGAAACTCATTTCGGCGGCTTGTATCCGCGACCTTGTTCTTTCGGTCACGACCCAGAGTTCGTGACCATAGGTGAGGGTCAGAACGTAGACCGACCAGTAAATTGAGAGATTCGCCTTCCGGCTCAGCTCCCTCTTCACCAAGTCGGTCTGGTGCAGCGCCTGCTTTACTGCTGGAGCCACACCGATCCACCCGACGATCTCCCGCTCCATCTTACCCTCACTCGTGAACAAGACCCCAAGATACTTGAACTCCTTCGCTTGCGGTAGGCACTCCGTCCCCACCTGGAGAGAGCAATCCACTGGTTTCCGGCAGACCCTGGCCTCAGATTTGGAGGTGCTAACTTTCATCCCCGCCGCTTCACACTCGGCTGCAAACCGCTCCAGTGAATGTTGGAGGTCACGCTCCGAGGAGGCCAACAGGACCAGATCATCTGCAAACAGCAGAGAGGCAATCCCGAGACCTCCGAACCTGACGTTCTCCAACCCCTAGATATCCTGTCCATGAAAGTCACGAACAGGACCGGTGACAAAGGGCAGTCCTGGCGGAGGCCAACACCCACTGGGAACGTGTCTGACTTTTTGCCGAGAATACGGACACAGCTCCTACTGCAGTCGTACAGAGACCAGATGGCCCGCTGCACCGCCCGACGATGTCCCAGGTCAGCAGTCGTCCCCCCCCCCCCCCCCCCCCCCCGCTGAGAACAGCCTGGGGTAGGCCCTGCTTTCCTTTCCTGAGCCGTCGGATGGTTTGCCATAACCTCCTTGAGGCCAACCAAAAGTCCTTCTCCATGGCCTCCCCGAACTCCTCCCATGCCCGGGTTTTAGCATCCACGACCACTGCATCTGCAGCCCTCCTGGCCTGCCAGTACCTCTCAGCTGCTTCAGGAGACCCCTGAGCCAACCCGGCCTGAAAGGCCTCCTTCTTCAGCTTGACGGCTTCCCTCACTACCTGTGTCCACCACTAGGTTCTCGGGTTGCTGCCACGACAGGCACCTATGACCTTCCGACCGCAACTCCTAGCGGCCACGTCCACAATAGAGGCTTTGAACATGGTCCACTCGGATTCCATGTCCCCAACCTCCCTCGGGATGTGTGAGAAGTTATAAGACCTAAGCACTGAGCTATTCCTTAAAGTAGCTACATTACTCTTATTACATCTGTTTCACAATTTATTTAGTGTATTTTCTCAGATTATTTGAATTGGCAGGGTAACAAGAAGCAAAAAGCTAACGGCAGGTGAATTTTAGTTGTGTGCATCACTTTTCAGTTGCTATTTTAGTGGCTATTTTAGTGGCTATTTTAAATGCGGGTGTCTGGGCTTTACCAGTAGCACAAGTACAGAAGAGATACACAACCAAATCCATTCAAAGTTTGCTAACATTCGCCACAATGAGCTACTGCTCATACATCTGGTATAAGATTGTAGCGTCAAAACCCTTGACTTTTTAAAATTGTACTTCACCTGTTGGTTACAAGGTCAATGAGGTGCTGTTTGAACATGAAGCTCCACTTTTTGATGATGTTAAGCATGATGCTCTTCATGCTACGGCCATCCACCCTCATCCACCCGAGGAAAACATGCACCGGCTCCAGACCCTGCACCTCCTTGTAGATCTTCTCATACCTGCAGTATGATGACAAAAGGACTTCAGCCATGTAAGGGGAAGTTCAACCTAACCCTAATGTTTATTTTTACGGTTCTTCAACCTAAACTCAATCTTCACTCAAAAACAAAATGACTGATTCTAAAACCTAAACCAACTCTTTAGAGAGGGATTACCAGAAACATGACCATGGAAACACACAAGCACACACACACTTTCCACTTGACCAATACCCACCTGTCCACCTGCTCTCTGAAGTTATCCAGTGTTGGTGGGCTCTCTGAGACGCTGTCATCAGCATAAACCTCCTGGCTACTGACCATGTGGCCGTACAGAAGGAACTGACGTATGAACTCCTTCCTGTCATCCATATACAGGTAGCTGTAGTGCTCCAGAGAGTTGCGAAACTTGCAGCAAGTTTCCATGACGAGCTGCACGCGTTCCATAAGGAGATGACGCATGTCTGCCAGGTCAGCCATGTCCTCCATGTCAGCCTGAGGGGAACATTTGATCATTTTCTTGAACATGTGGCATGTTGATGGTAGTGATCTGCATTTCAGACAGGGAAGTATCAGTACCTGGTAGTGGGGGAAAGGACTGTGCTGTGCGATGCGTGGCACCAGTGAGGAGATTCTAAACACATCATTGATGAGGCTCTCCACCAGCTCAAAGAAACCGTCTCCTGCCCCAAACTCCAGAGATGGAGCAAACACCATGTCAGGAACCTTCAGATCCAGCTGAGCCTCAAAAAGCGGGGGCAAAACCGCTCTCTGATCTGGATCAAAGGAAGGGATTGAAAACAGTGGAAGCTGCGGTGAAAACACTACTACAGTAAAACATATGGATTTCTCATAATGACTGAAATGTCTATGAGAATTCTGCAAAATATGAAATTTTCTTCGTGTCAAAACCCTTAACAAATGTCTTCCCCAAACTGAAAACATACTGCCATATGCTGATGAGAACTCTGTAATATGACCAAAAGCTCCAGAACAAGGGCATAAGTAAAGCTTGAGTTGAGGATGTTGTGTGAAGGTTGTGAGGTTATATCTATCTATTGAGCCTTTATACGAACATAGAGGTCATTCCTATTGCGTTTATCATCAATTTCAGGGATTTTGTAAATAGATTTGTGCGAGACACAAAGAACATTTTACATAACGAGAGGGTCGTTGATAATAATGTGGCACACATAATGTAATACTGCAGCTGCAAGAGCATGTAGTCAAGGGATTCTCCATTGAGTCCTTTTTTTTAATTGTAAACCAAAGTCTTTGAAACTAATCTAGATGAATATATAAAAATAAATCTATTTAATAATATTCTACAATGATTGTGTAAAATGAAAGAACTGCCTGCCCCTGAGATATTTTCAAGTCCGTTCAGCCAGCTCTGAAACTTCCTTATCAGAAAAGTCTTCTTGAACCCACACAAGGGGAGAGGATGAAGAGACAAATGAAGTAAGAGTGAAAGAATGTGTACAAGGATGGGAAGAAGAACTGGATACAGCAGGAATCTGGCAACAATCCACCAAATCTTGAATCACATCCTAGTCCATCTAAACTGGTTGACAAAACTCATGCCAGCAACCAGTCCAGATCCAAGTCCAGATCTAATTTACGTCTAGAGCAAATACAGGCGGACACCCAATTGACACCATAACCCCTGAGGATGTGCTGCTGGGAAACTGTCCAAGCCAGTGCTAGCTGATGAGGATTTTGGTTCACTGTGAAATCCTTTTGGATATTTCATTTTTGTTTTCCGGCAACATTCTGGCTGTAACAGTAACAGTAGTAACAACACTAACATCACTACAAATAGTACTTTTGGGATTTTACTGTGTATTGTTTGTTCATTACACTCCTTCCTACCCATGTTATCCAGGAAGAACTTGAGAGAGCACTCGATGCTGTTGAAGAATCCATCTATGACCATGTCGTCGATGTAGACGACGTAGGCCTTCCACTCCTCAGAGGTCTGCTCAGATCTGAACAGCTGCAGATTGCTCTAAGACATGCCAAAACCTGACAGTCATCATCTCAACCCCGTTATATAATGACTGTAAAGACAGAGTCAAAGCAAATCTACGAGGAAACCTTTTTTAAATCACCTTCAGCAGGAAGTGGATCTGTTCTCCAGAGGACCGTATCAGACTATAAAACCTGTCAAGCCTCTCGGCCCTGTCCTCCAGACTAAGCAGTGCGTCTTTTTTGCCCTCCTTCCTGTCAAACATGGGGCTGGCCCAGGACCTCATGCAGCTCTGGATCTGCTCCACGTTATCTTTGCTCCTCTGGAGTCGGCTCTCCAGGTCACAGATGGAGTCTCGCACCTCCTGAATATACTGCCAAACACCTAGAGGGTAATGGTGATGGAGATGGTGGATCAGAGGTCAAAAGAAACGACAATATTTAATAGACAAATATAGAATGGGAGTGTGTTAGAGTGTGTGTCTAAAACAAGAGTAATAAAGCAATTTACATACAGTGTTGTAGTGAACGTCGACGGAAAGCTGATAAAAACTAAAATGTGATAAATACAAACCGACTGAGCCTTCAAGGTTTTATGACCCCAACTTCTTATTTTACAAGCATCTATTGACTCTTTTCACTGTTAATACATTTTGTTTGCATTTGTTCTGGTCTTTGTTCCACATTAGGTAACTGACTCACTAAATACAGTGTGCCTCTATACATTAAGTGTGCAAGCTTGATGTTTACCAACTCTCTAACAGTGAAAACATCTGAGTTTATATATAATAAGTATAGTTACGTCCATGATAACCAACTCTGTTTACAATTATTTTAGTTTCAGCGCTGTCTGCACCTGACCAGTAGACTCGTGGTCAGCTGATGACATTATCATCATCTGTAAGATAACGTCAAATGGTGTTAAACTGCAGAACAGAGCATCATTAGTTTTCAATAATCCTCTAATAATGTGCATATATGACTCAGTACGATTTTGTGACAGATACAGCATACTGCACACAGACAAACTGTAAACGGCTATCTGATGGATCAGAGCTTACTGCAGTCACCATGTTGTTGTCAACACCTCCAATCACCTCACCTTCATCGTCATCACCTGCACATGAAGATGATGTAATATAACAATGTGTCGAAATAAAGCCAGTGACAGCTCTCGTACAATCTTGCTGTAAACATAAATACTACGGTGACACTCGTGATGTGTTACGCTGCACAATAGATACTCTGGCACCATTAGGACTGCGTCAATGGAAGAATTAGAAGGGAACGAGTGTTCTTCCTTTCTTTAGTCTCTGTGATTCCCCGTAAAGACCCACTGATCACAGCTCATGTCTCCGAGAGAGAGAGAGACAGAGAGAGAGAGAGTGAAGTACCTTTAGAAGAACCTATGACCTTTAATCAAAGGATTTCTACCTTTATCTCCTTTTTTGTGTGCTTTTCTAAGAACAGTGATGTATTTTTTAAGGCGAAACCGCTTCTTCTCATCAAGAACGTCAAAACTGACCACTTTCATAATAGAGATGGCTGATCTTATGAATTTCGGGGTGTCACTGAAGTGTTCGTTTATTCTAGCTTTCTTTTGATATGTTTCATCTAGAAAAGTGTTTATTTCCTTCAATGTGTACATATCTGTATCTTGTCCGGGGGTTCCACTCACAGACTCCATGTCTGACTCATAGTCATGCTCCATGTCCTCTCCAGCTGACAGCTGACTGTTAGACACACTGGGTTCTACACTGGTGGAGGCTGCTTCCTCCACGCTTTCTGCTGGCTGGGGCTGTCCAGTCTGAGAGCTGCTGTTCTCTGCAACATCAGCCTGTTGCTCCTCCGCTTGGCTCTGCTCCTTCTCATCTTTATCTTTACCACCAGCCGCCGCGCCTGCAGTACCGCAATCCGCCACCGCGGGCCCGGCCCCAGATCCGCTCGCCGCCGGTGTGCGAGATCAACTGGTTTTGGATTAACTGGTTTATGTTCGAATGCCTAAAGCAGATGTGTGGTAGGAGTGGCCTTTCAGGACCCGCATAGAATAAACAGGAAATACACATTTCGATCGTTTCTCCTCTCTCTTTCACGTAGTTTCTACGGTTTCGTTTGAAAGAATATAAACGGAACACTTTGCTGGAAAATGTAGCCTACTACTCGTTCGCGAGGCTGTGGTTGAGATTCCGAGGACACATAATGAGGACCAGAGTGAATGAGAAAGTTGGTGGTAGGTGTCGATGCCTGTTCAAAATACTTACGTCAATAAATCCTTTAAGAAACGCTCTGTTGTCCGTCTTATATTTGTATCATATATCGTTATTAATCTGATGTCAAGTCGATTTGAGACCTGTCTGTGCATCCATACAGCCTGTGAGTTAAACATATGAGCTCAAACACCGCGTACAGATGACTGTCAACTGTGGGAAGCTGCGATCCACCCAGATTAACTTGTGATTCAATTTCTGTAGGCTATCTCACATCGCTTATGTTTTATACCCAAGATGTACGCGGTGTTTGAGCTCATATGTTTAACTCACTCTCGCACACCGGAAACGGAAAGAGAGAGAGAGAGAGAGAGAGAGAGGTAGAGATAGAGAGATAGAGACAGAGAAAGAAAGAAAGAAAGAAAGAAAGAGAGACAGAGAGCGAGAGAGAGAGACAGAGAAAGAAAGAGAGACAGAGAGAGAGAGATAAAGAGAATTCCCAGATTCTTTAAGTCGACATTCACTGTTTTCTCCACCGCCAGACGAGAATCAGCTTACCATTTAACCCACCGACAAAGCGCCGGACGGCCGCCGGTCCTAGGTAGAAGAAATTCCACTACCACTACGAAACGATCTCAAGTAAGAGGCTTTTGTCTGTGCAGAGAGAGGTCATAGTGTGTTTGTAACCTTGTTTGTTTTGATTTAAGTTTAACTATACTATTAACGTGTTATTGTGTATTTGATTGTGTACTGCATGCTACAGTAACAGTATTTTGAGTTGGTAGCAGGAGCAGTGACTCAAACTTAAACTTTATCAAAAGATTAAAGAAATGAAAGTCACAGAGCTGGTCTAACTGTCTAACTGGCGGCTTGGCATTAAAGATGTCAACAAAGATAACAAAAAATAACCCATGGTGTAGATTACCACTTCAAGGAATAGTTCAGCATTTTGACTTCTCTTAGGCTCATATTCTGTAGATTGACATGCTGGTAACCATATTTATTAATGTTGGACAGAGCCCGGCTAGCTGTTTACCTTGGTTAAGAAGTCTTTATGCTAAGCTAAGCTAGGGGTCTGTATTTGACTCACAGACAAGATTGATATTGATTGTCTAATCTTAAATATTCACTAAAATACTGAGCTATTTATTTTAAGGATGAACACTTATATCTAAGGCTGTAAAGATTTGTGTTTTCATGCTGAACCATCACAGTCCAGCGATCACTGTCTGGTGCACGCAGCTGCATGCAGAATACATGGTATGTAGATTGATGCACGTAACGCGGCATCAAAGTTCAACATGTTGCACAAGAAGCTGAGTGGCGTGCTAGTCAGTCACGCTATGTGCGCACAAATGAACATTGGAGCTGTGTATAAAATGAGGACGGTGTGTCAGCGTTGCACATAGGTGTTGCTATTGTAGGGGATTCTAAGTACCGTTACACCCATACTGTATCGTACTTATTTTGATTGATCCAGAGTATCTAATAATGATCAATGTTCCAACCTTGGCCGTTCCAGGTCAGACATTCTTCTGCCTTTTTGAGCTGAGCATCGATGTCCCTGAGCTGGCCCTGAACCAGAGGATGCTCCACGTCAAGCACAGAGTGCATCACCTGCAGCCAAACAGTAGGAGAGAGAAACATAGAAAGATGTGATGAGATCTTCAGCTCCCACACTTAAGCCCGAGCGCCCCCTTTTTTGGGGGCTGTGGAGAAATTTTAGCATATTGTAACCCTCTGATCCAGAGACTGTTTTAATAATACTTATTGAATACGCAAATTACGTAGCCAATCACGGACTGCGCGCTGTCATAAATATCCGGGGTAGACAGCTCACTTCCTGTTTACATTTGGTGCCGCCGGACAGCAACTAAACAGCAGCGACAGCGACCTGCGTCATAACTAGACCGTGTGGGTTCTCGCACTAATTCTGCAGTCAGCGGTCAGGTTTTTTGTGAATGAGGGTTCCGGATCATCCGGAGCACCTGTAAAAAGTTTGGATGGCGAGCTACAAGATGGAGATTTCCTTGGACCCCAATTCCCCTTCCTTTCCACAAGAACTGTGGTAGGATCGAACACAAAGATCTCAATGAACTGAACTGAGACTTATGAACTCTATAAGGAAGGAAGAACTGTATGAGGAATCAACTGAACTGACCTATGAGGAATTAACTGAACTATTTATTTTTGTATCTTTTGTTTGGAAAATAATCACAATACAACGCTTGGTTAAACTTATCTGTGTCTCTTGGTGGTTCCTTTAAAACAAAACAATTGGGCTCCGTAGATGAGCCTAGTATCTAGAAGCATTAAAACTGGTCCTTAAATTCCTTTTACTATAAAAGAAGATCGCACATGTTACAAAAGTGGCGAGCTAGATTATTGGTTACCAAGATGGATTACATTCAGCAGTCAGGGGTGGATGTAACAAGGTCTGTGATTATTAGTGGTGTTACCAATACAGAAACAGATGAGGAAATTGTTGAGTGTCTAAAACGATATGGGGTTATTAAGAAAATTATTCCAATTGATGATTCCAGCAGTACATATCAACCTGATCGTTGAATTTTCAACTAGTTCTGCTTTAGTAGCGTTAGGGCCGCTGTTGCCGTACACACATCCTTCGCAAGATGTGCTAAATCAGAGTATACATCCCCAAAGCCACAGATGAGTTTCAACTTTGGCGACTCACCACTCTCAGCTGAATGGAAAGATCGCATTACAACAAAACTCAACAGTATTCCAGAAGTTTTTGCAAAACATGATCTTGATTTCGGCAGAACTGATAAAGTGACTCACCACATCAAACTTGCAGATGAAACCCCGTTCAAGCACAGACCAAGACCTATTCATCCCCAAGACATTGACGCTGTCCGTAAACATCTTCAAGAACTCCTTGAATCCGGAGTGATTCGCGAATCTCAATCTCCCTTTGCATCACCTATCGTGGTGGTGAAGAAAAAGAACGGCAGTGTGCGACTTTGTATAGATTACCGGAAGCTGAACTTGCAAACCATCAAAGATGCTTATGCTCTACCTAAGCTGGAGGACACTTTCACAGCACTATCTGGAGCCGAGTGGTTCTCAGTACTCGACCTAAAATCTGGTTACTATCAAATTGAAATGGAGGAAGCAGACAAACCTAAAACTGCCTTTGTATGTCCCTTAGGATTCTGGGAATTTAATCGCATGCCACAGGGAATAACTAATGCACCGAGCACTTTCCAACGTCTTATGGAGAAATGCATGGGAGAAATGAACTTGAAGGAAGTCCTTGTCTTCATTGATGACTTGATTATTTTCGCACCTACCTTAGAAGAACATGAAGCAAGGCTAATGAAAGTGCTGGATCGGCTAAAGGAGTTTGGCCTAAAACTGTCTTTGGAGAAGTGCATATTCTTCCAACCATCGGTTCATTACCTTGGACATGTGGTTTCCCGAAATGGTGTGGAAACTGACCCGGAAAAGATTGCTACCCTCACAACATGGCCAGTACCTAAAACCTTGAAAGAACTGAGGTCGTTTCTTGGTTTTGCTGGGTACTACAGAAGGTTTGTAAAGGATTTTTCTGGTATTGTCAAACCTCTTCATAACCTTACCTCTGGGTATCCACCAACACAGAAGAAATTGAAACCAACCATAAAACCAGGACAATACTTAAACCCCAAAGAGCTGTTTGGTGGTCGATGGACATCTGCTTGTCAACAGGCGTTTGAAGCCATAATTCAGAAACTCACTACTGCACCAATTCTCGCTTTTGCTGATCCTCAAAACCCTTACCTCCTGCATACGGATGCCAGCACCACTGGTCTTGGAGCTGTGTTATATCAAGACCAAGATGGAAAAGACAGAGTCATTGCTTATGCGAGCAGAGGGCTATCTCGCAGCGAATCCCGTTATCCTGCTCATAAGCTTGAATTCCTTGCTCTTAAATGGTCAGTGACAGAAAAGTTCAATGACTATTTGTATGGAAATCATTTCACAGTGGTAACCGACAACAACCCACTTACGTACCTCCTGACATCTGCCAAACTGGATGCAACCAGTTACAGGTGGCTTGCTGCACTATCCACTTTTTCCTTTAAAATACTGTATCGTGCTGGCAAGCAAAGTGCCGATACAGATGGACTCTCTCGCAGACCTCATGGTGATCTGGCGGATGATCCTAAATCTAAGAAAGAGAGAGAGCGAATTGGGAAATTTGTCCAACATCATCTGTCTGACCCTGCTGTAGTCTCTATAGATCAACATACCATTCAGGCTATCTGTGACAGACAGCTCATTTATAGTGCAACTATAGATAACGAAAAGCTTGCCCTTGTTCAGTCACTTTCCAATTCCATTGATTCACTTCCTGACAGTTTTGTGAATGACAGTCAGTTTGGAACCTCCATCATGCCTCCGCTTACAGCAGCTGAGATGGCTGTAAAACAGCGGGCAGACCAAACCATCAGACATGTCATATCCCAATTGGAGGATGGAAAGACACCACCTCCTACATTGAGAAATGAACTTCCTGATCTGCCTCTCCTCCTTCGAGAATTAAAACGGTTGGAGCTCCAGAACAACATTCTTGTTAGGAAGAGGCAAATAGGATCTCAATGCACTTATCAACTTGTCCTGCCAGAGGAATTGCGACACCAAGTACTGACCAGTCTACATGATCATTTGGGTCACATGGGAATCGAAAGAACACTGGATCTGGTTCGAACCAGATTCTATTGGCCAAGAATGTCTGCTGAAGTTTACAAAAAGATAAAAACTTGTGAAAGGTGTGTCAAAAGGAAATCCCTACCTGAAAAGTCGCACCCCTTGTAAACATAAAAACAACAAGACCTCTGGAACTTGTTTGCATGGATTTCTTATCACTGGAACCAGACAGAAGCAGAATAAAGGACATTCTTGTAATCACAGATCATTTCACAAAGTATGCAGTGGCCATGCCCACAAAATGTCTATGGGACAACTTTCTCATCCACTATGGAATCCCGGAAACCCTCACATTGATCAAGGACCAGACTTTGAGTCACGGACTATAAAGGAACAATGTGAAATGGCTGGAATTCATAAAATAAGGACTACTCCATACCACCCGAGAGGAAACCCAGTTGAGCGATTCAATCGTACACTGTTGGACATGCTTGGAACCCTAACTGATCAGGACAAAACTCACTGGAAGGATTTTGTGAAACCACTTGTACATGCCTACAATTGCACCAAAAATGATGTCACAGGATTCTCTCCTTACGAACTCATGTTTGGACGCCAACCATGACTGCCAGTTGACCTAGCTTTTGGACTACCTGTCCATACTCAACATGCATCCCATTCACAGTATGTTCAAGATCTTAAGTCTCATCTGAAAGAGA
Source organism: Anarhichas minor (assembly GCF_050575085.1). Lineage (NCBI taxonomy): Eukaryota > Metazoa > Chordata > Actinopteri > Perciformes > Anarhichadidae > Anarhichas > Anarhichas minor. The sequence goes on along the minus strand of NW_027466463.1, from coordinate 4,140,926 downwards.
GCTTACAGAATTGCAACAGAAAATGCTGGAAAAGTGATGCAAAGAAACAAGGCCAGATTCGACAGGCGTGTCACGGCCTCAGAATTAGCTGTGGGAGATCGTGTGTTGGTCAGGAATGTTCGTCTCAGAGGCAAACACAAACTTGCTGACAAATGGGAATCTGAGGCCTACATTGTTGTAAAGAGAGCTGGTAATCTTCCGGTCTACACAGTCAGACCTGAAAATAGAGGCATTCCTCTACGAACACTACACAGGTATCTTCTGCTACCTTGTGGATACTTGACTGCCCCAAAAAGTACTATATCTGTGAAACAAACCCCCAAACCAAAACTTCGCTCAAATCATGATCTTCCTGATGATCATATAGATATGACCACATTCTCAGATGAAGAAGAACTAAGTCCGAACCACTGGTATAGTGGGCCACCCAGCTCAGAACTGTGCCAGATTCACAACCATAATTGGCATGCCAACAGATTCTGTTATGGCCCCTACCAACACAGTCCCTACAACCTTAGAGACCCCACAACGCACAGCCGCTGATGATCCAAACCAAGGGAAGGTTTGCAGGTGCCAGCAGCTGGCAGACTTACCTGATGCAGCCAACAGCCCAGAGGGCTCAGTCGCAACAGGAGACACAGAACCCGAATTAATAACCAATGATGCTGCAGATGAAACGACGTATTATCCTACAGACAATGATTCAAACCTTTCCCTCGACGACAATCTCGAGTTTCCTCTAAAACGTTCGACTAGAACCAGGAAACCACCAGAGCGACTTCAGTATACAAAACTTGGACACCCGGTATTGAATACTATTCAGTCACTGTTACATGAGTTAACTAATGCATTTACATATGCTCTAACTGTTAGAGCATATGTAAATGCATCTGTGCATTGACTTTACATGTAAACTACCTCGCAGTGTGTGTCTGCCGAGGGGTTCGGCAGACACACACTGCGGTCAAGTGAGCCGCCGCTTTAAAAATGAATGACCGTCATTCCTTAAGGTGCGTTCACACCGAGCGCCCCGTTCAGTGTGAACGCAGCATAAGTTTTAGCTTTCTCCGTGCTTTTTGGGCTACCCAAGCCACCGTAGGGCTATCCAAGCCACCGTACCGTTATGCTGCGTTCACACCGAACGGGGCGCTCGGTGTGAACGCACCTTAAGGAATAGACGGTCATTCATTTTTAAAGCGGCGGCTCACTTGACCGCAGTGTGTGTCTGCCGAACCCCTGAGAGTGACTCATCGAACCCCTGGGGTTCGATCGAACCCAGGTTAAGAACCACTGCTCTAACAGCTACCGAGGGTCCCTCCTGTGTTACACCACAGCAACCAATTAACACCTAAACCATTCCATGTTACGGGACGTACATGAGATTAGGGGGGGAAAGTGTAACCCTCTGATCCAGAGACTGTATGAGGAATCAACTGAACTGACCTATGAGGAATTAACTGAACTATTTATTTTTGTATCTTTTGTTTGGAAAATAATCACAATACAACGCTTGGTTAAACTTATCTGTGACTCTTGGTGGTTCCTTTAAAACAAAACAATTGGGCTCCGTAGATGAGCCTAGTATCTAGAAGCATTAAAACTGGTCCTTAAATTCCTTTTACTATAAAAGAAGATCGCACATGTTACAATATACCATCAGAAAGAATGCATTTATCACAAACGAATATAATGATGTTGCACATCAGATTAAACAGCAGAACCAAGAATTCTGCAAGAATATGTAAGCCATTTTTACATGCTCCAAACACAACTCAAACACCAACTAAATTAATTACCAAATATCAAAATCGATATAGTGCCACCTAGTCAACCCACTCGCCACATTTCTGGCTCTACCGCTGTGGAATTTTAAGTAATACGCAGACGCGATATCTCAAAAGAAAGCAGACACTCCACATATTCTGCACATAAACATCAAATCCAGCTACAACAAAGCATCAGCGAGATATGAGCCAAAGAACACCAACAACAGAAATCGCTTCATCGAACGATAGTTGTAAAATTTCTCTTACCTTTGCTGTTTTTCCGTGATATGTTTATATATATATATATGTAATTCCACACTGAAATACGTTACAACTACGTCCTGTGTTACACTAAAATCATTCCGGGTGTTTCTAGGTGGCTGTGGGTCCAAGCAGGAAGTCTGAGAATGGCCTTGCGTCATAGCCAGCACGTCTCACAGGACGGCGCCCTGCTGATTCTGATTGGCTAACAGTGCTCTCAATCTCATTTTGGTCGATATAGCTAAATTCTATTGGCTCTAAGGCTTCAAATGAGGTGTCAATCACTGAAATCGACCAATGGGTTGCTGAGCCAGAGCCCTGCGTACTCACAGGAGGCTGACATCGAGAAAAACTCCAGTACGCAGAGAGACACAGAGAGGACTCAGAGAGGATTCTGGCTTTCAAAATGAAGCCAAACTGCTGTATTTGGATGTATTGAACACCATTAGTGATATACAAGTGAAATATATAGTTTGGTACATGAGAAAATTCAAATGGCACACATGTGCCAAACTAGACTGCACGGATAGTTTTAGGCAAGTACCCTACATAAGGGTAAATGTATCCTTGGAGTCATCACAAAAGGAATTGGGTACAACAGGGATGCACAGACAAAGCATGTCACCCTCCCGCCCTGCGGAGGTCAAAGTGAGAAGAATTGCAGTCTTGTATGAAAACAAATCTTGTATCTACAGACTTACTGGGCTCAAATGGGGGACCACAAAGAGCCTCAAGCACCAACACTGAATCCCATGAAGGTACGCTGGACTCTTTCGGTCCACTGCTACAATGCCAATAGTCCAATAAATGGCATATAGGCCTCTAGTGGATGATGCCCTCGAATTCTAGGTCGTTGCCACCACACTTTGGGGCAGACCCATGGCAATTCAATTTGATCTCTCAACAAGTAGGCATGCAGCTGCCACAGTTCTGGGCGTGGATGAATCACCTCCACTGCCACATGAGAGAGAAGGTCCCTCCACAGAGGAAGCTCTTTAGCTCTTTAACCTGGTTCATCCACTTCCTCCCTCCAAGGCTATATAATATTACTTTCTCCATGAAATTTGGAAAAGTATAGTTATTTTGAATACCAGTGTGCCACCCGTACTTTTTCTTTGACTGTAATAGCTACAACAGCCTCCTCTTGGCTGTGCTAAAGGGGAACAGACAGTGTTGTTTGTCAGTTGAGTAAGTTAGTGGCACAGACAGTGTGATTTGGAGTGGTGTCAGTCACTGTAACACAAGCTGTTTAATGTGTTAATATGACCCACACCAAACACTTGGGCAGACCATCAATGTATTAAGAAGAAGGGTTAGGAACGCAGGATGTACCACCTCAGTCTTAGTCAGCGCTAGAATGCTATTGGCTCACTCTCTGTATGCAGCAGTCAATGAGCTGACGTGGTTGATTCAGACCACCCCAGACTGAATTATGGCCGATCTCCCCAACGCATATTTTATTGAATATTGGCCATTAACAATCGGCAATCAAACTTAATTTCACACTATGACGGCTAAACTGTCAAATTCTCAGGTTCACATGCGTATCGGACTGTGAGGGGGATCTGTACGGATCATGGGTCAACTACCTTCAATTTTACCACTATCAGGGCCGCTCTAAGAAGTAATGCGAACACACCCTCAACAACGCATTTTTTTATCATTTGGATAATTTTGACAGGGTTATTGCACAAAAAAATCCAAGCGCAGAGGATAATTCTGAGAGCAAACCTTTCACGAGCACACAGAAGTAGCCTTAATGTGAGGAGATGGGCTGAATACCATACTGCTTTCAGCCTAACCTAAGCCAACCTTGTTGTATCGGCCCACGGTGAGCTCCAGGTTGGCAACGTACTGCCACAGCTGCCCCCTGGTGGTGTAGACCTGCACCGCAGTTTCAGGTATCGCCTCCATCTGTCTGGCCTCCAAGTACTTCACTTCCCTCAACACAGACGCCAGCTAGGAGTAGGTTGAAAGGGAAATTAGAAGCACTGGAACACATATCAAGACATTTAGAACAAATTGGGGTTTTAAATTTGATCAGCCAAGGCTGCCGATAGTGTTTGCCAATATTCAACATTTTTACTTTTAAACCCAATTTCACACAAAAAAATATGTTTTAAACATTCAGTACTACAGTTACGATGTTGCTGGTTCCACTTAAAGTCAGATTAACAAGATGTACGTTTGCAATTCTTAAGAGCAGCGTGATCCAACATTACTCCCCTTGAATGAAAAATGTATATACTATCGCGACAAATTAAAAAGACTAACTTTATTTAAAGATGTATACTCTTGTGCAGCTGCAGGCAGGTCCGACACTTACTGGAAGATATATATTGATTCATCACCAAACTAATAAATTACTCAAATCCTGTCCACAGTATTTGAAAGGATTACAAGCCTGTCGTGGGTCAGTTTATATTCTTCAGACCTGCGGGTTGAAGTTGACTGAGATCAGCTGAGTGTCTGGGTCCCTGCTGATTAATGGAAGGTTGAGGTTGTACTGAGAACTCTCGCCCACGGACTCTGTCCATGCCTCATAGAGGCTGGTGGAGTATCTGGAATATCAAACACAGGGAACACAATTTGTGATCACAATCAAACAAAATATCTATTATCATAGGAGAAATATTTGTACCTTTTCCGCCAGGGTATAACATTAATTCATATTCCCATTAAATGGCTGGGACTTCTATTTCACGAGGCCACAGGCGTGAAAACGGTTCACATTGTGGACGCTAAAATAAGTTTTAAAAAAACAAGCAGCTAAAAGGCATATGATTGAGACATTTTCCCAATCCCCTGAGGTTGTAAACAGAATGAGAGGTGTGATTGGCTCGTCCATATCACACTGACAATAAGGCAGTGAAGGAGCGTTAGATAGGTTAATATGAGGATAAACGCTGATTCAGCTGAGAGAGACTGGGAACAGAGAATATGTCAGGGCTCCGTACAGCTATATCAATCTGTAAATACTGTAGCCACGATTATGATGAGAACTTCAGTGCGCACTGTGTGCTCCTTATTGGATTTCTGCTGTGAGCTTCATTTCCTGATAGTGGCACCGCAGACGCAGAGGCAATCAAAGCCATGGTCATGGTCATAAATCACACTGCATTTTGTCTGTGGGGGTAATGAGTGAGCATGCCCATCCTGTTCCTGCGTGGAATATGTACAATAATGAAGGCATTCATCAGAGGCAGCAGCGATGATTATTACAGCATAACAAGGGCTCTAATTTCTGATGGGAGTAAATTGAGGGCAAAGAACTGTTGTTGTTCATCATTCCATTACTCTGGCTGAGGGAACATGAAGGGAAGGAGTGATATTAAGCACGCAAAGTATAAAGAATGGCTGTTTGTCTGGGTGTATGTAGGTGCATCTGTGTGTGCACGCATCTCATCTCATTCATAAAATACTTCTGGGCACTTATGTTAGCATACTTGTAAGGACTTACACTTGATTGATTCCCTAACCTTTAACCTTCCTCAATTTTAACAATTACTGTAACCTAACACTAATAATCATGTAAGCATTATGAGAATTAAAAAGTGGTGGCCATGGCATATGGATTATTTTCTGCTGCCAATCCTACAATGCAATGCCTCACAGTTTAAAGATGCAAAAATGACAGTTAGGATTGGGTCTCTCAAGCAAAGTAAATCACAACAAATGATGATGAATGATGATTCAAAAGGATCCAAAATCTCAATTTACTAGCCATGATTGTTACATAGTCAAGTTGTAACCTTAAAGTGGCCTTGTAGACCAGCTGTCAAAACCATTCAAGTATGGAGCAACGACGCTGCTTCACTTCTGCAGGACTGCTTTGAAAGCACGGACTGGGAAGTGTTTGCACAGGGAGCTGACCTGGAGGAGTACACCTCGGCTGTCCTGGCCTACCTACACTTTTGCACTGAGACAGTAACGACCACCAAAACCATCAAAGTGTTCCCAAATCAAAAACCTTGGCTGGACAGAAACGTGCGGTTACTGCTTGGAGCAAGAGACGCTGCCTTCAGGTCTGGTGCCTGTAAAAGTGCCCGGAGGGACCTGAAGAAGGGAATCAAAGAGGCCAAGCGCAGATACAAACAGCGCATTGAGGGACACTTCGAGAACAACGACCCCCGGAGCATGTGGAGAGGTATTAAAACCCTGACTGACTACAAGAGCAGCACCACACAGATCAGTCAGGACAGTGAACTCCCCGACACCCTGAACCGCTTCTTTGCCCGCTTTGATAGACAGCACAGCGGAGCAACAGCTGAGAAGACCCAGCCCAAGGAGGAGCAGACACTTCCTCCAGCACCACCAGGTGAGGTCCGCTCTGAGGAGGATCGACATCACCAAGGCAGCGGGACCGGACAAAGTGTCGGGCCGCACACTGAAGACCTGTGCCGACCAGCTAGCAGAGGTTTTCACTAACATCTTCAACCTCTCCCTGCAACAAGCTGCAGTCCCCACCTGCCTCAAAGCCACCACCATTGTCCCTGTCCCAAAAAAGACCGCAGTCACCTGCCTCAACGACTACCGCCCAGTTGCCCTGACCCCAGTCATCACGAAGTGCTTCGAGAGGATGATACTATCACACATCAAGGACGTCCTCCCAGCAGACCTGGATAGCCACCAGTTTGCGTACCGAGCAAACAGGTCTACGGAGGACGCGGTCTCCATCACTCTTCATACGGCCCTGTCTCACCTGGAGAACCCTAACACATACGTCAGTGTTGAGATCTGACCCTGCTCTCCTGGCTGGCTGAGACCTTCACACATGCTTTTCAAACAAAGGAGCAGAAAGCCCAGCAGAGGCTCTTCTTTCTGAGGAAGCTCAAACAAGCTGGCCTGCCCCCTGCACTTCTGGTTAACTTCTACAGAAGCGTGATCGAAAGCATCCTGTGTATGTGCTTTACTGTGTGGTATGCCAGCTGCACAGCAGAGAACAGGAGGGACCTGGCCCGTGTGGTTAGAACAGCACAGAGGATTGTGGGAGTTACCCTGCCTGACCTGGACACTGTGTATGCTGGCCGCCTCCAGAAGAAGGCCAGAAACATCTGCACAGACACCACACACCCGGGTCACACTCTGTTTGTTCCACTACCATCAGGAAGGAGATACAGGACCATCAAAACCCGGACTAACAGGCTGAGGAACAGCTTCTTCCCCAGAGCGGTTTCCTCCATCACCCCCCCACCGCCACCCACCACCCGCCAGCAAACATAGTCAATAACACGACACTATAACCAAGCACATTTTTCACTTTGAAGCCATTGATGCCTGTGCTTTATCTTGTTTTATCTTGTATATATTTATTTAATGTCTTGTTTTTAAATCGTCTTGTCTTAATGTTTTTTCTTATGTCTTATGTTCGTACGATGACAATAAACATCCTTATCCTTATCCTTAGCAAAGGGCAAAATAGGCAGAACACGCTCATGTTGTGGGATTGTTCTCGTCTTTTCTTGGAAAGTATAGAAATGGAATATCTCTGTCTCTTTGTCTCTCTGAGACAGTGGGATGCTTCCTCTACCAGGTTTTGATGTTGGATGTGGTCTAAAAGGCTATTTCTCATGTGGCATCAGTGAGCAGCACAGAGCATATGGGATTATAGGAGTTCTGTGAAATAATCTGCAGAGCAGCGCCACAGTAATGAGAACATAAATCATGCCTTGAGCCGCATGTCAACATGCTAGTCCACAGGGGCTGCTTCATAAACGTCATACACTCAACAAACAAAATCACAACAGTTCGGTATAAAAACAGCCCTGATGTAAATTAACCGAGGAAGACGTGTCAGAAAGCTCATATCTGATTCATGTTGGCTTTTATGATATTTTTATGATATTTACAGTCCTATTCTGTCACTGTCTATTCTGTTTAACCTTTTTTGTTCTTTTTATTCCCAAACACATACATCTAAGCATGATGACATACAGTGTAATACACTGAGATAAGACCCACACACACCTGTCCAGCAGTTGCATCATCTCCTCGTACTTCTGGGTGACCCTGGCTCCCTCTGCAGACTCCAGGAACCTGCAGAGAAGATTGAATTGTACAGCCCATGTAAAGGTTATATCCAATATCTTTTCAGTGTCAATGTTTTTATGAGACCTTTAAAAAAGCTCACAGAGCGACTCATTCACACAGAGACCACTGGAAATGCATGACCACACCAAAACTCTTGTTTTAATCTGCTGTGGTGGAGCCCAGAGAGGAGACTCACGGGTGGGACAGGAGTCTGAATTTGGAGAAGGGGATCTGGATGCGCTGCTGTAGCTCCTGGGCCCATCTCAGCCCTCCAGCTACTGCTGGCATATTCTTATTCACTGGGGTCCAACCTGAGGAGGTCAACAATCAGTAGTTACTGTCAGTAACCACAAAGTCCATGAGCTTGAGCGAAGTTGAAGATTGGGGGAGCTATGCTAGATATTTTGTGGATGAGACAAGTCAATGTACAGATAAGACTGATAACAGGGTGAGTTGTCCCGCCCTAACGGATTCAACCAAAGTAAAAGGACATCGAGGGGCTTCAACTACCCTCTCATACAGTCCTGTCTATGGGTGTGTTTAATCTTTAAATTGTCCTTATGGATCTTACTGTTGATTTTCACAGTAGAGCTGTGAAAGGAAATGTGGGGAGATGGATATGGCATGGAACAATACTGGACCCAAAACTTGGACAATGTGGTTCAAGTTCGGAATCTTAAACCTCTGGGCCACCACAATGTCCCGCCCCCTGTCACTCAAACCAAAAAGGGTTGGTTCAATATAAATCACAAAAACATATTACCTCTAGTGCTATCAATTCATGCAGATAGTTTAGATTATATTTCCCCACGTTTTAAGATTTTTGTGCCTCCATCCGAAAACAATGGAGGTGAATGGAAAAAATTAAAACGCAACAGACAACGCTGTTTCATCTTCATACCTAAGCCAAACAATCTAGAGGTTGATGTATGCCTACAGAGGTTTGACCTCCCAACCACACTCTGCAGACACTTTGCTGTCTCATGCGTCTCTCTGTGAAGTATTGTGTAAAATGCAGCCGTTGTTATGGCTCTCACCCAGCTCCTCTGCAGTTTGGAAGTGTTTGTTGTAGAGGCATTTACAGCAATCCAGCTCTTTCTCAAACATGGAGACAAGGAGAGGGTATCTGTCCAGAGCATCTGTGGCCACTAAGGGTCGCTCCAGCAAGCTACCAAACATATCCAGAACCTTCAGAAGTCAGATAAGTGAAAGGGCTTTCAATAAATATGTGTGGATGTATGTGTGTGAGAGAGGAGCAGAGAGAGATTAAGTTCTCAGACCTTGAAGGCGTGCTCCAGTCCGGAGGCATCCTCAAAGGCCTGACAGAAGACAGCTCCTAGTCGTCGGTCTGTGTCATCCACCTTAAGTTTGAACTCCCTCACATCGTCTTCATACTCCTGCAGGGCAGATAGCTCAGCTAGACCGACAGCCAAAACAGCACACAGCAGTGCGCACTAACGCAGAGCCAGCACAGCAAATTCCTTTTCACATCTCACTGACTCAAAGTCATCCAGCGGGGAGCACTGACTGGGTCTTACAAGCAGAGTAAATTGCTTTTCTTGCTATAACTCAGGAACATCTTGCTTAAGCAACTAGCACTGAAAAAGCTTAATTTCATTTGGGCAGAGACACAGTTTGCACCACAAACGCTGGCGTGACCAGGCGGAGGGTAAAAAAAAAGAGCATGTAGTAGTATTCAGCTTGTAGCCTGTATCTCGTATTTCATAAAACCTTTGTAAAAATTAACTGACTGTCAAACTTGCTCTACAAAATGAAAGCCTAATTTATCCAGCAGGCAAGTGAACAAAACCCAGTGATCCTAATCCTTCATACCCTGTTGTTGACGTCCAAGCAGTCGTAGGGCTTCTCTGTGAACAATTTGTAAGTTTCCACGAACTCTTGGTGGAGCAACCGGACCTGCTGGCTGAGGGCTCGGCCTCGGACGCCTCCAATCTCCAATTTCTCGAGCTTCAGCAGGTCTACAGCCGTCAACAGGATGTCCTTTAGGGAAAATGGAGGCTAATCAAGCTAAACTGCAGTATCAATGAAAAGAAAGGTCTGATCTTTTGAGTAATGCATAATGTTTCCATACTCACCTTGATGGTCCTGATTCTGTTAATAAAGCGGTCAAGTCTAGAGAAGGCCAACAGTGGGGAAAAGTCCCAAGGCCTCACAGAGCTCCCATTCCTCTGGTACTGGCTCAGATTGGCCCTCTGGTCCTCATAAGTGCTCCTGAAGAGCTGCAGGATCTCCAGGCTCGTCTGCACCTTCAGGAGACTCTCTAAAACCTCTCCTCTCAGAACCTCTTCTTGGACTACATACACCCGGGCCTTGTGTTGAAGAGCAGTGAAGTTAGTTAGTGGTATAGTAACAGATACATGTTTATCTAATAATCAATAATAATAATCAAGAAAGCCTAACTGTCCTTGGGCACCACACCTCCAACCACCTGACCTACTGGTCTGTATTCTGAATAGGAGACTGCAGCTGTTAGCTACATCTGCTCCTCACCACCTGTACCTGCTACCCTCCTTCTTTGTCTCTTCTTCTTTCTTTGTGTTGTGATAGAGAATTTTCCCTGTGCTAGTACATTTCTACTGTGATTTAGTTTATGTGCCTTACTCACTAACAAAACTATATATGTGACATATGATTGTGTACCTAGGAGAGTGGTAACAGGACCATATGGGTTATCTCTGCCTTTGCTTTGATAAGAGGGAGTAACTCAATGGGGGTGCAGTTTAAACAGAGAATGTTCCCAGGGGTAATCAAGGGTAATAAAGACAGATGTCTTTGGGTGACACGGCTCAGAAGAGGAATGGGGTGACTGGAGGGGTCAATTGGGAGCTTGAAACTGCTTTGTATTGTTATAATGTAAATACCTGATGTTCCCCCCACCCTGTGTGCTGAGATACTTATTCCTCTGCTGATTGCTGATTCCTCTGCAGACTGCGCTGCAGTCTGTATGACGGTGAACGCCTTCTCTGGCCAGAGAATAAATACTTTAAAGACAAACTTCTTTCCTCAATGTTTCTTGTTTCAGTATTCCGTATTATAGGACTCACTCGGTACTATTGAATATTTCTTTTCCACAACAGTATTTATACATCTTCTACAAGGATCTTCAACTGATGTGAATGTTATCTTCCTGCCTGGGCGATGTAACTTAGCCTCTGTTTGTTGTATGACATTATGTATGAAACTATCAATTGCATATTTAGAACCCATTTACATGGTTCTCTTTTCAAAAACTAGTAAGATGAAAACAGCGTTTTCCTCCATCTTACAGAATTAGCATTAACTAGCTAAGAAAAGCTGATTAAATGTGCTAGTGACAGTTGCCATTTCAGCCAGCTCGAAAACCTACAGTTTGAAAATTCTATTTGATCGTCATCTTCGAACCCCAGCAGCAAAGCAGGAGCTGTCCTCTCACTCTTCACCTCTTCTGCCGTGTTTACATTGGAACCACGGAGGAACCACAGAGGAACTACAGAGGAACCACAGAGGAACTACAGGTATTCTCTAGATCAGGGGTCTCAAACTCAAGGCCCCTCAAATATCCCCGTAGTCGAAGTTATGAGATAGAAAGTCGAAGTGATGAGATACTTAACCCATAGGACCCGAGAGCCCCCCACGGAGGGGACACAACAGTCATAGAAGCAGCTCTTTGGCTGGTTACTGTACACTTGAAATGGAAATGTATTGTGAGTACATTGAAGACTACTTTAAACAGATGAAATACTTCATGTGGGATTGTGCAAACGCTCCTTGAAAGGATTTTAAGCTTTGAACAAAGTTATTGTAATAACTTGTGTCTGATATTTGTCTTTGCTATTTTCTTTAATAGTTTGATCTTTGATAGAGTAATGTGGGTTTATTAACCCTAAATTAAAAGGATTTAAGTTATAACAGAAATGTGCTTAAATATATTTTTACATTTATATAACTGCATGTACAATATTTTTACACTTGAATAAACAATAATCAAATGCAGAGACAGTTATTTACCAATATGTTAGGAGTAGTTACATTTACACCGTCTTACATTTACAACCGGCCCTTTGAGGGCGACCGTGATGCTGATGTGGCCCAGAGTGAAGATGAGTTTGAGACCCCTGCTCTAGATGGATAGCATGTACTCAAGTTTGGAGACTACCAGCTTAGCTTAGTATAAAAACTGGACTTCTTTCATCAAAACCTTTAAAGCTCACAAATGAACATGTTTTATTATGTTAATTTGAAACATACACAAACTGAAATGTAAAAGTGATGAGTTGTGACTGGAACTATTTCTTGGCCGGGCACAGCGATCACCTGGAGTGTGTGCCTGAATTGTCTCCTGGCTCTATAGATATATTGCTATGTCTAGTCTGCTATGTGCACTGTGGGTACTAAAACGCCATAGGATACGTTCACACCTCAGAGAGAGTGAGAGGAGCTTTGAGGAGGGCGACCGTGGCACATGGGGTAGAGAGGGTTGTCCGGTAACTGCAAAGTTGGCGGTTCGATCCTCGGTTACTACATGTGCTGTGCCGAGGTGTCCCTGAGCAAGACACTGAACCTCTAACTGCTCCCCGGGTGCTTCTCAGGGGCAGCCTATATACTAGGGATGGGTCAAATGCAGAGAACAAATGTCCCCACTGCGGGACTAATAAGGGATTTAAATAAAAAAATAGGGACCTGCCGTGTAATATAGCCCAGGGACCCTTATTTGGCAGCAAAAAAGGGTCTGCCTCTAAAAAACCGAACAGTAGCATGGAGTGAAAGACTTAATGTCCCCCCTAAAACCTCAAACCCTCAAGGACTTACTGATGTCACCTGGTAAGTGGTTGAGTGTGAGAGACTGTGAGGGCTTGAAATGGTTTAAAGACAAATGGGACAGCACTTTACTGCAACATATCACGTTACTATGAAAACGACAAAATATATGATGTATAATTGTGGGTATTTATTTTATACTTTGTACTCCCTGATTTGAACGTGTTCCTGGCTCTTTCCTCACAGATGAGGTCATTTCATATAATATATTTACTCGTTTTTATCAAAACAGATTCAATGACAAAATCAAATATTTGATCAATAAATAAATAAATATCCTCTGATTCCAAGTGTTTTTTTGTTCCATCTTTAACCCGTAATGTTTTTTTCTTACGTCTCCATGCGTCCACTGGTCACCCAGTGTTTAACGTCACATTGCAATGATTTGTGGGTAATTCCCTGAGGCAAAGTCAGCATACTATGCTGATTTACAGAAAGGGTTCATAAAGGGCTAAAAATGTCTGCCAGAGAGCCTCAAACACTCGATGATTTGACAGTGGGACGGCCCTAAACCCTCACGGACTTCGCAGGAGTGCACCTTAAAGTCCGTGAGTCCGTAAGGGTGGAGATTGGGATTTGGCCAATGGCCGAGAAGAACAAATAAAATAAATCCACCCTCAGAAAAAACCTCAGTACCAACCACTCTGTGGTGACAGCTCTTCAGAAACCCCACAGTAATGACTAATTAGCAACAAAGATGGTAACCATAAAACTAAAGGGAACAAGGTCTTGGAATTGATTGAGACTGCAGTTGACCTGCTGTATGAGGAGGTTGGAGGTCTCCTGCAGCAGAACCAGGAGGCGAGCTGGGGTGTTGTAGTATCTGGAGCTGGCCCACACCAGGCACACTGTGTGCATCAGAGGGCCGATATGACACCTCACATCAGGAAACTCTGCACTCTCTATGTCCTCAAACAGACGCTGCAGGGGCCTCAGGTAGGTGCAGATGTCCTTTGCCTCCTCCAAGGCTGGAGAGTGAAGATGTGATCACAATACAACTGCAAAATACTACTTGTGAAAAAGTAAATGGTAGATCATAAATCAGACTTTAGCCCTTCAACCAAGTGCTACACCTCAGAAAGCAGGCTTCATTTCATTTCTTTATATGGTCAGGTGCATAGATTGTGTCATTACCTGCTAGCACATCCTGTTTCATGTCAGTAAAAGCAGGGGAATAGCTGCTCTCCACAGCCTCCAACAGCATCGCCATCTTCTTGACCTTAGAGGCTTCGAGCTGGGAGTGGATGCACTCCAGGTCTGCGTATCTTCAAGGGGGAAAAAAGATTTGTCACATTTGCAGAAGGCCACTGGTTTGTGTGTCAGCACTCTAAGGTCCATCACTATGTTTGTGTAAAGTCATTCCTATGTTCTCAACCACAAGCTGTTTTCAGGGTTGCCAACTGTCATGTCAGTCTCAGGCTGTCTCTCACCATGCATGAGCAAATCTCACGTCAAGTCTCAAATCAAATATAGTTTTATAGGATACATAGACTGTCTCTGCACACAGGACAAAGTCTTCACATCAGGCTCTTTTCCACATTTGAGCACCAATATTGGTCCATAAACATTACAGACTGGAGAAAACGGTTGGCTTTAGTTGTGAGGCTTTAGTTGACAGTAGTGCGCACACACAGACCTCTTCAAAGCCACTAAACACCTTTCATGTATGTTGAGTTTGGCCTACAAATTCACATCTATTACAAATTGTAATACAACTTTCAGTGCCATTTAGAGAGAGTCTCTAACAGGTTAGATTAATGTCTTTTACAACTAAATGTTATCTGGGTTTTGCCAAATCGTTAATCGGCCCACTTGTTGCAGCTGATTTTAGGATCCGTCCTTGTGAGTATATAAAATATATGTAGCTATCATACAGCAGCAGGGTCGATAAGAGCGTAACCATAGTGGCACCACAGCAGCAACCTCGTTTCTTATTTATAATTACAGATTATTCCCGACATGTGGACAGGATCAGTCAGGATCTAACAAAAAATTGAATTCTATATTTTTCCACACTTCAGACAGATAAGTTGTCAGACATGTTCACAAAGCATTATATTACTTACTGTATAGGCTACAGTCAAATCCTCTGGCACACAGTGGAGATTTCTATTTGACTGTTCATAAAAGTCTTATCTGTTTACTCTGTACAGTCAAAAATACTTTTTCCATGTCACAGTTATTATCATGGGGAAGTTTCACAGTATCACCTGTGACGACCCTCCTCCTATCATACACTAGGTTCGCGGTTGTGTTTCATCTGTTACCGGTGCTGATTGGAGGCTCGTCAGCAGGATGAGCCACACCTGTGATGGTGTGGCTCTGCCTTAAATACCCTTTTTAGTTGACAGCGGCGCTCGCTGAAAGGAAGATCTTTGTTGACTGGCTCACCACAGTTGTTGCTGTGTTTGTGTAAAGTAATGTTAACCTTCGGTTACTTGTTTTTGGAGAGACAAATAAATTGCTTCTTTTGGCCACCAGCTCGTTGTCTCCCTGTTTTTGTTCCAGTCTCTGAGCCGGGCTGTGACATATGGGGGCTCGTCGATTTCTGGTTGACCCGGTGTCTGCATTGATGTCAGAGTTCAGCTTTAATATCAGTAGCAGCTGTAGCATGGTAGGCTGTGTGCCTTGTGTTGAATTGGTTGCACAATCTGCTTGATTGGGAGACATTTGAGTGTGGTAAATAGGCTGATTTATTTTGTTTGTGTCGCCGAGCTGTTAGGCTGGTGATTTTGCGTCAGAGTCTGGGTGGTCCTCTCTACACGGTGAGTGAATTGCTGTTGTTCTGTCCCTGTTAGGCTTAAGAGCAGACTCCCTTTGGAGGTCGTTGGGGGTTTCTATAGTGTGGTGATGAAAGTGGTTAGAGCATTTGTCTCGGGGGCACGTCCGAGGGTGCAGGTGGGTTGCCAGTAATGGCTGCTTTACCGAGCCTGCAGGTTTTAGTGCGTAAGTACCCACCACAGGTAGCACCTGAAGACTAGGGGGGAGTTTAGTTAGGCTCTGGTTAGGCAGTCAGAGGGACAGGACTACGGTAATGTTTGGCTGTGTATGGGCCGTTTGATCTCTGGCTGTGGAGTAGCGTAAAGGGTTCTTCCTTCTGTACTTATCGTTTTGTGTGTATTCGGGCTGTGAAAAAATAAGCTATGGCTTCTGTTGAGGACTTTTTAAGAGCTCCATCAGAGGAGTTATTGGAACGTTGTTCACGAGAGCAGTTGGTGAAAATTGCTGAGCATTTTAAGATGGATGTGGGGGATAAGTGTTTGAAGCAGAACATGAAAAACCTCTTTAAAGAAAATCTGGTTGAAGTAGGTGTTCTCCAGTCTAAGTTGCAGGCTGTTGGTCCCGCCTCCGACACGTTTGCTGCGTCTGCCTCTAGTGGAGCTGGGGTAAGTAATGGTACCGAGTTAACTTTTGAGCAGCGTAAAGAGTTGCTGTTGTTGCAAGTGGAAATTAAAAGACTTTAATTGGAAGAGCGCAGCTTGCATTTGAGTGATGGTGGCATGGGGCAGGTCTCTGTTGGTTTTTCTGGGCCTTCACGTGCTTTTGATGTTGCTAATAATCTGAGGTTTGTGCATTGCCTTCTCACAGGTAAGGCGCAGCAAGCGTACGCTGCCCTTAGTGTGGCTGCTAGTAAAGTTTATTTGTCTGTCAAGGCTGCAGTGTTAAGAGCCTATGAGTTGGTGCCTGAGGCATACCGCCAGAGGTTCAGACGCACATGGAGTTAACCACTCACTTCAGTCGTTGGTGTACTTCATTGGGGATTCATTCTTATGAGGCAATGTGTGATTTGATTGTCCTGGAGCAGTTTAAAAATTCTGTTCCCGATCATATTGCTACTTACTTAAATGAACACAAAGTGAGGACGGCGTCGGAAGCTGCTACTCTGGCTGATGAGTATGTGTTGACGCACCGTGGTGGCCGTGAGTGCGGGTCTCGGAATGAGGCTGACTACAGGCAGGATGGAAGTAACTTTCGCCCAGCAAGTAAGCGGTGGGGTGAGGGACACAGTCCTCGCCGTGGTAAACCGGAATGGGCTGCATGGAGTCAGCAGCAGGTAGAGGCGAGTGACCTATGCCATTACTGTAAGAGCAGAGGTCATTGGAAGGCTGACTGCCTGTAAAGTCCAGTGCCGACAGTGTGTTCAGGAGTGCGCATATCAAACCTGTCGCACTGGCTGTTACTGTCCGAAAAATCAGTCCTGTTATTTCTCCCTGTCTCAGTTCTCCCTGTGTTTTTGCTCCCAGTGAGCTGGTGGAACCGGGAGTGGATTGCAGTCCGATTTTTCAGCTTCTGTGTCTGACAGCCATGTGTCCCTGGCGGGGAGTGCTGTCAAGGTACCAGTGAAAATACTGAGATACGGAGGCCTCTGATTCGTTCATTGTGAGTTCTGTGTTGCCTTTCTCAGTGTACTGATACTGGGGGTTGCATTATGATGCAGGGGATGGGTTTAAAAGTGTTGCCTGTTCCAGTGCATACATTGGAGCTTAACTGTGGTTTGGTTCAGGGTGAGGTCACTATGGGCGTGTGTCCTGCATTGCCAATTCGAGGCATGTTCAACATTGGTAGGTTTATACATGAATGAAAAAAATGTGTGATGCTCACAGCATCTGTGATGCTGTGAGCTGTAATCTGCTGTAATCTGCTGTAATCTGTGCCCAATACAATGGATCTGAATAGAAAATCGGTCTACTATTTTCATGGGAACATTTTTTTCTGATAAAACTATCCACTTTGAGAGCGGTTGAAATTTGCATCTCCATTACATTGGGAGAAATCTCTGGGTGTAATATATTTACCGCTCGGCACTTTAATTCTGTGTTTAAACATGAGTAAATCTCCGCTTGGTAAGAAATTACTACATAGCTTTGCTGAATTATCAGTTATGTAACCGGAGTGGATGCAGTCCATAACTGCATATGTTAAAGTAGGAAACAGATGGAGAAAACAAGTTTTTATCACATTAGTGGAGAGGAAAAACAATGATAAAAGTAGAGGATATTGGCCTCATAAGACATAATTCTGCTATGTAAGTACAACAAAAAAAATGAAAAGAGCACTGGGCTCCAAATTACATTTTTCACTTGATAGCACAGGTGTTCTGGATCTCAAATAATTAGTTTCACCAGCAAAAACTTTTAAAACGTCTCAACTTTGAGGTCCTGTAGGGACGTATTATTTTCACACAATCACTGCACTGGAACAAGTGCTTCTCAGAAGTTGCCAGTGGATATTCAGTGTGTGTAATAACAGAGGTGCTGACCTGTTCTTCCAGAAGAGCAGCTCGGTGTGTGGTGTGGGGTTTCTGCCCTCCAGCAGAGCCTCAGAGGAGTCTTTCTTCAGGACGGTGTGGATCTGATGGCTCCACTCAATCACTGCTGACTCCAAGGAGTGGATGATGCTCTTATCCACTACTTCCACCCTGTGAAGTTTCACAAGGAAACCGTTTACTTTCAACGTGGGACAGAATGATGCATTGACATGAACCTTTATGTCTCCTGTGCTTGTTTGCCTTTTATCTGTCTCCAGGGCAGCCTGCTCTACTCTCTCTGAGCCTGCAGGGAGAGGCAGCAGCGTCTTGCCCTGGACTTGGCCTGACACCACAAACACATTGGTCTTGAGGGAGTGGACGTGGCGTCTGATGTCCTGAGACACGACCTGGGGCCATTCAGAGTGGTTCATACTGTTGGACAGTAGCGGGGCCACAACCTGGAGGAGGAAAAGGAAAAGGAGTTCTCTCAACATGGAAAAACGTTTGCTTTGGAGTAAAAGTGTGACACTTAGTGGTGGAAGAAGTGTGCACATTGTTCACTTCAGTGAAGGTGGTCCAAATAAATCTTCTGCATTCAGAATTTTAGTATGTTTAAAAAAAATAGTGTGTGTGTGGCTTGATTCCTTGCTAGGCATAGCACTGCCACAAGCTGTAACTGTAAGACCACCATGGTGCCAGATACACACCTCACCCACTACACTACATGCACTAAATAAAACAAAACAGTCCCTACACAGGTGGATGCTAACTGCAGACACCCTTAAGTAGGGCTAATTAGCATAGCCAGCGGTAGTAACATGAAAATAATTAGCGTTAAGAATTTACTTTAAAAGGGATGAATACACATGAAACTCTATTATGTGACTTAAAGTACTTACAATTCAATTGACGAACACAAAAGTCAAATACATGTGTTGCATAATGTAGTATTACGTTTATTGTATTATTACTCCATAATTATTGTTTATTTATTCATTTCAAAGCGTCTTTGGGTATCTTGAAAAACGCAATAAAAAATTGATTTATTATTATATATCTGTGCTTAATCCATCTAGTTCATACTAATACAATTTAAGTCAAAAGTCAACAAAAGTTACCCAATGAGTTACTGCAAACCAGTGGAAAGGTAAAAATAGTAATACCACAATGTAAAACACATATCTACAGAAATGATATCAGCCAAATATAGCCTATTTAATGTATCGCATGGCCTATTTCAAAGTGTTATATTACTGTACATGTGTCAGTAATATAACGCTGAAGCTCATTGTCTTGCTAGTAACCACAACTACAGGCCTAACCACTATAGGCCTATCGCAAACTGTTTGCAAATGAGAAAGTGATGCATACAATGAACAGAGGGGGATCAGGTCACCAGGGTCTAATACAGCTCTGGGTAAGAGGAGAATAGAGTTCAGTATTTGACAAAGTATAAGTAACATTAACTATTTGAATAAAGTCCATGTTGAGTACATAAGCATGCCTACAATTATTCAGTGTAAATTACATCCAACACTTGGCCTTTTGACGAAAGTGAAAGTCCTTAATCTCAGCCTAAACTTCACTCACAACATAGGATGAGAGACACGTGAACATTGAGCCTGTCCTCCTGCATCCAGCAATAATTAACACATTGTGTCCTGTTGCTTACCTCCTCAACTAGAGCAGAAAAGTGATCCAGTGGAGCATAAGACAAGTCCCCGTAGACCAGGTTCTCCTTCATGGAGTCCGGCCGCAGCGCTGTTCTGCTGTGTTTCACAAAGTACACCGCCTTGTTCCTGGAGCTGGCCGTGAAGGTGGCGGCGGGCTGCAGCAGTCCGGACGCGGTCACAGACACCACCAGAGTCCTCTGCTCGGCTCTGTCCAGGAACTCCTGCAGCACCTGCTGGTTGTCCTCGCTGGACAAGCACTTCTGCCATTTGTCCTGTTTCAGTTTCAGAGTCCTCAGCACATAATCCGCTATGAAGTCCAGTCTTCTGTCCTCGGCAGGTGACTCCTCCATGTCCGCAAGTCGCTCTGCTGTCCCGGGTCAGTGTGTGAGCTGCACTGATTGTGTCTCGGCCTCCATAGTAACGCAGTGTTTGCATTAATCAGGCCGTTGCTTAGGGGACATGAGCGACCAGGAGCTGACCCGGGACTAGGGCATCCCCCTGTGTGTCCTCCGCGGACTGACACACATTGTTCTGCTGCAGTCTTTTGTTTGACTTTCGGGGGAAGTTGTTGTCAAAGTGTGGCCACGAAGCAACACAGTTAAGGATAACCATATGTTCAAACTACAGTGGCATGTAAAGCTGCATACTGTTCATCTTGTCTTATCTTATGACATTGCAGTGATAGCTCATATTCTTTCAAATAAATAAATGACCCACAGGAAATTACAAGGACACTGCTGGGTTAGAGGAGAAAAGAGAAGTGAAGTAAGAATGTCTTTTTTTTTTTTTAATGTAGCCTAATTAAAAAGATGAGACCAGACACTAAGATACATTTATATTTTATGTGGGTCTTTTATTTCCCCCGACTGCACACTTGGAGTACAGCATTAATTGGCCAAATTTTAAAAGGTACAGATCAATTGCCAGCAAAATTAAACAACTGCTTCCCACTCTCTTCAGAATTACAATACAACTGTAAACACTATATTCTAAAGCTACATAGAAAAACAACAGTAGTGACCTACTCCTGTTAAGCAGAAACAAAGAACCTCTGCATCAGTCTCATGCTGTTTAACTCCCTGAGATATGTAGATAGAATTTATTTCACAGGAACACAATTATTGTTAAAGAAAATAATGAAGTCACTCCCATATCAGTACTCGGCCTGTGTGCTCGGACCCACACACATGAAACTCACGGCAGCTTCTGTCTCCCCTCTAAATGAGGCAGATACATACAACTTAACACCATGTCTCTAAACAGTTAACAAGCACAATTACAAGGTGATTCAGCATTCATTAGCAACTTCTCCCGCTACTTACGCTGACCCGTTGTTCAGGCCTTTCCCTTCAGTTCAGTCTGGATGCTAAAAGCTAACGTTCGGTCCTCAGTAGCCTCTGATTCCCGCTCTGTATTTCTACATCTCATGTGAACTCCGTGCTCTCGCGTAGCTCACGCTGCATTGTTCTTAAAGTGACAGTACGCCTAAAATCAAAGCAGCATCTGTCACTGTCACTAACCCTGCACATAAGTCATATCTATCAGGGACAGTACAAAAACCTTCCTACCCCCACTTCGCCTGGCTACATTCTCCCCTGCTACCAGTCAACATCCTCGGTGACTTCCTGTCTGTCTATGTTTCCCTGAAGCTTTGAAGTATAGAGAACCATCCCAGCTAACAGCTGGGAGAGTACATCAGGACTAAAAGACACCGCATTGCAAGAGGAGCTAGGCAAGTTAAATGGGTTTTGGTGTATCCCTGCTGTTTTTCTCTGACTCCTGCGTAGAGGGGGAATGGGGGTGTCAACATTTCCCTCCTTTCTCTTCCTTGGAGTAGGCACAGGCCTTACCTCCAAATCCTCAGCATGCGAGCTGGATCTCTCTGACATGGGCTGAGGACAGGGTACTGATTTCTCCTCCAAGTCATCATCAGGTGGGTCACGTCCCTCCAGCACAAGTAGATCCCCACCATCAGCCACATTACCCAGGTGGCTCTCCAATCCCTCAGTCAGGTCCAGATTCTCACGTTCCTGAGTTGCGACACCTTTAGTTGCTGGATAATACACTTCCTCCACCAATGCAAACTCTGGATCAGGGGATTCAGTTTCAGACTCTGGACTCAAAGTAAGTTCATCCACAGGAGCAACTACTTGGTGACGTCGCCTCCTTGCTGGTACGGGCCCCACACATGGTCGCAAATTGGACCTATGCACCCTCTTCACCGGTCCTCCCTCCAGTGTCTCCACCGCATATGTGGTCCCTTGGATATCCACAACTTTGTACACAGTAGCCCCCCAGGCATCCTGGATCTTATTCCTTCCGGGTGGTCGGTGACGGAGATACACAAGTTGTCCCACCTCGACCGGCCGGCAGTACACCTTCTCCTGTTGGTGGGCTACCCTCTCCGCAGCCTTACGCTCAGCACACTCCCTTGCTCTTGCATGTGCATCTTGGAGACGCTCCTGGTGCACAGCTAACCAGTCAGTTTTGTCATGTTTCACTTGTTCCTGGCCTAACAGTGCATCGATTGGAAGGTGCGGACGAACACCAAACAGCAAGAAGTAGGGTGGGTACCCTGTGGTCGAGTGTGGCGTGACATTATATGCATACACAAGCTCGGACAGGTGTACAGGCCAACGTCGCTTCTTTTCAGGGGGGAGTGTGCGCAGGAGGGAGTGTGCGCAGGAGGTCGTGCAGGGTTCTATTAAACCTCTCACACTGTGGATTGCCTTGTGGGTGGTGGGGCGTTGTTCGTGTTTTCTTCACCCCGTACAACTTGCACAGCTCAGCAATCACTGCACTTTCAAAATTCCTTCCCTGATCAGAGTGTAGACGCTCCGGCACACCATACTTCATGAACCATTCTTTCAGAATAACCTTAGCAGTGGTATCTGCTTTCTGGTCTCGTGTAGCAAAAGCCTGGCTGAACTTGGTGAATACATCAGTCATCACGAGTACATTCTCACGACCATCTGTGGCGCATTCAAGCGCGGTGTAGTCCACAGCAACAACCTCGAGGGGGCGAGTAGCCAAGAATGGAGTTTGGGGTGCTTGGATCTTGGGCTGTGGCATTTTTGTCAACACACACCTCTGACATCTCTTCACCCACTGCTCTACATCCCCATGCATACCCACCCAAAAACATCTCTGCCTCAGCAGACCCAATGTCCGCTCAATGCCCTGATGCCCCATCTGGTCATGCACACTTTTAAGGACTTGCTCTTTGAGGGAGGTAGGCAACAACAGCTGTTCACACTTTCCAGTATGAACATCCTCAATCACACGGTACAGGAGTCCATCCTTTTCTCTGATCCGTGGCCACTGTTTCAGCCAGGAGCAAACTGCCTTAGATAAACATTTTCTCTCTTGGAACGTAGGTTTCCTCTGTCTGCTCCAAAACTCTCTCACTACACTAAGTGTCGGATCTGATGCTTGAAATTTCTGAAGTTCTGTTTTAGAATATCCTGGCAAGGTTGGTGTGTTATCCTGAGCTACCTCACTCGTTGCTGTCTCACTCGCCTCAGATGCACATAGCTGCCTGACCCTGCCACACTCAATCCCTGCTGCAACTAAATCCAGGCCCAGAGCTGTACCTGTCCTAAGCGAGTTGCATATGGCCACACACCCATCATACTCTGCATCCTCACTTTCAGGTTCTGGTTCATCGGCTGCTGGGAGAGTGCATCAGCTGCAGAATTGCACCTACCAGGGCGATACTTCACATCAAAATCAAATACGGCCAGCTGAGCGACCCACCGCTGTTGAATAGCCCCTAAGTTGGCAGTAGAAAGATGACACAGGGGGTTATTATCCGTAATGATGGTGAATTTGGACCCCAGAAGATAACTCCTAAACTTTTCAGTGACCGCCCACTTTAGAGCGAGGAGCTCCAACTTCATACTGCTGTAATTTTGGTCATTTTTCTCAGCCCCTCTTAGCCTCCTACTTGCATAAGCAATGACTTTTCTCTTCCCCCCCTGTTCCTGGCATAGGACTGCACCTAGACCTTGACTGCTAGCATCTGTCTCGACAATAAAAGGGCAGTTAAAGTCTGCGTAGCCAAGTGTGGGGGCGCTGGTCAGCTTCTCCTTTAGGAGCTCAAAAGCCTGTAGACACTGTGGATTCCAGGCTAACATGAACAACTCATTACTCCTGACCTTGCTGCTCTCTTTGATACAAACATTTACAACATTGTGAAGGGGCCCTGCAATTTGGGAGAAACCCTCAATGAACCTTCTATAGTAGCTGCAAAAGCCCAAAAACGACCTTAGCTCTTTCACAGTACTGGGGATGGGCCACTTCTTCACTGCACTTATCTTGTCAGGGTCTGTGCCAATACCTTGAGCTGAAACTTGGTGGCCAAGAAATCTGACCTCGGGTTGAAGAAAATGGCACTTCTTCATTTTGACTTTTAGCCCTGTCGCTCTCAACCTCTTGAAGACGGTCTCTAACCTCACTAAGTGGTCTTCGAATGTTGATGAAAACACTAGCAAGTCGTCCAAATAGATCAATACCATCTGCAAAACTAGATCACTCATTGTAGCCTGCATCAGACGTTGAAAGGTTGCGGGCGCGTTACAGAGCCCAAAGGGCATCCTCAGGTACTCGTAAAGGCCGAATGGTGTGGCAAACTCTGTTTTGTCCCTATCTTTCTCATGTACAGCAACCTGATGGTATCCGCTGGTGAGGTCGATTGTCGAGAAGAACTTTGCGCCACTCAGAGCGTCCAAAGTTTCATCAATGCGTGGCAGTGGAAATGCGTCATGCCTGGTCTTCAAGTTCAGCCTCCTGTAGTCAACACACAGCCTTAAACTTCCATCAGACTTGCGCACCAACACAATTGGTGAGGCATAGGAGATTGAACTCTCTTGAATCACTCCTTTTCTCAGCAGTTCAGAAATATGTTCCCTGACCTCCTTGTACTGATTAGGTGGGATGCGCCGGTAAGGTTGGGAAACTGGTGTCTCGTCCACCACAGGGATTTCATGCTTAACCTTATCAGTGTATCCCAGATCCTCATCATGAATTGCAAACACATCTGCGTACCCCATCAGAAGCTCTCCTAGTTCTGCCTGCTGTTCTGGCGTACCTCCTAGATGTAGTTGCTCTAGTAGGCTCTGTACATCAATGCCACATCCATGATCATCCTTCCAGTTAATCGTTACTTCCTCATGGTCAGCGGTGATACGCTGAAACTTCACCTCGTAGGGGTCACCCTCAACACACTGACACTGGCTGAGAATACCTAGCCTAATCTTTGGGGACAACCACACATCCTCCAGTGAGAGGTTGACAACTTGGACTGGGAACACCTGACTGTTGGCTGACACCACGGTTGGGAAAACAATCAACCCGCCAGGCAGTGGCATAGGCCCTGGCTCGAGCAGCATGCTGGTGTCACCACCCGACGATCTCCTGAGTCCCCTTGCATAAACTGTGGCAATAGCTGAAGCAGGTATATGCACTTTCTGTTTTCCTGCCACACGGGCTGTAGATACTTTTCCAACAAGTTCTGCCTCCTGCATTTGATGGAAAGCATCTCTCCAAGCAGAATCCAGCTCTCCTTGTAGAGCTGTGACAAACTCTGACAGTACCAGCTGTCTACACCGTTTGGCGATATTCATCCCAATAATGCCAGGTGGAGATGAATCTGGTCCCTGGGTGTCATCATCTTTGATTATTAAGAAACCACACTCTGG
The DNA here is from genome assembly GCF_050575085.1 of Anarhichas minor. Classification (NCBI taxonomy): domain Eukaryota; kingdom Metazoa; phylum Chordata; class Actinopteri; order Perciformes; family Anarhichadidae; genus Anarhichas; species Anarhichas minor. The sequence continues at coordinate 4,115,431 of NW_027466463.1, read as the reverse complement.
AATGGTGAGTCCCATCACTTGTATATCTAACTCAACATAGCCTAAATAGGGAAGTGGTAACTTGTTGGCTGCTGTGATTTTAAGCCATTTAGCTGTACAATGCATATCTTCATCTTCTCCATGGAGGTGGTCCCTGAAGAAGCTTTCTGTCAAAGTGCTTACATTACTGCCTGTGTCCAGTAGGCACCTAAGCGGAACTCCACCAATCTGGATGTCTACCTCAGGGCATTTGCCTACAGCACGTTCTAGAAAACGCTCTTTGGTTAGGATGTCTTGTGAGGCTTTTGACTTGCCTCGCATTGCCTGGCTCACAGCAATGGAGGGCTCCTGTTTCCCTGAACCACAGGACTAGGCGTAGCATTAGAAAGTCTTCCTGAGTCACGTGGTCTATTGCAATGTCTGGCCATGTGCCCAACCCCCTCACACTGCAGACAAATTGGCTGTCCATCATCAGTATACCTCGGCTTGATTTTGAATCGAACACCTTTGGTTCCCTTCTCTGAACTAGCATTTTGCACTGTGAGCTCACGGACTGCATTGGTTAGCTCACCAATAGCTTTACCCTGCAGTGCAATTATTTTAACTACTTCCTGCAGAGTGGTTGTCAAGTCAGTCTGCATTACTGGTCGAGTCTGTTTTTTCAGAAACCTCGTCTGGGCCGCCGCCCACTAGATTCCTGTTTCTTGCCACATTAGTACTGCGAGGCCGGTCTTCAAGTGTCCACATTATTGCCTCTTCTCGTACATCAAACAGGCTTGAGTCAGGCTTCTCTCTTATAAGCCTACGCAATTCACGTCAAAGGAGTGGAGTCGGATCATGACCTCCAGCATTCACTGGGGCGGTTTGCAGCCGAGTGTGAAGCGGCGGGGATGAGAGTTAGCACCTCCAAATCTGAGGCCATGGTTCTCTGCCGGAAACCGGTGGATTGCTCCCTCCAGGTGGGGACGGAGTGCCTACCTCAAGCGAAGGAGTTTAAGTATCTCAGGGTCTTGTTCACGAGTGAGGGTAAGATGGAGCGGGAGATCGACAGGCGGATCGGTGCGGCTGCAGCAGTAAAGCAGGCGCTGCACCGGACCGTCTTGGTGAAGAGGGAGCTGAGCCGGAAGGCAAAGCTCTCAATTTACCACTCGGTCTACGTTCCTACCCTCACCCATGGTCACGAACTCTGGGTCGTGACCGAAAGGACAAGGTCGCGGCTACAAGCGGCCGAAATGAGCTTCCTCCGTAGGGTGGCCGGGCTCAGCCTTAGAGATAGGGTAAGGAGCTCGGTCATCAGGAGGGAGCTTGGAGTCGAGCCGCTACTCCTTCGCGTCGAAAGGAGTCAGCTGAGGTGGTTCGGGCATCTAATTAGGACCACCCACCCGTAACTTAACCTCCTCTAGAGCTGACCCCTTTAACTGTGAGAAGATACATGCTCCTCCCCATGTAGACCCCTTGCTCTCATCGCCCGCTCCACCTCTTCTATAAACTCATCAACAGTGTGAACATCTTTCCCTGGTTCACCACTAAAAGGTGCCATTTGTTTTTCTCTTGGAATGTAAACAATAGACCTTGGTTGAGCATCACCCAGGTTAGCAATACTTGACATTACAGCATCATGTTTTCTACCCAGTTCCAAAATCTGTGACTGCAGTTGTACCAATGGGTTACCTCCCTCATCAGACATGGAGGCAACTGGGTTGTCCCCATAATTGCTGGGCCCGGCCCATGGAGCAGCTGCACCCTCTTCCTTGTCTGACATTTCAAACTGTCCCCTTCAGTGTCCTTACTGCAGCAAGATAACAGTCACTATCAGTTGCGATGCCTCTCAGTCCAGCAGTCTCTCAGAAGGAGATGTCCCGTGGTCCTCTCTTCCCGCAGTCTACGGTGACGATGCAGGCGTCCCTCTCCTCCTGGAACACCAGCCACGTGCCACCCTGCTGCGTCTGGAACACCTCACCCCAGTCGTCACACCCTCTGATCCCAGAGCTGGAGTCTTCCTAGCCACTACTGTTGTTTCTATGTATTATCCCTGTCCAACTATGACCTCAAAATTAACCGGGGATCCCACCGCTGCCACCGAAATTAGTGTAGCCTAATTAAAAAGATGAGACCAGACACTAAGATACATTTATATTTTATGTGGGTCTTTTATTTCCCCCGACTGCACTCTTGGAGTACAGCTTTAATTGGTCAAATTTTAAAAGGTACAGATCAATTGACAGCAAAATTAAACAACTGCTTCCCACTCTCTTCAGAATTACAATACAACTGGAAACACTATATTCTAAAGCTACATAGAAAAACAACAGTGGTGACCTACTCCTGTTAAGCAGAAACAAAGAACCTCTGCATCAGTCTCATGCTGTTCAACTCTCTGAGATATGTAGATAGCATTTATTTCACAGGAACACAATTATTGTTAAAGAAAATAATGAAGTCACTCCCATATCAGTACTCTGCCTGTGTGCTCAGACCCACACACATTGAACTCACGGCAGCTTCTGTCTCCCCTCTAAATGAGGCAGATACATACAACTTAACACCATGTCTCTAAACCGTTAACAAGCACAATTACAAGGTGATTCAGCATTCATTAGTAACTTCTCCCGCTACTTACGCTGACCCGTTGTTCAGGCCTTTCCCTTTAGTTCAGTCTGGATGCTAAAAGCTAACGTTCGGTCCTCAGTAGCCTCTGATTCCCGCTCTGTATTTCTACATCTCACGTGAACTCCGTGCTCTCGCGTAGCTCACGCTTCATTGTTCTTAAAGTGACAGTACGCCTAAAATCAAAGCAGCATCTGTCACTGTCACTAACCCTGCACATAAGTCATATCTATCAGGGACAGTACAAAAACCTTCCTACCCCCACTTCGCCTGGCTACATAAAGAAGGAAAGTATAAGAGCAAATGGATTTCAGTTTGTTTTAAATCAATAAAAATCCATTTTATTCACCTAGCCTATTTGTATCACTTTAATAGTGAATAACTCCAAAATCCACATTTACCTTCATAACCAACTCAATGGGCACGATGATGAGACCATTGTTTAAGTAAATAGTAGCCTATATTGTTGTTACTATATATAAAATATTTTATCAGAATGACTTTATAAGAACATTTTTTTTGTACATTACAGTCATTTATATCCAAAGCGACTTACAATTCAGTGTCTATCTATACACCGTAGGCACAGCTACGGGAGCAATTTGGGGTTAAGTGTCTTGCTCAAGGACACATTGACATGCGACTAGAGGAGCCGGAACCGGGGATCGAACCGCCGATCCTCCGATTGAAGGACAGCCCTGCTCTCCACTTACCCACGGTCACCCATGTATCCATTTGATCATAGTTTTGATTCAGAAAGATGTGAGTGCTATAAATGACCACAAGGTAGCACTATTCTACTGAAAACATGTGGCCTGAGCAGGAGTTACTTATTTTACATCAGTACATGTTTGACATTTGAGGGTTTTTTTTCTCAACAAAGATATCCAGAAGCTCAGTGAACCTGCTTCATGTCTGATCTGAAACATCTGAGGCCTCTGAACAATGATAAGTCAACTTCACACTTAGTGTTGACTCAGTCTCAAAGCTGTAAGGGACGACCACCAGCACCCACTCAACTGACAAAACAGTGCAAAATGCAAGTTTAAGAGCATTCTGAGTTCTCACCTGGAAGGACTCATCTGTGTCCCTGTGAGGACGGATCAAACCACAGTCACAAAGTCTGCATCAAAACAGGTTTCCCCATTGCAATAAGAACTCTGAACACTGCACTTAAAGTCCCTCTGTCAATCTTGTAAACACGGTCTGTGACTTTTGTCTTGTGGTAATGGATGTACCTGCATTCATGCAGCACCGTTCTAGTCTTAGACTCAACGAGTCTTGCACTACATGTCAACATTCATTCAGTTATATGGGGTTTAGTATCTTGCCCAAGGACACTTCGACATGCGGAGACAGGGATCTACCCATCGACCTTCTGATCGGTGCTCTACCTCTGAGCCACAGCCATGTAAATAATCTCTGTTGTGTTGGTCATGTGTCTAATGTGATGCTGATATCTGTCTACATTTACTGACACTGTTTTATTGAGCTTACCCACCATGCTGCACCAAAGGCACATTCCACCGACTTGGCCTGTGGTCATTAATAAATGACAGACCAAAGAGAATCATTGCAGGCAGACTTTCCATTTCAGGTTCAAACAAGCTGCCTGGTCACTGATGTGAAGGAGAGGCTGGACACTGAAATACATAAACCAGGAATGTCTGCCTCACCCTGATCTTTAGATCAGCTGCAGGATTAAATAAATACTGTTAGAAAAGACAGCAAGGATTAACAAAGCCCCAGTACACTGGACATGCAATTCACTTCCTGTTCCTTGAAGCAAGTTTAAAATGTTACCTGACTTGTAACCAGAGCAAGAAGTTTAATTAATCAGAGTTAGATACATTGCAACATGACATTCTATGCTTATCCTATTATAGAGATTCATTTTTACCAGTTGATCAGTTACACATTTATTGTTATCACAGTGTATGAAATCTGTTGAACTGTTTAGTCAAATACAGATTTGGTTTACTTTAATACATGAACATTTAACACAGATGGTTACTTTTTAATGGAACATCTATTTAAAGTGTGATTGTGTTCATTCACTTCCCTGGAATTGTGTCCTTCACTTGCAATGTGTAGACCTTAACTTGACAGAGACCAAACTCTTTGTCCAAGTTAAGGTAGAATGATTACAATACCCTCAGTTGCAAATGTATCAGGTCCACCTAGCTAAACTAATTCAGTCTAATACAACAGCCCTGCAATAAAGCTTCATGAAGGGAGTTCTCTAAACTATTTCAGCTGATTATTCTTTATGCCACTGAGGGGGTTTTCTAATATTGTGTCCACCACATTTATATCAATGGGAGGTGGACAAAATATTAGATATATGATATTTAACTTGAACAGAGTCAGAGCATGAGCTTCTTGCTATTGTATTTCCTTGTTCTCACCAGCAGAGGTCAGTAAAGTTCTTATATTATTTGATGCTTCTGTGAGACTTCAGACAAATAGTATCATGATAGCACGGATTAGGAGAAAGTCTAATTGATATATTGTTAAAAGTGAAAACCCCATTTTCCTTTATTACATTTTAAATGTTCTTCACAAAAGACAAGAAGTTTGACTGAACCATGTGACACAACTGTCTGAATAAAACAGACACAGTCATGTCCTCAGGTCCTCAGGCACACATCCATGTCATCTGTGTACAGGTGAGCTCAAACTCAAAGCATGGATATAGATAGAAACAGACTATAACATTAGTATATCACATGAAAGAAGTACAATTGTCCCTGGAGGTATCACAAAGCTTTCATTTTTTGTGCTGCATCAGTTCATGGAGTAGAGTTTAATTCAGCTTCACATAAAACCTTGTAAACAGGTACAGTATAAAAAGGTATTTACTAACTTGTTCAAATTCTTTATTCACAATTTTAAATATGCCTGTCCCTCTCTTTTCCTTGTTTTATTGCTTTCAGATGTGTAAGAGCACCAGTATGAGGCAAGAGAAAAAACAGTGTTGGTATTTGCCCTAAACTATCCATCGACACATCCTCATTCGTCTAAAATAAAGCTAAGCTGAGTTCACAGGTTGGAACACGGCCAGGCATCAAAAGAGTCAACATGAAGAAAATGTGAGTCACTTATGTATTACCACAAGTTAGCTTACTCATACAATATCAACAATCTGGTACTTCAGACATTCCTCCGTGTCTAACTGAAGTTTCCAAATGATCCATGTTCAAATCTCTCCTCCCGTGTCCCTTTATGATTTCAGGTATAAAAGACAACAGCATGTCTTCACAGTTCCTAGATGACCTATGAACATGGAGGCCTGTATGCCGGATATTAAACATGTTAAAAGATCATTGTGTTTTATTCCAACATTTGTATCTGGCCATCATTCCTAGTGTGGTGTTGTCACTCTAAAGGTGCTCGGTTTGGTAGATTCCTGTTTCTGTTCATGTATTTTAAAAACATCCTATTTCACATATAGATGCGCCTCTAGGTATTACAAACGTCACTTGTTGATGTGCTAATTATTACACTTAAAGCTAGGGTTGGTCATCTTGAGAAACTAGCAATACGCCAAAATAAAAAAACATGATCCAGCCCAAGAACCCAGCCCAGTGTTGCCAACTCTTTTCTAATGAAAGTATCTAGCAGCACTAGCTCCAAAGTCCCTAAGTCTGGCAAGAAAGTCTCCAAGTCATCAACACTGACAGTTCGTCCCTTCAGGCCTCCCTCCAAAGCCCCTCCCCCTAAATGATCATAAGGAACATGAACAACAAACATGGCTGTTGTGAGTCCTCACAGAGACAAGCTAGCAGCTTGTATGCAGAGCCAGGCAGGTAAACCGGTAGGTGGCTAGACAGGTAGGAGCTACAGTGTGCAGACCTTTACTACATCGTAGTCTTCTTTTGGTCCAGCAACTGCTAAATCACTTCACATTGCTTGTTGTCTCCCCGGGTCTAAGGGGTATCTTTATGAGCAAAACATAACCATAACCAAGTTATTATGAAGTATTATCCTTTAAGTTTGATCCGTCTGGGCTCACTTATTTGTCAGATCAGGGTTCTACTCTGGAGCTATACTTTTCTAAGACTATCTTTCATTCATGTGCACATTGTCACTCTGCATGTGAACCATCAGCTCCACAGTGAACACACTCACACACACATCCACATGGGTGCAGTGCCAGTACTCAGGGTTGAAACGCTTTTTCGGTGGCAGTTTCAGAACCGTTACACCCCTAACCAGTACATGAACTTGTGGCTTACTGATGTGTAAGCCACACTACTAGTAATGTCAGTTACAACAGGAGGGGGCTGCTGCATAACACACTGACAGCTTCTGTTGACACACACGCCTGTGAGATAAACAGAAGGTTCATGTTTGTGTGTCTGACAATGAACTCATGTGTGTGACGGTGAAATCCCAAGCAAAACCATCTTTCTCTAGATGATTCTTCGACACGCAGAGCAAGCAGAGCCAATTCAATATCAGAGACAGACATTTCAACGACCAGCCACCGAACGCTCCAAAACACCAAACTCGTATGGAGACCACAAGTTGACGTAGAAAATGTAATTCATTTTGCATCCGGTTTCCATCTGCAATGCACATCTGCATGATTTGTGTGGCAGTTTAGCTTTCATACAGCACTTCCACATCAAGTTCAAGTCATGGCAAGGCTGGCCGACTGAGAAATGTGACGCAAAGTCTGGTACTGAGGATAAGTCACAATTCATGAAGGCAAGCATCTGTTTCAGTAAAAGCCTGCTCCCTGGTGCGGTGCCAGTTGCCGCTTCAAGCCGGACGTTCTTAACGATCCTAACCTGACACTGGCAGGACTGAGAGCAGCACCTGACACCTGACGCCGTTTGTGCATGAATGTATTTGAGGAATCTGGCAAATACCTCGGCCTCGCGGGAATGCCAGTAATCCCGACTGCTTCTGAATGATGCCTTTCCTTCTTGGTTTGGATGGAGCTTGATTCATTTCTTCATTTCATGTCAACAGCAGCAGCATTACTCATACTGGACTCAGTCTATCAAGAACTAAAGAACTACTCATAACTTTAGCTGTTTTTCTCGTATTTGTCAGTTGTGAGGCAATGCTGCTTCTCTTGAAAGCCTCTCTGAACTTCGGTGACAACCTATTATTATGCAGCACTCGAAGCACAAGTGGTCCTCCCGTGCCTGTCTGAGTTTCCACATTTGGAAGCCACTACAATGATAGAAATGCATACTAGCAGCATACTAGTCACATCCTAACAAAATGAGAGGGAGAGCACACCCAGAGACAACATGTCAAGACATTTCTGGGTCCAACACTCAGAGGGATGTGACATGTTGAGCGAGGCGAGAGTAGAAGTCAGGCTAGCCAGCGTATGAGAAAGCTGATAACAAGCCGGGAGGAAGCCGATGCTGTTTATCTGGGCTCTCTGCAGAGCAATAATCGCCAGGCCTCGTGGTCGTTGAATTATGTGGCCTTACAAATGGTTTGAAATGACCCTGCTTACTTGGCTTGGGGGGGGGGCTTTGTGGTCGGCGGGCAGAGTTATGTTCTGCCAGTCAGGTCTGGCCTCTGAGCCATGTGGAGGTTTGTCAAAAGGAACGCTGATGGCTTTTAAAGAGCTGCAGGCCATGACTGGATGGGTAATTTTCATACTTTCGGGATTTGGTGGGGCGCCAAAAGCAACATGTTGGAGGCTCACTCTCTCTGAAACAGGATATTGGGATAGTGATGGCTGTCAGGGGACCAGCATGACATAAATGTAAGGCTTTTTTCACACATATTGAGAGCTAACAGACGTTCTATCATGTATGAAATTGGACGGTTAGTGTGGTATTGAACACATTGATCCCATTTGACCTTGCACAGCATAAAACTGCTTGTTTTCCAAAATGGAGTTTAAAAAGTATTTAAAATTTAACCAAATTTCCAAAAAACAGCAACAGAAAATGTGCATCTCCATCCACTACTGTTATGAGAATATTAGGAGTTGAGATTAGAAGTATGAGGCACTAATTCTCCAGTCAGGTACCATAAACCATTGCAGAAGAACACAGTACAAGGAGGTGATGTAATTAAAAGATCATCAGTCACATCTCAAACAATAGTAACTGTGTGGAAAACATGATGGAAATATGGCATTTTTGTTTATTTCATGAAGGAACATTAGTCTTTATCGCTCAACAAAGATCAGATTTGTTTCTCTTTTAGTCAATACTGTCCTCCTCAGCCAAGTGTGAAACCTTTTTGAATTTCTGGTGTTCCACTTAGGAGTTTTTTGTAAGCGAATTCAAAATGTACATAAAAGCAGGTGAGGGGTGAGGTAAGGGGTCACTCATAGTGAAGAACATACAGAGCATTATCACCAGAATCTGCAGCTCCTCTCCGCTTTACCGAGCTTTAGCTCATTGTTTAGCTGGCCTACACCTTTACTGCGTTGGCTCACTCTCACCTCTCTCATATCGACGTCTACGGCCGTAAGAGGCAGCTGTTTTCAAAGAAAATGTAAGGATTACAGATACTAGAACCCAAAAGCACAATTCGGAGACAAGATTCAGGTATAGATTTCTTTACTTGGTAAAAGCAGGGTCAACACCGGGAGGTCAGTCCAAAAGGCAAACAAATCCAACAAGGGGCAGGCAAAAATCCAAGGTCGAGAAAACAGGCAGACAGGGTCAGAACAGGCAGAACATAATAGTACGATATATATATAACACTGGAGAGCTTGGCAGAGACACACAAGACAATCTGGCAGGGAACAAGTGCAAGTGAGGGGACCTAAATAGTGAGGGCTAATGAGGGAATGGGCTGCAGGTGAGATGGGTGTGGAGGACCAGGTGAGGGGAATGAGAGATGATCGGGTGTGAATGGTAGGATCTGAAATGACAGGAGAGTTAGTAAAATAAGCACAGGATGAAAACAAACTAATATGAAGGGGAAGTCGTGACAGAAAAGCTCTAAAAAGCCACTGAACACTAATGCCGTCTCGACCCACAGTGTAGCAGACACCCTGCTGTTCCCCTTCAGGTAAACACTCTGTCACTATTGCTGTAGTTTGCATTGCTAGCGCTGTTAGCATCGTTAGCTGTGAGCTGCTGGTACGCCTTGGCCATAATGACAGACATTGAGAGGCAATCGAAATGTTTAGGGTATTCTGTCAAATTGTTAGATTTCTTCTGTTAAAAGTGTGGTAAATTAAAGATGAAGAGGAAGACAGTGTACATGGTCATCTATATGCAACTGAATCTTTCTCTAATCCACAAGCCAATCTTTGACATATTTATACATTTTACATGCAGGAGGATGTGTAAGATTTCAGAAGATATTCCTGAAACTGTCCTCAGTGCAAAGGCTGAGAAGGGGTATTTTTTCAGTTTTTCGCCAAATCAATGTTAGACATCACAGCTAATATTTGTCTGTGTTTGCATCATGCCTGACCTTTCTCTAGATAACAGACTTTGCAGGATACTAATTATGATTAATCACTTTGCAAAAGAACAAGTTTTGTTAGTTTGGAAGGAAAATATATTTCTTGACCAATAATACTACCAATAGAGAGATGAACTCTAGAGAGGTGTCTTTCATATCTGGAAGAAGAAAAGAGTTCCAGACTACTGTTCTACAGCATGAGTTCTCAGCAGTGGTGGGCCGTCAGGGCCTTCAAGGCCTTCTCTGCTGGCCTAAACAGAATCACAAAGTTATAGCTATTTTATAATTTAATCATTTTTCTTAAATACACTACATGTATTATAATTTATAAAAATATTTTTCCCATTATCTTATGTTCTCATTGCACAGCTACTGTCTTCCTCAGTTGCTCTGCTTCCAGCAGCTTGTTTTAAGTAGAGCTTTTATCCAATCAGATCTCACCTCTGTGTCTCTAGGTAAGAAGAGAGGCCCGAGGCCTGCAGACTCACAAGTGCATCCATGTGCAGTTTAAGTGAATGGGGACGATATTGTTGATTGTCATAGTGTTCAACCAATCAGATCTTTAGTTTGACATGTTGGGCGTATTCTTTGACTATCAGAGCTGCTAGCTGGCCTACAAGTACGTCAGCATTAACATGCAGCTCAGTTTTAACGTGCAGCTCTGCAGTAAGGTGCAGCGTGCGCTGTGATTGGTCAGTGGGCGAGCACGTGACTATTGTGAACTGAAACTTAACTTGCCAGCAGAGCTTAGTTGGAGGAGTAAGAGTTCAAATTGAAAGATATGGAAGAAATTATAACATCTTTAGGGTTTTGCTTGGTGTAGTTTATTTATTTTTTACCTAGCTTTGTTTTTTTAACACTCAATGGCTGAATAAGGAGGAGAAACGGATTTAGTGGCGGAGTTACTGACAACGCCTTTCTCAAGAAAGGACATTTCAGGAAAAGCTGGACATCGTAAGAAATGGTCAGTCAACCCCACAGCTGGCAGCCTGACTCAGCCAGGAAAAGGATTTGTATGAACGGTATTTCTTGCTGACAGCGTCGGAGAAGCGTTGCACCTTTTATGGCTGGGAATGTGTTTCATTTTAAGTGAGCTCTTGGTGTTTGGAGCTACGCTACGCTAACCTGAGGACACCAAAGCATTTGAAAACTTTTGGAGAGACTCAAGTGGATCTACAACTCAATGAACACGTTCGCAGGGAAACGGCTCCACAACCGCGGCCCGGCGTGCGGTTTGCGCTGGCCGGTGGGCGCCCCGGCGGAGGTGGGATCCCGGCCCACCAGTTTTACATCGTAACGTTACTACTGTTCATTTGTCTATCGTGTCGTTTTTATGATAATATTTGAATGGCTCGTGCTCTTGTGTGGTGGAATGCGTGGATCCGCTGCAGGTTTGCTGGATTGATGCGTCATAATGAGGTTATTAGGAGGTAATTCAACTGTAGTAGGACAGCACAGAAGGCCCAGGTATAAAATGCACGGCCCGCCACTGGTTCTCAGTAACCACTCTGTAATCCCTTAAGAACATTATTTATTGAGTGATTATTACTCTTTGTCTGTATTTAAATTGCATAAAATTGCACTCATGAATAGCAGTAATGTAATAGCCTTAATTTCAGCTCTAACTGTGGGCCCACTGGGTTTTAGCCCTGCAGTGACACCTAACCTGGGCTTCATAACAGTGTCTGGCAACAGTGTTCAGGCTCAGCCTGGTCGGGTTCAGAGAACTCTTCCTAATAGCCGTGTAATCAAGTCCAATTAGGAGAAGTTTTCACCTATGAGGTCAGCTTCTACATCGGTCCTAGATGTTTAACAGATTATGGAACTATAACTCATTTCTGGTCTTCGAATATATTTATAGTGAAAATGATTTTCAACTTTTTTTTCTCCAGTTGAACTGAAGCACAGTGTAGCTGGCAAAACAAGAGTGGTGGAAAATGGTGATACAATATGTCCTATAGCGCTCTTTGAGGCACAGATGTGTTGTAAATCAGACTTTGTACTGACAGTTTGGGTTTCTTGTTATGTCATGCAATGGCCACAAATCAGCTCAGAAGCCACAAAGGCATACAGTATTAAGATGTTCTATGAGGCTAACAGGAAGGTTCCCGCTGTTGATGAAAGGACATGACATGACATTAAAAGATACTGTCTCTGGCATGGCTGGTGAGTGTCCTTTACCTCACAGATTCCTGTGATACGGCTAAAGTAAATTTGTGCCTTGTTGTATATGCCTTACAGAAGTATACTGTTTATTTAACATCTCCAGTGTGCTGAATTATGACTAGTAATGATTACTCAAATGCCCAGTGTTTGGGCTATTGTACCACGAGTGCCTCCAAACAGGCCCACTGGTGTTTATTTGAATTTTCCATTTTATATTGCCATGTGTCATTAGGCTGTTTAGAGTTTACTCTGAGTGATGGATCATTTCCTTCAGCCCTCTCCACTCACTAAAAACCTGCTGGATGGCGCGTGCTCTTCCTTAAGGTGCATGTGTGTGTTGGGTATCCATGGCTAGAGATAATGGCACCCACATAGCATGACAGATGTCTTATTTCATTACAACACAGACAACACCTATACAATCAGTGCTGCCAATGTCTGGCCCTGAACTTAAAGCTCATCATCTTCCTCGGTCTTCATTGACGTCTGTACAATCTAATACAGCAGCCTTTACATTGCAGTCTTCACTTTTTTGTCCGTTGTGTTGATGATTTATTGGATTGCATGAGCTTGTTAAGTGTTCCTATGGGGAGGTCAATGTGTAATAGAAGTTCCTTAATACACGATATGTATACTGGCTAATGTTTAATGCTGGACGGCCCTTTTTTAGTCTAGGGGATAAGTTAAGACGAACACACGACAACCAAAGAGTGTGAAAAAGTCAAAAGTAGAACAATTTAACAGGTGCTTTTCCCCGGCCTGACACGTAACACTGGATCAAAACAAAGTATTGGAATCTATATGAAACCCCTATGACTTCAATAAAGACTCAAAGTCACACAAGATCAGTCTGTGTGTTTTCCTCTAGTGTGTATCTGTTCAGTTAAGCTCCAATAATCATTTATTACCTTATCAGCCTGCTAAATGTCTACCACATTTACATCACAATTATGTTAATTACTGCAATTAAGTATTTTCTTATTGTCAGTGGATGAAATGACAATGTGACGGCGGACCAAGTTAACAGTTAGCCTGTGAAGGAAGTTGAACATCTCACAGATGTTTCCATCAGAAGTTGGTGGAGACCAAACCAGAGCTATAAGGAGTGAATGTTATACTTACATTTGTGAGGAGGCCAGAAGCAGAACAGGAACTCCCAGTGTTGCTTTGTGTCTGCCGGATGCATAAATAGCAAATTGTCTGTTTACACGTTAGCCAGCTAGCAGGCTAGTTCTTCTCCTTAGCAGCCAAATATCAATTACTAATTAAAGTGAATGAGCTGCATCTGAGCTAGTTAGATTAATTATGTTTTAGGATGTGTTCTCCCTGCTAGCTGAGGTGGTGGCCACCCGTCCAACATCAGCTCCACCCAGGCCTTCTCACTTTTGACCAAATTCATATTTCAGAATTACTAGAAAGATCTCAGTACCAGGTAAACCCAAATCTACAGTACAGATGACCCCATGTTTTTCAACATTTATATTATAGGGCCTATACTGCATTACACTTGTCAGTTTGAAATGTGTTGGGATGAGCAGCAGCAAGAGATACTCATATCATGTTCATGAATCATGCTGCTCAGACCATGCATCATCAGATAAAGGATTGAGAGAAAAGTGTAATACAGTACATACATGTCATAAGTTAAGCACAAGTTCATATTGAACTTTTAATTCAACCCTAAGAAATCAGTAAAAGAACACCAACTGTAAGTACCTGCTGGCTGAGACATCAGGGGCTTTGCCGTGTTTCTCTTCAGGCCTGACGCTACGAGTCAGACCAGAAACGCATCATAAAGTAGTTTCCCTGTAATCTCTACACCCTGGCTGGCTGTCCCAAGATGTCCTCCTAGATTTAAAAGCAACAGTGTAATGTTTATGTTGGCTGAAAAAGGATATGCATCAAACTTCATTTGATGTATTAAAGGCACTGCTGGATTGTTTACACACGCAGGTGAAAGCTTGGTGGATAAAATCCTATTTTCTCCCGGTTTGATGTCAACGCTTTGAAGGCAAAAATCAATCTGAAATAAAGATAAGAGTTTTGTGGAATCTCTCAATATCATATTTTTGATATTTCTATGGAAAATGTCTGATAGAGTTCATAACATTTTGTCCTTTGATTTCCCATGGACCTCTGTGTCTACTCTGCATTCATTTTCTAACAGAAGGTCAAACCAATGTTGTAAAACAGAACGACGCACTGTATCTTTTGAATGCTCAGCCAAAACAAGGCTTAATTTATTGGTAATTCAATCATTTTCTACGACTTTGTCATGTTATCAGGGACATTCAGATGAGTAATCATTTGGCCGCCAGTGCTGCTGTTAGATAACCCCCGTAGAAACCCTTTCACAGCACTGTGTTTGAGCTGTTCAAGCCCCAAAACCCCAGTTTCATGGGAAATGGGAGCGTGCTTATTTTGAAAGTCATGCCTGATATAAGTAGCACACTGTGCCTACTCTGTTTCATGTGCAGCTCAAGTCAAGAAGTGTGATGAAATCTGTTGTGAATGTTCATTATACAAGTTAGGTCATGAAATATTCATGTCATTTATGCAACGTGTGAACGATATGTTTGCTGTTGTTCTAAAAATAAAAGATTTGACTCTCCTGACATGAAACAGCCTCAACTGTGCACATCATAGAAAAATAAGTATTCCTTACATAAACATGGCGTCGCTGTACGTGTTAACATTGAATTATTTCATGCTATTTAAAGTGTGAACGTGTGCAGTAAACGTGATAGAGATGAACCATGAAACAACAGTATGTCTGACAGAACAAGACCTCATATGTTGAATGTGGTAGATGTTGACAATGCATGGATTACCACACATTAATCTCATTTCATGCCCTGCAGTACGACACTGGCTATAACCTGGAACATGATTGATTGGCTACACCTCCTGTGCATTTAAGTCCAGTGAGGATGAAAGGCATTTTCTTTGAGCTGGTTGAACACACAGTGAGCTACTTACTATGCAGCCTCATCACAGTATAAGAACACTCTGATGGGGAACGTCGATGCAGCATTAATAGAACTTCAGCAAAGACAAGTCAATGCAGTATTTGGAATTCAAGTTATTCATTGAGGGTGGGGACAAATCAAACCGAGGCCTAAGAAAAAGAGCAGAGCATAACACTTCAGATAATGTTGCCTTCATTCTTTGATGCATGCTCTCCTTGCTTCTGTCATTCGAGCCGCCCTCAATGTACAAGTGCTGGTTTTCGGTCCCTGCAGAAGGTATTATACTACCAGTCTGTGGAGAGAGTCTGGCATCTGTATTTAGTTAGTGGGGTTAGGTTGAGTTTGTGGGAGGCAGCGAGGTTCAGTCAGTGTAAGGAGGAACGTCAGGGGTCCAAATCCACACGGTTAAAGGATAATTCAGATTTATTACAACTTTGGTCTTATTTAAATAATTATGGCCATTTTTTTCTATGGTGATAGCGCTGTACTGTACTGACTAAAGTAACTGCTGAGTTCTGGAAAGTCCAACAGGGCAAATATCATGAGAAGTCAGACCTGTAAATGAGCTAACAGTTTAAACAGATTATCGAAACCACTTCATTTATTTTCATTGCACACAAAAAATATACGTGCAACAACCACAGTAAGTACGGTAGGTCAAAACTGAACCATGAAGATGGCGGGTAACTAGAATTACCTGTTAATTAACCTGCAATAGTAGAGTTTTTTTTGGCCACCTGGGGGCTGCATGGCAAGCTAACAGTTACTTATTTACAGATGTAGCAGACATGGAGCAACATATCATTCATTTGGACACCTGGTCAATATAGTCCAATATTCACTCCAGTCTCCACCTCCTGGCAAAAATATCTTTTAGCTGCTAAACATGGATTACAGCAGCTTTAGGCAGCCTCATGCGTTTCATTAAGATATGTAAAAGGATTTTTCTTCCTTGGATCAGAACAGAAGTTGTCATGTGACAAACTGATATTTAGTATTTTTATTCACTGCACACCCATTGATTTTTTTCCATACGCAACGACTGCTCTTGGCATTTGAATATATGTTCGTATCCTTTTAACTCCAATGAAGTTGAAATCAAACCCCAGGCCCAATAAAGGTGTATGTCATCATCTCTCCTTTCTTTCTTCACTTACATAAACCTCCAGCTCATAACGTGGGCTTGATGCAGTCTTTATTCCCAACTACAGGAACATTTGTCAAAATGCAAATTAAGAAATATGAGTGCAAGAAGCTTTGAGAAAACGCAGACCACCTGGCTCCTCTGGCCCTCTTTACCTCCCTGCGTGAACAGGCACTAACATGAGCATGTTTTCAGTTTGTAGCAGCAGGAAAAATATATGAACAACTGTGCTTGTTCTGCCGTTACACTCCAGGCTGAGCTCAGTTCAACATACCAATTGGTTGCTATTTTGACTGGATGACAGCAGCCTCTCTGCTCAGTCTTCAAGCACACCGCACTCACTCTGAGCTCCGCGGCTGAGGTAATGCCTGGGTCGCAGGCCAACAGGGATACCAAATCACATCTAAATTTAGAGGATTGTTAAGTAGACTCTGTAACAATTCCATCAATCAAACTGTCTGAATTCTCTCTTTCGTGTTTTACAAAAGCGGATTTTCTACATTTTACAGCTATGTATCATGGATTATGTCACGGCCGAGACTCAAAGGCAAACAGTTCTGTGGTGTCATCATTTAGATGCCTAGCTTCAACGTCATGTTAGGCATCCAGGTGTTCTCTTTGTGCTCCACACGACCAGTGCCTGAACCCCTCTTTGATAAGTAAAGAAGCCTTATCCTCAGAAGAGAGCTGATGAGCTGCTTCAGTGCTCATCCTCAGAATGTTTTGATACTTTGCTCTTGATCTGAGGTGAACGATGCGAGCTTCTGGTAAATACCAAGCTGACTGTAAAATATTAGCCCCTCTCTTACAGGGTATCACATGAGCCTGCCTCGGGGCGTCACTGAAAGCTCTTAATGCCTTCCACCTTGCTGCAATGCCACTTTTCCCAGGAGCT
Source organism: Anarhichas minor (assembly GCF_050575085.1). NCBI lineage: Eukaryota > Metazoa > Chordata > Actinopteri > Perciformes > Anarhichadidae > Anarhichas > Anarhichas minor. The sequence goes on along the minus strand of NW_027466463.1, from coordinate 4,098,267 downwards.
GGACTGTCTGTCAAACTGTTTTTTTTTAAAGATAAATAATTGCATAAGAGTCCAAGTTTTACATTATAGAAAATGATATGTAGTTACACGTTCATCCAAAACAAGTGAATACAAAGAAATAGACAGACATAGAATACATAGAATATGAAATTAGTCGCAAAGAGACATTGTATTGTTCAAACAACCAAGTCTCATTTGCAGGTTTTTAGCAATCTTGAGGCAATCTTAATCTTAAATCTTAACTTTTCTACTGTTAAAAAAGTAAAAATGTATATTAGGATTCCAGTCAAAATACACAGTCTAGAAACTAGGACTGTACTCAAATTGTAATGTGTTTTGGATATACACTGTACATGACATGTCCAAGTCAACATAGCAAGATGGACAAAATGGATGAAATATTTGTCAGAACAAGGAACTTGGCTGGTGACTTGCCCTCCCTAACCTCACACAGGTTTGTTGACTCTGTTTAGTGTTGATGCTCATTATGTCTTAAGAAGACAGGTCTCTTCAAACAGGATGCTACTTCATCTGTGTAAATCTAGATCCAAGTATAAATAATGCTGTGTATAGAACCCTTCCAATATATCTTCTGAGCAGCTACATAGTCAGATGTTTCTAAAACAACGCTAAAAGGAGAGTCAATGTTAGACTGACATGCATCAGGTGCAGGAACAAGTCTCCAAATGAATAATGATAATGCTGCTCTTTGTCTGCTGGATGTGTAAACCATTATATATGAAACTGAGGAATTGTTAGCTTGTTGATGTTCTCTTTATTCTCTCCCCCAAGGGGCTGAAGAAAACTGATAAATGCAGCTTCATTTAGTTGATCAGTTATGTCAGTAAATGTACAGTAAATGTAAATTTGAACATATCTTCTGAAATGTATTATTTTCATGTTACAGATTAGGGAAACATCTTGAAATGTTAAAAGTTACACTATGAATTCCTTAAATGTTAATAACAGAGTTTTATAAGGAAAGCAAACATCTTCATGAGTCCAATACGGTGGATGAGTGAGATCAAGGCAGATCAAATGAAGGAGTGGTGAAGCCTGTCTGAATGATTACCAAGCCACTGAGCCACTGGAACTCATCAATTCTCAGTTGCTGCACACTGGTTTTGTAGAAGTCACTGTTATCCAATGTCCTCACTATTCTATCAAATAACTCAGAGATAAGCAGTGGAGGTAACAACCCAGTCTGCAAACAAAAACCTTGATTATAAATAGCCTTAAAACTGCTTCAGACTGCTGGGAGGAGAGAACACACACACACACACACACACACACACACACACACACACACACACACACACACACTCAGAGAGAGTTGTCCATGTGGAGCAGCAGGGTTCGGTGAGGACACCCCCCTCTCTGGATCAGGATTACCCCGCAGCCGAATCAAGCTTCCACCTACGGGTCCGTGTGAGTTATGCAATATATCTTCTCTCATCTTCCCTATCATGAGCAGACTAAGGCTAATTCATAACAAAATTACAATACTGTGTGTATTTGGCTTCTTTGTATTCACAGCTTCAGTTATTTAAAGTGAAGCAATCTGGAATAGCAAAGGTAAAACATAAATAACAGTGAAATAATATTGTGCTGTGTCATTCATAAACGATTGCAAAGCTGGCCTGCCCTCTGCTTTACTTGTCCAATTCAAATTCTTGTAACAGTTTTTGTGCGACACTCCTACTTGGTGATCAAAGTGAGGCAGAAAGAGATGAAGATATTTCACTTAAGTATGCATTGTGATACTGGCTTCAAAGGCATGCGCCATTAAGATTCATAACTGCGGGCTTTGGAACTGAAGGAGATGATAACAGCCTGAGCAGATGTTTGGGGTGATATTACAAAGGTGAACTTGTTTTTCTAACACAAGGAGAGAGGTGGCGATTAGTCTGTGTAGAGGAGAGAAAGGTAACAGTGGAAACCAAAGAATCAGGAGAAATAAAGAAAAAATTGTGTTTTAAGACAGTAAATGAGTGAAAATAAGTAAGAACAGACAGGGGAGGGGGAGAGTGAGGGGAAGAGGCTAGTGGCAGGGTGAGATAACATATGGCAGCACCAGCCTGTTATGATGTAGCATTTCTGCATTAAATCTCAAAAACACTGCATCCTGCTAATATCTGCTGAATTGGTCATTTTGTCAAGGAAAACTATGACAACAATATTCATTGTCACCTTTTTTTTTCACGGTCGAAGACTTTAAATGGAACCATGACAAAATATATATATAAACTAAACATTCAAAAGTAAGATGGACAAACCAAATAATAACTGCATGTTACATTATAATGCAAAATCTTTCAGTTAGTTCAATTAGTAAAACAGCATTTGCTCGTTAGAAGGTGTCGCTTCTTGACCTGTTGCATTTATTACTAAACCTCACGTTTAAGTAACGTGTGTCCGGCAGCAATGTTATCTATTGTTCTTTGATGAAAAAAAAAACAGATTTATGGGCTATGATGTTCTATAATTCTACTGAAACATCGACGAGAAGCAGCAAACAAACTGAGCTGTGGATGTGGAAGTAACGGTAACTATCCTTTGTGTTGCTATTAGCAGCTCGAGCCGAACTCAGACGGAGAAAAGTATTTTAGTGAACAGAGCTCTGAATGATCGCTGCAGTGAAGATCACATTGCTGTGGTAATGCTAGGTAAAACGTACAAAAATCAAAAGACTAAAATATGATTAGACTAAGCCAAAATCAGTGGCCAGAATGAACACTGATCTGTTAAGGTTAACAGAATTGTTACTGTATGACATCAACAAATATGATTATCATTAGTCCGAAGAGCAGCAAGCAGCAAGGCCATGTAGACTTGTTGGCCTCGGCGAGCGTTGGGGGCCAGTTCTGAGGCCCCAGCGAGCTCAAGAACCGGAGGAGGGTTGTTTATTGAAGCAGAGACGTTCAGGAGGAACGTATCTTCTGGGCTGATCCCAGGAGCCAGACCTAATTAGAAACAACTGGTTGAAATTCACTTCAATGGCTACACAGATCTCTCTTTTTATGTTGCTTGGCCGCTCCTGCGCGTTCATCAGCTGCACCTCGAGGCTCATCTCCATCTCTTAAGACTCCCCTGGCTGCGCCGTGTTTGTGGATTTCATGGATGGTAAAAAGAAATTTGAGGCCCGCCACCTAACTCCCCAGCGTTATCTCTCCTCTCTCTCACACACACGCGCACACACACAGGTCTGCTCTTGAAACAACAGGCCACAACCACACTTGTCAGGTCAAATCTGTTTCCATTTGGCCCATGGTCTTTCATGTGTTTAGACCCCACCCTGTTGCTTTTGAGAGAAATTACATCATGGACCTGGTTTACTTAGCTGCTCTGAAAGTGCCTCGTAGCGGTTTAATCTCTCAACCTGCTCGTGTTTGGAGTTGAGTCAGTTATCATGTATGTTAACATTATGTAACATCTATACAGTGATTACACGTCTGGCAGCATGAAGTCAGACATGAACCTCTCCAAGCTTTCAAGTCAATCTAGTCCAGCGTCATCTTACTTTCATACGTAAAATGACCAGAACCTCTTAACATTGCATTACGTGGATGTTAAATGTGTTAAAAGTATGTGTAGCCACAACGGAAACATTGAGGTTTAGGCAACAAAACTATTTGGTTAGGTTTAGGTGAGAAAAGATCATAGTTTGTGTTAAAATAAATACCTTTGTTTGGTAAATGAATTTACCTAGCTTACGCAATTTAAAATAAGTTACATTTTTTCCTTGGCGGTGATTACTTGCCACCACCACATAATGCGTTTTTAAGAGATTGTGGTAATTTCACGTGTTTCTATGAGATCAGGCTGATCTAATCCTGTCATCAGGCCATCCCATGACAAAGTTCCTCATTCAATTGGCATCTGAATGTTCTCTTTCATACGAGCACTAGCAGAGGCAGTCGCTCATATTTGAACCAGGTGATGGAGTTTCACATCAATATAATATAGACTAAATAATCACTTATCGCTGCTTTTTCGGCACAAATTCTACACACGGATGGTGTTGCAGCTAAAAACAATTCTACTTTATTTTCTCGCCTGACACTTTTATTAATGAAGAAATGTTTGTGGAAATACTGTATATTGAGAATTTGAGAAAGGGCTGTTGTGAAATTGATGAGGAGATGTACTGCCCGTGTGAAGGATGAGATTGCATAAGACACATATACAGTACTTAACAGAGCAGGCCTGTGCAGATCCTTAAGCTAGACACTTGCTGGTTATTTGACTCACTAAAAAAAAACAAATTAAGCCTCAGAAAATAAACTCTTCACTATTGACTACTGAACTTGTTTGAAATTGTTGTAACCATAATCCCTGGAATGCACACCATATTCTAACCCTCCTACAAAACACATTTATACACTGTAATAATAATTTCCTTCAGAGGAATTGTCTTGCTGCCTGGATTTGTCCAGTCAATGAAGTGTGATGTCTGTCTGTACTGTACAGGTCGTGGTAGATGGTGGGAATGTAAATCACAGGACTCTGACTTGTTACATTTAGGCTACTGAAACACTTGGTTAATATTTCACTGCTCAATATTTTTGATCAAATTGCGATGTGTGGTGTCAAAGGTGCTAAAGAATTCACTCAGTAACTTTAGAAAGAGCGTCAGCAAATTGAATGAATGTAAATGTTATATCAATTAGAGAGTATTTTCCTGTTAACCCAACAACAAACAACAAAGGCAACATGTTAAATTTATTTTTTTCAGTGTGTTTTGCTGCCCCCAAGTGGACAGAAAAACCAAGCAGTGCAGCTTTAAGTTCAGAGTAAGATTGTGAACTGCAGAGTTCAGCCAAGCTCGTCTTTGCCACATGCACTTCTGTTGTTGTACTGCCCATACACACACGTCACAGTCAGACTGTGTTGGGCTGATATCCTGCATGGTGGATTTAGTCTGTTTTTGTAAAACACACATTCCTCCGTCTGTTTGGGACAGAAAAAGGCTCTAGGAAGTTGTTATAGCTGTGAGGCTTTTAAAGGCAAGTCAACCTAAACAGGGGTTCCTTAAAGCACAGTACATCAGCTGCATGTGGACCAGAGACGGGTGGTGGTGGTGGTGGGGGGGGGGGGCTGAAGAGGCTACACTTGTCAGTTTAAGAAGAATAAGTAATATATTCTCATTGCAATGATTCATACTGCAGCCCTCCATCTCCAACTGGACTGCACACAAAGAATCACAATGAAAAATGATATAATTCTTGATCGTCATTGTAATCACGTAACGCACCGAGAGCTTAGCTGTAAGCTTAAACCTGCTGTTCCAGGCCGAGGGGAGCTTTCCCAGACAAATGGTATCAATTTGCTCCCAGTCATTAGAGCACATTATTGACTGGGATGACATGCTGTAGAGCCAAGCTCGCTGGAACCCCAGTCTTAAATCAAAGGACCAACTTTCCCACAAAAGGGTCTACTCTGTGTTTGCCACTGGAAGGGAAGACTCATTTCAGACTGGGAGTTTAATGGTTTAGACAACTGTGGTAGTTTGCAGGGATGATTGAAAAGGTTTCGGCCTTCTTTTTTTTCCAGATCTCCCCTCCTCTTTTAAGGGGGAAAGAAAGAAAAACAAAACAACACATTCTCTCCCTTCCTCCCACTTACATGCACACCCGTAAAGAGAGCGCACCAGAGGCGTCCAACAGAAACACCAAACAGAAATAGAGCTGCTATTTTGGTCCGAACAGGCTATTATTTTTAGAAAAAGTGACATGCTCTACGTTGAATTACAACATCATAAGGTCACTCCATACCCCTTTTTTCAGCCCTCTACCCTCCAGCCTATGACTCACCACAAAGTATGTAGTGACGTTACCCCATACTATCCACCCCCATGTTCTCATCAAAAATCTGATCTGCGGCTCATTGACCTGATTCAATCAAAGGGGGGGGACGGGGGGGGGGGACGGACTCTTAACATCCACATAAATCTGCTTCTTGTTTAAACAGATGGTTTGATATTACCGTCCTACAGGTGAAGCTGAGCAGTCTGATCAGAATCCCTCCTAGTTCAGATGTCTTTGTTTTACATTTGCCCATCATGGACCAGCACCATGACTTTCCCCAGCTTTTGATTGCACATCTTTAACCATTGCTTGCATGTGAGTGAAATGCAGCGCGTACATATAACAGGATAATGTGGCTGTTGGTATGCCAGGCTGAGACATAATGAAACATGCAGAAAACACATGTTTCCAATTTCTTACTCACTTCAAGTGTTTGGTCCAACCAGTGATGTAGTTTGAAATGAAGAAGTGGGTAATCTCACAGCCTTGGTCGGTGATCTCCATGAGGCAAAGCAATGCTAATAAACAACAGGATTACCAAAGAATCATGACAATGTTCATTTAATAGGGAATTTTATTTATGTAATATATCTCTAAAGTCCTAGTTTACAAAATGTTTTAAGAGGAAATCGTAAAACTGTACAAATAATGAAAGACGGATACAAAAGGGGGGGATTACAAGGAGATTTAAAAAATATATGTAAAATAAAATGAGGTAAAAAGACATAATCAAAGGCAAGACTATAAAATGTGTTTGAAGATGTGGCTATAAAAGATGATAATGAATTCCCCACTTGAAGCTCATATGGCAGCAACTTCTACCGTCCGCAGGCCTTCATCCATATGTCTGTAAAGTAAACTAAGAGAATGAGGAGAATCACCAATATCTTCCTTTTTGAAGTGTGGTGCCAGAACAAACTTTATAACTGCCATACACTTGGTCCTGTGCATAATGAACACTCCCATCTCATTTCTTCGACAGCACTGATGGCAAAAAACGTAGGTTGCAATACAAAGTTCAAAACGTTTTTGTTCATCTTTAATCGTGCCTCGACCCGCACCAGATCCCATCGGTACACCAAAAGATTTGACGCTGGGCTTGTGCTTTTTGCGGCACCATGTTCTTTCAAATAAGTTGCGCTATAAAGTTTGTGTTAAAATACTTGCAACAAGCTTTAGAGCTATCATTCTGACAATGTCTCCCATTTCCATCCTGTACAATTTCTTGTATTTTCCCACTTTGGCAGGATGCTAGCTAACCAGCTTGCGCAGAAACTGAACATTTCTGTCGTCTGCAGATCGCAGCTTCAGCGTAGCATGCTGCTAACCGTGAACTCTAACCTCAGGGGTTCAGAGGCAGAGCATCGAAGGGGATTAACCAGGCGCCAACCTCCGGTTCTGCTGAGTGAGTCCAATCCGGAAGTGTCTTAAAACTTTCATTTTCTCTACTGACCATCAGGGGGGTCTATGAGAAAATGACTCTACTTCTCTCTTGATTTATTACCTCAGTAAACATGAGTTTATGGTCTCAATCTCTAGTTTCAAGTCTTCTTCAATACAGCATGATGTTCATCTAGTAAATTATGGTCCATTTAGAGTCAAACAGACCATAAAGCAGGGGATGCTTTAGGGCGGGCTTACTGTGATTGACAGGTCGCTGCCGTTACCAGAGCTGTATACGACGTCTCCACAGTCCTAATATGGTAACTTCCGCTAACCGTTTAAAAAAAAAATAAATAAAAAATGTCAAGATGACGATGGCTAAATCGCAGAACTCAAGGCTTCATAACGGCAATCCACAAACCAATGAGTGACGTCACGATGACTACGTCCACTTTTTATATACAGTCTACATCAAATGTTGAGAAAATCAGGCCAAATTTTATCTACCAACTATTCCCCCCCAACATCATCAATAGAAGCCCAGTTGGGCAAAAAAACGCCCAATCTGGCAACACTGACCAGTATTAGTTTAAAGAAATGCTTTACACACAGAAATACTATTTGTGTATCAGTTACTCAGCCCGTGTTAAAGAAAACTTCTTTGCATGCATCCACAAAGAAGCGAGAATCAAAAAACAGAGAAAGGTCTTGGTGAATTAAATGGTTAATGGAATGGCATTTACAGTATATAGCGCCTTTCTAGTCTTCCGACTACTCAAAGCACTACAAGTCATCACTTACACAAACATTCATACACTGATGGCAGAGGCTGCAGCACAAGGTGCCAGCTTCTCTTCAGATTCTAATCTAATCATTCAAACACACTCACACACTGATGGCACAGCGTTTGAGAGAAATTTTGGGATCAGTATCTTTCCCAAGGACACTGTGACACGGAGGCCGATCTTCTAATTAGTGAATGACCTGCTCGAGCTCCTGACCCACAGTCGTTAAATAAATGAGGGTTGTGTATAACAATATCAAAACTAGGGACGGGCATTTCAAGCAGAAATACTATTCCAGATTCACTGGGAACTATTGGACCTCACACTGCAGCTGGATCCTCGCGATATGATCACATGAAAAGCAGGTTCACATATCACACTGAAATCTAGCTTCAAGTAATGTGTTAGTGTCCAGTAAGACTGAGCACGGACCAATCAGCATCTTGTGGGGAGCTGCTGGCAGCTAGGGGCGTGGCTTAGGTGTGTGTGAAAACAGAGAGGAGACTGTTGGGCTGCGGTCGAAAAGTCCAAAGATGACCTCCTAACGTCTATTCCTAACCACTTCTCCTTGACCTCTATGGAAAACATCATGGGATCAAGGAAAGATGTGAAGGAGAGTTCATGAGGAGTTAGGAAAAGACAACCGTGGTGTTCAGAGAATCCGACTCCACTTTCACTAAGCTACGTAACTACGATGCGACGGAGGATGTCACTGACGTTGGTCTGCCAATGAAACTACAACGACGAAGGACTACAAAAAGCTACAACATGACCCCATGACATCTGTTATCAGCATGCAGGCTTTTTAAAGAGCTTCTTCTGTGAGAGGCTGCTTCACTCATGGTGTGAAGGAGAGAAACCGGAGCTCCTTCCTTCCTGCTGCTGTCACACTTAATCAACACTGCTTTAGTAGAAACCGACAATTCATTCGTGTACAACATCAATCACACTGTTCAATATCAATATTTCCTTTATGCAATAATGTAGACTCAACCATTCGGTTATATTATGCTTTTAACAGTTTAATAATCTATCAATGGCCTTGCTTTTTACTGATTGTAGCGGCAATCTTCTCTCCGTCTGATAATCCACATTACCACTACTCTTACAGTCTGTGCAAAGTGAGTCTTCAGAGGCAGCAACTCCATTTAAAAAGTTTACTCAACAAAAAATAAAGTTACAAGATCTGTTCATATTGATCAACATGAATCCCACTACTGTATGACTGTATGAGTATAATTGTTAAACCTGTGTAAGATAAACACATTGTTTGTTTTCATGGACGGTCAAATGGTGCATCACATAAAGGTTTCCGCCGCAAGGAACTGTGGGGCGGAATGATCTACTTTCCTGTCGTAAAGGAAGGTCCAGTGTTTCCTATGCTAAAGGAGCTAATAAAGGAAGCATTGAAGCACCTTTCCTTAGCATTTAGGGAATTCAAACACTTAGATACTTCCGGGTCATTTCACTCAGTTAGGAACCTTCCTAAGCAAAAAGGACTATTCAACTGCAGCCCTGGTTCTAAACAACAATGGCGGCTCCTAAAGAGGTTAGCGTAGCTGCTGCTATAGCATCAGTTCTCTCAGAACTGGAGAGTATTTCTACATTGAAAGAAGAGAACGACACTGAAAGCTTTTCTAGATGGAAAACAGGTTTTCTCTCTTCTTATGACTGGCCTCAGTCAGAGTTTGATTGATTGATGGTTCATCCAATCACTTGTCACATATTTTTCGAAAGTGCCTGCCCTTTTCCAAACAGTTTCTAACGATCATCTGGCCGGTCAGGTTAGGAACTAAACTATTTAACTAATCTCTTAAATTGCCCCCTCACCCCCCAGCCTCACCCACACTAAGAGAGAGAGAGAGAGAGAGACCGATTTTAGAGTTTTCACAACTCTGTCTTTTTATGTTTACGTCATGTTCTTTAGTCATACAGAGAAAATGATTTATGACTTATTTCTATATATTAGCATGCAAGTTTATACTTTTCAGTCAGTATCACAACAAATATTTAAACATCAGGGGACATTGTGAGCTGACCTCGTCCTCATATAATGATATATATGATACTGATAATAGTTTTTGACGTGTTAATGTAATTCTGAACATAGCATACATGGGTGACAACAATGCTGCCCTTAAATGTTCAACCTGTCTGTCTTCATAAAGGCTAATTGGAGCAACTGTTCAGTTCAGCCTACACCTGTTCCATATTCTTATTTAGTTAAATGGGGACGAGTCTGTTTACAATAAGTCCTGCCACAGATGAAAACACCCTCTCTGACATTCCTGGCAGTACTGGTTTAGTTTAGTAGCTGTGTCAGTTGTTTCCACGTACCCCTCCCCAAACAGGACTGTGATGACAGAAACAGCATCATTTCATGTTTTTTTGGCCAACAGCTCAGTTTAATATGTAGCTGGAGATGCTTACATTTGCCGATGTATGCATCCTTGTGAGCACTGCTGACGTCTGCAGGTGCAAATCACCTCTCCTATGAAACAGACAAGGTGCCCTTGAATTGACACAGAGTTGCTGTAAGCAGGTAAACCATGGATATGGACACTCCAGACTGTACACACCACACAGTAGTGACACATTTCAGTGACTGAAGCACAGGTAGGAGCTCCACCATCACACTCCACACATCACGCTCTGTCTGGCTGCAGATATTGTCCACCTGTGCTCAAAATAGTTACTGGAAGATGTCATTAATATAATTACACCTCGTTGATGGAAATGAGAATCAAGACGACTGGCAGTTTAAATGTTTGATCTTAAATCTAATATGATAAGAGGGAGGTTAGGCTCATTGGTCAGACACACTGAGCCTCACCTCCCTCTTGTCATATTCGATTTTTTTCAGCCTTTGTACGACCTAATCACACTCCCTGAGCATTGAGTGTCTAATAATGACGCGGATGTTTACATTGCAGCTACTTGAAAGCCGAGTGCGTCTCATAAAAGTACTATAATGTGGCTTGTGGGTCGATATCAGACGCTAAGGGGCATGACAGTTTTTCATTTCATTATCATTATTATTTGGACTGAACGTCGTTTTTAGTTATTTTGTTGAAGTAGTTTCATTGTAACATGAGGTGAGTAGTTGATGTATGAATAGTCCTTTTGTGGGTGAAGTATTCCTTTAAATTGTATGGTTTTAGTTTGGGAAGTAGTGAGCATGCAACTTGATAAATGAGATCTGGATTATATTGCACTAGTTGTGTGAGTTTGTAAACGGATGTTTTGATATAGTTGTCAAACCTGGCCTCCGTTTACTTCAATTCATCAAGACTTCTCTCTGTTTTTTGATTCTCCATTCACTGTGGAGGCATGCAAGAAAAAAAAGCCTTCAGCATTTTACACTACATAATTAACTTGGCGGCTAGCGGCCTTTTCCCTTACTCATAGCTCGTCTACTTCTTCTTTGTAACAGAACACTGTGGTTGAATTTCAACCTGCAAGCACTTTTTTCACTCCAACATTGTTGAAACAAAGCAGCTAATACTGGTGGCAAGAGCAACAAGCTATCAGACTGCTGAGTGTTTGGAATCTCTTTTTTCCAATGAAAATACAGCATTCTAGCTCCAAAAGCCGCTAAGAGTTGCCGTGTGATGTAAGGTATACATTTGCGTTTTGGTGACGTCATCGTGCATTCATTTGTATTGGTTGTGTTGGGGAGAGATAACCCCACATTGACAATAACACAAATGTTGATAATGTTTCTGACAACACTTAAAGGCAACATGTATGGCCTCTCATTTCAGTGGAAGTATGTGTTTTCCAATGAAACCACTAGTCACTTAGGTCAACAATAGCAACAGAAATGATTCATAGTGAACCTGCTCTCGAAATGAGCAACCCACATCAGCTGAAATGGCTCCAAAGTCATTTGATAACATTAATGTGGTGAAGGCTAATTCGTTCTCCTTATCCTCCTTATGGAACTCCAGCCTTTTGTCTTGTATACATTGTGTTCTAATTTCTTTTACAAAATTTGACTTTAGAATTATGTTTTTATTTAAATTTGGTAAATTCAGATAAAATTCTACTTTAACCTTCGCATGTGAACTTGTCATCGTAGCCTTCACTATACTAATCTTACGACATACTCATTCCATGCAAACTGACATGTTTGCACAATGTATTAAGTGATGAATTATTTTTACGAGCACACAGGTATTCTGGTTGTGATGAGGTTTTGAGTAAACTTCCTAATCCTAGTTTCAGAGACCCTGGTAAAGGCCTTTTCCTGGTTTTAAGAAACCAATGGTGCTGGAACCATACAGTGTTATTGAAACACCATATACAGGTTTCTGATCACTGCAAGGGGCTTCTAAAGATAGAAAAACAAAGTGTGGAAGTCACTTACAATAAGGAAGCTCATTGTAAGTGAATGACCATGTTACTGCACGTCCATGTAAAAGTCATAACCCAAATATGATCAAAACCAGTATAAGACTTTCTCAATGATAAACTATTGCACTTGCTGCCAGATTATTATGTCAGCTAGCAATATTCCAAGAGACATTTAGCTGTGACACCAGTAACAGGGAGGAAGTCCATGTCAGATCTGCATTATGCAAACCCGTGAGGAGGCAGGCTGAGTGCTTTGCATGCTGTACAGTTGTTGCAGCAGCAGCCGGTGTGAGGACTCTCTGCTCTGAGGAATTACTGTACAGGAAATTGGACGTAAAATGTTAGAATAATCACGTATCTGAGGTGAGTTATGGACGGAGCCTACAGTAGTGCAGTAAATTAAAACAAGTGAATCCACTTACTGTTTATGGAAAGCAGCTGCCCGAGCAGCATATGTTGGGTAGAACCATGAGGCCAATGTTGAGGTCTGTAGAACACAATAGTTATTTGAGTCATTTGTGCACAAATACAGATTGACAAGCCAAAAGACAGAAAACCTCATGGCATGTGTTGTGTTTGGTAGAAATAGTAACATTAAAGGCCTTTTTTGTCTTGGTTAACTCATGCTCCATGAGGGTATTCTGATGTCATAACAACACGATAACTCGCCTCTGTGGATTTACAGAAAAACAAGGTTAGTGTTTGCTTGCAGTCGCGAACAAACCCTCTTATCCGTGTGTTTATTTACGGACACTGAATCAATTCATCTGTCATACAGCCAACGGTCATGTACTGGATAAGCTTTCGTTTCAAAACATTTGGATTTAATTATCATGGGGATATGATATCCAAACAATCTGGTTTCTTCCATTAATAACATGATTGCGGCATGGCAGTGCGAGCTAAGGCTGCAGCGTTTTCATATATTTTAGTGGATTTGGAACTTGTTTACTTACTATTATGGGCATGAGGCAAAACCCAATTTAGAGTAATGATACAGTTTACGTTTTGGAGTTTTAAAAGATCTGTGAGGAAGTGTCCTGGTTCCACAGCCTGCTGTATCCCAACTGAAAACAAACGTTACCCGTGCGATTCTCAATCGCTTCGGCCGTTTGCAGGTCAGTGCAGTCGACGTGAGGAAAAGGAAACCGGCCAAAGCTTTTGTGTTGCTGATAACTGCAGCACTGTGTCTTGAGGAAACGTAAGCAGTGTGTTACTTTACAGATAAAGCACTTCAGTGCATGATGTTCTATTTATAGACATTAACTACAGTGCAACGTTTTAGTACAGGCTCTTGAGAAGTGTCTTTCTCCTCCTCCAGATCACTGTTTTGGACACCAGGGCTGCAGTGTTGAGAGCAGTGTTACATTTGGGACCTGCTTTTCATTTGAGTCTTTTAAATTAAAATGAACATTAACACAGTTTGTATGTCACATTTTAGTCATTTAACTATTGTTGAAGTCTAGATGTTTTCAACAAAAGCTAGTTTTCCTCAAAGAAATTTTAATCTCAAGCATTCTGAGGCTACAACTGTTTTTGTCTTTAAAGTTTTTTTTTGTAGAACCTTGTACAGCAGGCGCCATTTAAAATATGCGTGTGCCTGTTGGTAACAGCAGTGGCAGCCATCCATACGAGTTAGCGAGCTTTAAACACTCATATAAAACTGGTACCAGCATTAAAAATGACTGGTCTCATGTTCCGTTGTCAGAATCGATATTCCAACAGCGGACTCAAGTTCTACACAGTTCCGACAGGATCGAGACAGCTTCAGAGCAACAGGTGTTTCACTGTAACGAGTGGCCGTGTTAACTGGTGACTTTCAGCTGAATGCGTCTGTGGTTGCTCGTAGCAATTTGCGTAAATGGGTGGTAGATAATAAACACAGATGAGTCTGTATTTTAAATTGATAGTCTTTTACGAGGACACCTACATGTTCCTTTGGTGTTTTCAACAGCTACCGTCACTACGAGTAGTCTCAGTTAACATGGTCACTAATGGCTTATTACCACTTAGAGTTTATTCTCATAGCTTTGGCCACAGGTGCCATCAGAAATACAGCTTCACGGTCAGGCATCACTGTAATCAGCACGGGCACACTCAGTCTCATGGTTCGCTGTTTTGTTGCAGCTTCTGTTCTAGTTTTAAGTGGTATTTTGCATGAATTTATTCCAGAAATACTTTGTTCCTTTCCAGTAGGGGTAGCTAACATTGCTGACAGAGAAATTGTACAGTTTTTAGTGAGGCTTGAATATGAATCGAATGATGCCTCTTGGCGTCAATAAACCTGTTCCTTTCCAGAAAAATTATCTATCACGCTTGGCTGTAAACCCTCCTATTGTTATGGCAATCCAAGGGACATGTGTCCTATCTGTCCATTCATCTTCTGGCACATTATCGCTCAGCTATTTATTCAACAAATATTTTATACATTCCATCATATATTTCATTTTCAAGTGCTTTTTAAATTTATTTTTCGGTAACACTTTATAATAACTACACACTATGAAGCATTAGTTGAAATTTTCTCATAGAAGTATGAGAAAACACTTAATTCATCATTTATAAAGCATTGTTCCTACATCATCTAAAGTGAGGACTATCTATGCCTTACAAAACTGTTGTTATGAATTGCATACTAATGAGGAACAATGCTTTGTTCCTACATTAACACTCATTAGTATGACCTCATCACTGTAGATGAGGTCACACAAAATACGTAATAAATGACTAGTAACTACCTGAATTAATCATGAATTGCAGTATTAATACGCGTTTATAAAGCATATATTAACATAGTCCCTAACCATCTTAATCATTTACTTACACTTTATAAATTATGTCGTTAATCATCTACAACTCCTTAATAATTGTATTTTTAAATATATAATACTTAATTTACAAATGGGGAATCCATCATTTATAAAGTATGAAAACACAATCATGAAACACATAATAGACGAGCTTATTAATCAAGAATAAAACATTTATAACTATTGTTATGAATTGCATACTAATGAGTGTTAATGTAGGAACAATGCTTTATAAATGATGAATTAAGTGTTTACTCATACTTAACTAATGCTTCATAGTGTGTAGTTATTATAAAGTGTTTAAAAAAGTGTATATATTTTTTCCTGTTGTGTCATTATGTATTGTTAGTGTGTCCTAGCTTTATAGTATGTGTGTGTGTGTGTCAGTGTGCTTGCATGTTCAGGAGGACTCCTAATGGCCGGACCGCTCTCTAGGGGTGTGTCTTCTTGATTTAGTGTGCATTCCTCTGAGTTGAAGTAACAATAATGTTATGCTTCATGTGTCTCTTCTCAAATCCAGAGGAGACCTGGGAGGCACTTGATTTAGCTCTATTGTCTTTCAGTTAATTCATGAGAAGTTTTTATATTGAAGATATATCTGAGAAACAGCCTCTAGCTGTGTAAGGTTCTTCTCTCCTCTCATGTTGAGACCTACTGTAGATAAAAGCAGGCAGCAGTCACAGTGTCCAGTTTCACTAGGACCCAGATCATTCAAATGGCAAGACACAAATCATTTAAATAGACTGGTTATATTGTCAGTCGTTAGGGCTTAGGTTGAGTGCTGTGCTCGTATTTCAAAGAGCTCTTTTCTCTGAACTGGTTTTCATGATCACTGTCTATTGGATGACTTGGCATTAAAGGGCTGTACCACTTTAGTCCACAGCCTGTCGGTCATCTCAACCTACTAATTATGGCGTCTTCTTTATTTCACTGTTGATTTTGATCAGTGCCCTTACATTAAGGATTGTATTTCGACCTACGATGTAGTGAATCAGCTGCTCTATAGTGTGTCCTGTTATCTCCCTCTGATAACACTCTCTTTGGTTTCCCTCAAGACACACTCATATTCACTTAACACTCACATGTGTTGATGTCCTGTGCATTAGTCTGTAGTGTGGGCTTCACTGTAGGCTGTATATTGAATGAGCACAACCTGACTGCTGTTTCAGTATGTTTAGGGACATGCAGACAGCGTGGCACTGATATATGGGTAATAGACTGTAGTCAGTATTGTGATGACTGCGTCGTGATACAAAATAATACACCGCACGCAAAAACTATATGTGAATTTTATGTTGGTCCAAATAATTTTATCAGAAAAATATCATGAAGCCAAACAGTATGACATAAAAGGTGTACAAACTGGTATGCACATAGTTAACACAGAAATAATATAAAAAAAATAAGTAAATGTAGTTTCTCACTTACCTAGTTGACAGAAAAAAACTTTTTCTCACTAAATTCCATTCACTATCAAAGAGATAAGTATGTCTAAACGTAGAGCAATAAAACCAAATGCATGTGCATGGTTAGAAAGCACCAGAGGTAAGCTTACCATTAAAGACGAACTACATGAAGGAGCATAATCAATATTAGGTAGCCTGTGGTTATGTTGGGCCCTTTATTTCACCTTTCATTGACTGTTCATTCAGCTGAATGCCACCCAGACCGGCTGCATGTTACTAGTTTGCACATGAATTAGCACTTGGAACCATCTTACACGTGTCCAATTAGAGTTCCAGTAAACTGAATTGGCAGACGCATGCTACATCATTTGGGTTGCTGAAAAGCAGCCTATGGGTTTCCTATGATGTCTAATTACATAGTAAGACACGAGTAATTGCAATAATAAGTAATGTGTTTAGATTATGCAGAAGTCCGTCCAGATGTAAAACATCTGTTTTGATCCTGCAGTTGTGCTTTTGTTACTTTACATGGTAGTATGAGAGCTGCTGTCAAGTTCGTTCATCTGTTATGTAAAGTCCAGGCTGTACGAGTATATGCATGTGCTAATAGCCACATCTCTCTTCTACCTTCTGTACATATTGTAAATTCAAAGTGAAATGAATTGCATTGTCCCATGTAAAGCAGGGAGTGCTTTTGGTTATGTTGGCAGAATGGAGTCACACAGTAGCATTACTGTACTGTGTAATAGCCACAAGGCTTTTGAAAGAGAGGAGACCTTTAGATCTCTTACTGAGTCAGCACGTTTGCTTTACATGTCTCGTACGAACCAACACATCGAGCGTATAGATGAGTGAATGCCACCTGCCCAGTCCAGTAAAAGCATCAGGATGATCCCCATGATGAACAGCAGGGCAGCTAAAGCAAAGAAACAAGAAGACTGCAGACTGGACCGACATCTAGGGATTCAACAACAGGAAAGTGAGGGAGAGTAATGATATCAAACTAGAGGTAATCCGCACAGATTTGAGCTAAACTTCTGCAACAACACAGGTATGTCTTCAGTTTTTTCAGCTTATCCTACACGCTACACATGTTTTTGTTTCTACTCTTTTCTCTGTCAAAGCATGTAATTAAAGCTCAAATTACACCCAGGATGAGTAATAGTTCCTAATATGGGCTTCAATAGAAAAGGTCAGATTTGGATGTACCGAGTAAAGAAATTGGAACGAGGCATCAAAAAGACCGGAGATAGAGTTTGCCACGGATCTGGCAGGTTAACACCTTTGCAAAGTTGAATGAGTTTATTCTGCTGCTGTGCACAAATGGTTTTAAGATGTCATTATGAATTCTTGAGGCGGAATCTGTCTAATACTTTGGTGGGTCTGTGATATGGTTTAAGGGATTGACTTCATGAGACGTAATCCATGTTCAGACCGAGATGCTTTCTAGTCTCTTTAACCTTACATCGAGTGCCCATCCTTCCATGACCTTCTCATTCATACCTGTGCAAAGCATCTGCTGCTGGTTCGCTTGGACTTCAAAGGCTCAGATGTGAATAATGTTGCGCACTAGATGACAGGATCCTGTTTGCTTTAGGAAACAGATTGGGTGAGCCTGCAGTTTGTATGAAAAGATAAATACGGTCCACTACATTTACTCTCCAATCAATCACAATAACAAAGAACAGACACTATTCGTCTCAAGACTTCATTCATTTTTATTTTCTATTTTTGTTGTCAGAACATAAAATATCAAGCTGACACAGTGTAAAGAAGCCTGTGCTGCTGGTAAGCAGAGACATGCAAATGGTGTTGGATGATCGATCAGTCAACACATCCTACAGACAGTTATTACAACTATTCGGAATATTTCAATGACGTAACTACAAGATGAAACATTGTGAGGTGAGGATATGTACACATTTTTCTCCTTCTTGCCTTGAAGTCATAATCCTTAAGATTGTTATTATATCAAACCCCATGTTTGACACTATTTATTGCTGGCTTTTTTGGTATGTTTTAGCAATAGCCATTTACTGTATATGCATACAGTGTTGGAATGACTAGCACTGTCACTTCAGGAGGAGGGTCCCGGGTTCCCTTCTGGGTGGAGCTTGCATGTTCTCCCCCAGGTTAATTGACTCTAAATTGGCGGTGAATGGTTGTCTGTCTCTATGTGTCCGTCTAGAGACCTGTTCAGGGTGATCCCTGCCTTCACTGGGATCGGTTCCAGGCCCAGAATGGATTCATCTTTTTGATCCAACAATGTTTCCTTCTTTAAACGTGTCTGTTATCCCTTTGCCGGGTCTTTGAATTAACCAGACTGTGAGTCTGCTTTAACAGTCTCTAAAAGCATATTTGGCATAATGATTAAATGGCTATGACTTGCTTTAACATGAGAGTAGATCAATATGATGATATTGGCTTTCCAACCTAATGCACTTGTACTTGTAATTGTTTAAAATTGACTGTCATAGGAATGTGCCCAGCCATCTGGCCACAGTTAAAGAGACTCCATGGACCACTATCACATAGGCTGCAAATATATATACATGTTTACAATGCAGTATTTATGGAAGGGCTTTTAATTGGATAGTGAGTGAACCTGAGTTTAGACATCACTGATCTCATTAATCAGATTTAGAGTTTCTCTGAAAAGACAGTGACAAGCTAATATTTTCAAAAACAGTTTTTTTCGTTGTGACTTGGCAGAACATCGCTTACTGTGCCTGATTAGACTTTGGGTGTTGTAATGCAACCTTTCCCCAAGAATGTAATGATCTCACACATCAAGCAGATGTTCTCAATCAATATTTGTTGATGTGAAATCCCATTAGTTTGCTAATTACATTTGCATAAACATTTCACCATTTTATATTTACTATGCTAACTTGGTTTTCATACAGAGTTTACATACAGTGGCCCTCAAGTGCTTACACATGTTTGCTGTAAATACTGTTTGGCCCAAGTAACAATGTATACACATACATATGCAGCCAATCACATACTGCTCGTGTTCGTATCATGTTCACACACACATATGCAAACCAAATATCAGCAGTAGCATCTTGCACTAAACAGCTTGCATTCCCCACCAATGACCTGCTCAGAGTAAACAAACATGTATCTGCTTCTCTAGCAAACCAACAGTGTGCTGTGCTGTTTGTTTGGTGGACACCGCGGGCTGATGTAAACCAGCTATTGAACTTTGTTTAATGAAAGGTATGATTTGAACATGTTCAGAGGGTTTTTCTGCTCGTGGCCCTGCTTAACCACAGTTTAGAACATCTAAATTGCTGTGGTTTGGCTGGCTGTCACAGGGAGATCCAGATAATGAACTAATAACTGAGACCGGCAGTAAAGGACTTGATGCAATGAATGCGTCCTCTTAGTCATAAAAGTGGTGTTTGACAAATTTGACAAAACGTGTACGTATCATGAACGTTTTTTTGCCACAGAGTTTATTTTATGAAATAATCCAAAATCCAACGGAAAATTCCATTTGGCTTTTTGTTAAGGGAACCAGTGCGATGCTACCTTTCTGTGTTGGCCTACAGAATGTAGATGTCCTCTCTATATCACTCTATTGAAAAATCAGTTTCCAGCAGGTTTTGGTTGAATGCAGGTAAACAGTTCATGTGGACAGCAAAAGAGGCAGAAGGCATTGGCCAAAACGCAAACTGGGAGCCCACCAGCTATTGTTTAACAATGATTTAGCTTTTTATCATCTTAAAATGAGCTTGTAAACTGCCTACTTGTAAAACAATCTGGTTGTACACATCTTCAACTCCAGTCTCGCATCTCTAATCAGACTGTAAACAACGAGAAGTGCACGGAAACCCCCCACCCCCCTCCTTTTACAGGCTAAGCAGGACGTCTGTGAGGTAGTATAGGCCCAGTGGTGGTGCTGCGAGGATTCAAGGGTTCAAGGGTAATTTATTGTCATCATGCAACACAGGGATGCGCAACGAAATGCAGTTGTAGCCCATTTTCAACACAACAAACCCATGACAAACAACACAACTGTCCTTCAATCTGGAAAAGGAAAAAATAATTTTTCTACGTTGTTGCTAAATTGAGACTCAGAGGCCCAGGCCTCTTACATTCCACCTGCCTCTGTTGACGCCTTTTTCACAGCAGACATTTAAAATGTATTAGAGCTGGAAAATCCCAGGTGCAACGAGTAACATTAATTAATGAGGGCTGCATTCCTCTCAGGTGTGTCGGTTCCAGGGCTCTAATTTTGTGCATGCTGTTCCACTGATAAGTCTTCCTTCAATGGAAGAGAGCCATTGTTAATGTTATTACATTAATATTGGCAGAACATTGACATTAATATTGTTACATCTGCTGTGACACGTAAAATATCTACTGCATATTTTGCTTGCTTTCTGAAAGATTAAAGTATGAAGTATGTGCTGCTATGTTTGACTTGCTATTTTAAAAAAGCACACATAACAGAAACATAACAATTGAGAATGTTCGACAACTACAGTGTAGCTCCTATGAATCTTAAGCATGCTATAGTATCTGATGTAGTAATGAATGCTACTGAAATAATAACGTGTGATCTTATCTTGAATTCAAGTTTCTCTCTCTCAGTACAGTACAGTTCAGTCACTTATTGTACGCTCCATGTTGAACTGCATTAATCTGTCATTTAAATCAACGGACTGAAAGGGCCACTTACACGCCCACTAAAAAGTGTTTCAAAAATCATTTTATTTGAATATAACTTATTTAAACCCTCTTGTGTACATTATTTCATATATTTTTGTTACATTTTGTCATGCTTTTATTACCTCTCGTTAGACTACTGTAAGTCTTACAACTTTTCTCGTCTTTTAACCGAGAAAAGAAAGCGTGATCATACAACACCAGCATTGGCCTCCCTCCACTGGCTTCCTGTCTGTTTTAGGATTTATTTTAAGATTTTTTTGCTTGTTTTAAAGGTCTTGAATGGGCTGGCGCCACCTTATCCAGCACGACTTTTACATCATCATAGAGCACTGAGGTCGAGCAACCAGAGCCTCTTGGACATCTAAATCCAGGCGACCACGCCTTTGCGTTGGCTGCTCGTAATCTCAGGAACAGATATATTCATATCAGAGCTGATATAACATATTCATATCAGAGCTGCTCAGACCCTTGAAACCTAAGTCACTGCTGACCAAGCTTTTCTTGTTGGCATTCAATTCAAGAGCTTGACACCTTGGCTTCATCTTCTATTGTGCCACAATTATTTTATTATTATATTCATTGTATTGTCTGATACTCTTAATTTGTTATTTACTATTGTATTCTTGTATTTTGGTACTTCGATCCTGTTTAGCATTTCAGCACAACCTTGTTTTTTTAAATGTGTTTTATAAATACTTTTGACCTTAACATTTTATATTCATGTTACATTTAAAGGAGACATTAGCAAAAGACATCATTGTGTTTTCTGACCCACAGTGCACCTGAGACCTTGACCCTGACCTGAGCCTCTCAGAGAGTACAGGACCCCCATACATTTATCATGAACGGGGATATTAGCTAAGGAGACCAAAAACAGTTTTTGTCCCAAAATATAACATTTTTATTTCTGGTGAAAAGTTGGGCATTTTAACCACAGACTGTATATAACAAGTTTACTTAGTTGTCGTTACATCATCTATTGTTTTTTTGCAACTAGTGAACAGAAGTGACCATATATGAACTGCAGAGGAGTGGCATAGAGACGCCGCTCTGGTAGCGACCTGTCAATCACAGGAAGCCCGCCCTAAAGCATCCCCTGCTTTATGGTCTGTTTGACCATAATTTACTAAATGAACATCATGCTGTATTGAAGAAGACTTGAAACTATAGATTGAGACCATAAACTCATGTTTACAATGTTTAATGAGGTAATAAATCAAGAGAGAAGTAGAGTCATTTTCTCATAGACTTCTATACAACCAGAGGAGTCGCCCCCTGGTGGACAGTAGAAAGAATGCAGCTTTAAGGCACTTCTTCATTGGCTTCACTCTTCAGACCCAGAGTAGGCCGCCTGATTTGATCATGGAGGTCTGAGGGGATTGGCTGGCTTTAGGATTCAGCCTCAAGCTGCAGTTTTTGGCACTTCACTGTTGTCTTCATTTCTCAGCACCTGAGGTTGCTGCTTGTCTGTGAACAGATTTTGTCACTGCGATAGCGTCACAACTCTGTGGAATATACAGTAATGAGTCTTTACAGATGTGTAGCTGAGATCAAATGAACACACCCCTGCATTGAATTAGTGTTGTGGCTGGTGTGATGCACCACAAGATGGTCTCTAGCTAGACATGATATGTGCTCAGCCAGTTGACCTCGATGACAGGACACGTGGTTCCCAAGAGATTTGTTGTCATTATTCCTGTGCTCCATCTACTGAAGTGTGGTATGAAGTTTGGTTTCATTTGTGTAAACTGTTCATTTTTATATGTATACGCTTTCATCATTCATCATCTTGCTCGTACCTTTACTAAGCTTGCGACATGTCATGCTCTCTTCTCGTAACTGGTTTGTATTATTTGGGTTTTTAATAGGACAGGGAAATACAGTGGTGAAGGTTACTGGAAAGTCTCTCAAAGTAATGAAAGTTATTTAAATAAATTCCAGGTTGGGCGAGGTTGTGAATCTGGAAAAGTATGTATGGTTGGTTGCTCTTTCATACCTTATTCTGATAAGGTATGGATAAATATTACACATTTTATTTTGTTTTAGGTCTGCACTGTTAAGTCACATGTATATGGACAAACAGAATTAGATGATCGATTCATCTGTTGGCCATATCACACACCTCCTTTGTCTTTGGCCTTGTGAGTCCTCTCACCCTTGGCGGAGGCTTTGGACACTGCACTAGTCCTCCGTGTGCTCACCACTCGGATTAATGGCTGTTTTGGCAACATATGAGCTCATGGGTAATTGGCCGAGGTGATGTTTCCTGTTGAATGCTACCTGGATCTTTTGTGGTTGCCTTCATGGTTGGTCTCTTCCTCTGCCACTAACACTGGTAATTGAGCAGCACTTTTGTGACACTGGTTGTGAACCGTGATGAGGAAGTTACATGTTTCCTCAATGTGTCATTGGAGAGAATGACAGGGAAGAATAGCTTTTGCCCCGCGTCATGGTGTGTCTTTTTAAAAGAGCTACTGTGCTCATTTACCTTTGATGACTAATATCATGGCCTTGATCTGACCTTAATTTGAACGTTTGTCTTTTAGTTAAATAGTATATGACATGAATGGACCAACCTGTTTTTATTGCTCAGTATAAAAGGCCAATCACAGAACCAGAATTCATGCATTATGATGACACCCTTTCCTCCCTCTCTGCCTCACTACCTTACTACCACCAGAACATTTCCAGATATTGTCATTCCACACCTGTCCACTAGATGCCCTCAGAGTATCCTGCCCAGACCCGATCCTGCACAAATAGCAGCCAGTAAGGCAGGATTTTTTTGGCTGTTCAATCTACCTTCTAGTTGCCTATATGTAATCCTATTAATTGATCAGGTAAAGTCCTTTAAATCCACCTGCTCTGGTTCAGTGTCTGCATTTGGGTTATCTTCTCAAACTCCACCTGCTGATGCAACCCTGTCTCCTACAAAATGAATCCTCATACAACTAAACTCCATTCTCAGTTTTAAACATGTTTGCTATTGTAGTAATTTGGGACAAAACAAAACAAGAATGCAACAACAATGACCTCCTCCTATGTGGACTTCTGTAAACTATGTTAGAAACGTATTTGTCATATGTCAAGAACAAACGGAATCTGGGAGAAATTATCTTTCCATTCAAACGTTATCGATAATGCAGCTTTATCAGGGATCATAGTTTATATTAGACCATTAGACCAAGAGTTTACTAGGACTACAGACAATCACCACACTGAAAGGAGGAGGAATAATGACTTGACTGCACCCACAAACCTCACATCAGCATATGCATATGAGAAACTTACAGAAATCCTCAGGGCAAAAGTAGCAGAATAAAGACTGTTCCGATGTAATGGGAGGCTTGTGTTGTTTAGGTACACGGTGTGAATGTAATAACAGTCTAAGTGGGAAGAGGTCTTGGGTTCTCTTAGTTTGGTAACTCTGCCTTGAGCAGCCTGCATACACAGATCAAAATAACTGGGCTGAAAAAGACCAAAGTAAAACCGTCAACAATGGGCACTGGTCTGGATGAATGGACATGGAAGAGGCTGTGAATTCTTCCACTGGGTTACGGCCTGGTTGTTTGTGTCTTAAAACAGATGTTACACCAAATCCATCGCTTAAGGGATCAGTCCTTTGAAAATAGATTCTGTGGCACTACTCTCTGTTGGGAGTATTGATAGTAAAGCTGAAGAATGATTTCCTTCTCAGGTTACAAAAGATGCTCTCAATACTTATACTCGTCAGTCTAAAGAGATCATGAAAATAGAGGTTATTGCTGTTGTTGGCTGTTTGCTCTTACTGAATACTTGATGCTGTCATTAGAGTAGCTGAGAGGAATGGCATGACTTCATGTCAGCGTCATTTCCTTGGAAAGGTTTTGTAGTCCTCTTATCACATGGGAAAGTATTATGTTTACAGGATTTATTAAACTGTGCAAGTGAGCCTTGTTTCTGCAGTGATTCAACAATTTAATGAAGTAAGTCATGAAATGCAGGTTATTATTGTGCCATCCGATCGGGTGATTTAATATGAAACCAAAATACAGCTGACCTTAATTCATCTCAGTCTCTCGGCTTTTTGAAGGATCCATATCTGTTGACCTCTTGTTCAGTCTTCCAAGATACATGTGTGTGTGTTTGCTTGTGCAAGATAGTAAAATCAGATGGCTTGCAAAGCCCTCAAGAAATTAAGTTCATGCCTCTGCAAACAAGCTGAACTCTAGCTGGGAGGACCTTCTTTTGTTTCCTCTCTTTGATTGTGTGATATCACTCTGCTCCAGCTTCAGACGTTGGATCCACATGGTTGTGTAATAAGCTCAGGGTTTTGGCTCTAAGTGCAGAAATCAAGACTTCTTCAATTAACTGGAACACGGCCATTTCCCTATTGTACCCTCTCTCAGATCCCACTGGGACTGGCAGAACTGTTGGCGCTCTGTGGGATCCACATTAACTGTGTGAACATTCTTGTCGTGCTAGTCTGGTGTATTTATTGGCTGCTTGATTACATGCATGTTTACTTGGCAGTTTGTTGCCCCGCCAAGCATCATGATCCGCTGGGATAGTTGGAGCTTTCAGGGGTTGTGCTTTGATGGTCTGTCAATCAAAGGCAGAACCTAAACACATGCAGGCCTTTTTCACATCCCCATCCACCACTTCTGATGGAGAACAGTGATGATGATGAGAGATGAGGTTGAAGATGAAGTTGTTGATGCTGATTCAAGGATTCAAAAATCCTTTATTGTCACTATGCAACACAGGAATGCACAACAAAATGCAGTTGTAGCCTATTTTCAACACAACAAACACATGACAAACAACACAACAAACATTCCTGTAGTGCAATTTTTGAATTTGCATCATATGGAATGTGAACAGCAGTAACAAAAGCTATTCTCTGGGCAGATAATATGGCCGACATCTTCACATTAAAAACTCAACATGAGGAAAACATTGTCCATCAACTCTGACTGTTTGAGCACCAAGCATCATGATATGAACACAGAGTCCTCCTCCTCTGGTCCACCAGAGTCCTGCTCTCTGTGCTGATGTCCACCTGTCAAGTTCAGCTTGATCCGGATGAACGATGGATCCAGGTCTCTGTGAAGGTGTGGGCTCAACAGTCTCTGACCTCCTGCTGCTTTCATCCATCTTATTTTTCTGCGACCGGGCATCAGCCAGCCAGGAGCATGCTGGGTAGTGGAGTAGCCTCAGATCCTAGCTGGGTTAGCTTAGCTTCAATCTTGGCTCTCCTACCTCTCCTCCCGGCAGTTGGGCGGTGGTCAATCACAATTTTTCACATAAAACATGCGTACACAGAATACAGCATGGTTTGTGTTAATTATTAAACACACTCAGTGGCCACTTTATTAGGTACCACTGTGCTATCTTAGCTATTCAATACAACATAACGGCTCTACCATAAATGCTACTTTACCAAGTTTCCAAAGTTCAGGTTTGTTTTGGAATGCTTATACATTCCATCATGTGTTTAGTACTGAGGTCATAGTTAAAGGTGAGATCTGCAGCATTCATATCGTAGCAAAGAACTACTATCTATGTATAGATAGTGGAGTAATGTCTGACAAACAAAACCAGAGTTCCTCATTGTTGGAACAGTGGAACGACTAACCAAGACATGTTTGATGAGTTTTATAAGGTTTCGGTCGAGTTTGAATGAAGTGTGTTTTACAATCAATGGAGTCTTGTGGCTTGAGGAGAGCATATTAATTGTGTGCATTGTACGTTAATACATTTTAATAACTGTCCAAATCCCTGTCGATTTTAAATCATTTCTTATAGGTTTACATGTTTTTCATCTGTTTATATTTTTTTGCAATGCAAAATCAATATTCCTACTAGAAATTGTAATGTAGCACCTCCTGATTGTTCTAAATTAAGTTAATATTTATAGAATACAGATATACAGAGGCAATATAAATTCTCCCTATCTTATACATGGCACCTTTGAAGGCACTGTTGTACTGGACTATATTATATTGAGGTGTTTTTTGTTCGTCCTTCCTTTTTACACAAAGGACAAAATCGTCAATGCATCTCTCAATATAATGCAGTCCAGTACACCAACATCAGTAACAGCATGACTTCAATGCTTCAACGTGTAGATTAATAAACACCTCTATGACGGTTAAACAAGAACTGAGGCATCATAAACCATTATAGGCATCATAAAAGTCGACGTCATGACTGAACATCTGTATTGGATTGCATTAGATTACAGGTGTACCTAATATTAGTTTACAGGTGTGCTGAGTGTTTATCATGTCATTATAATCATATCTCTTTAACAGGTGGAGGACACCAGGCTGTGGCTTAAAACAGGAATGCCAAGTGACAACCAGTGAACAGGTAGGGTTTCTGTCAGCCTCCCATTTGTTTAATAGCTGTGTGTCACCAGATGTGAATTATTGACATGGGAACAATTTGAGTTCAGTACATTTGTATTACTTGTACTAGCATTCAAGACGTGCCTGATCAGAAGGGGTTGATTGTGTTGCTGTGCTTCCTTGGGTCCTCAACAACACATCTGCCATGACTAAGTTGCATCACTTAGCAATGCTAGAGTATATGTGTTATTTAGGTGCAAAAACTCACATGAAGAGGTCTACGGAAGGCAAGCTGCTAAGCATTAATGTTGTTGCAGTGTTGGAAATTTTGGAAATCTGTTTTTTTCTGAATTCTGCAGCCAACATTTTGTAAGAGCACTAATAAGTGTAACTAACTTTTGTGTAACGTTTGTCTTGCTTTGAAAAAGTGCAGGGTTCGCGCTCAACACTGCACTTTCTTGGGCTTGTGAAGTTGATCAGATGTGATTGAGAAAATCGAAGGACAGACAGATGGACAGACAGAAAGACACACAGACAGATACACAGACAGACACACAGACAGATGGACAGACACACAGACAGATACACAGACAGACACACAGACAGATGGGCAGACAGATACACAGACAGATGGGCAGACAGACACACAGACAGATGGACAGACAGACACACAGACAGATGGACAGACAGACACACAGACAGATGGACAGACAGACACACAGACAGATGGACAGACAGACAGACACACAGACAGATGGACAGACAGACACACAGACAGATGGGCAGACAGACACACAGACAGACACACAGACAGATGGACAGACAGACACACAGACAGATGGACAGACAGACAGACACACAGACAGATGGACAGACAGACACACAGACAGATGGACAGACAGACAGACACACAGACAGATACACAGACAGACACACAGACAGATGGGCAGACAGATACACAGACAGATGGGCAGACAGACACACAGACAGACAGATGGGCAGACAGATACACAGACAGATGGACAGACAGATACACAGACAGATGGACAGACGGATACACAGACAGATGGGCAGACAGACACACAGACAGATGGGCAGACAGACAGATACACAGACAGATGGACAGACAGATACACAGACAGATGGGCAGACAGATACACAGACAGATGGACAGACAGATACACAGACAGATGGACAGACAGATACACAGACAGATGGACAGACAGATACACAGACAGATGGACAGACAGATACACAGACAGATGGGCAGACAGATACACAGACAGACGGGCAGACAGATACACAGACAGACACACAGACAGATGGACAGACAGATGGGCAGACAGATACACAGACAGATGGACAGACAGATGGGCAGACAGATACACAGACAGATACACAGACAGATGGGCAGACAGCCACACAGACAGACACACAGACAGATGGACAGACAGATACACGGACAGACAGATACACAGACAGATGCACAGACAAACACACAGACAGATGGGCAGACAGATGGACAGACAGACACACAGACAGATGGACAGACAGATGGACAGACAGATGGACAGACAGACACACAGACAGATGCACAGACAAACACACAGACAGATGGGCAGACAGATACACAGACAGATGGACAGACAAACACACAGACAGATGCACAGACAAACACACAGACAGATGCACAGACAAACACACAGACAGATGGGCAGACAGATACACAGACAGATGGACAGACAAACACACAGACAGATGGACAGACAAACACACAGACAGATGGACAGACAGATACACAGACAGATGGACAGACAAACACACAGACAGATGCACAGACAAACACACAGACAGATGGGCAGACAGATGGACAGACAGACACACAGACAGATGGACAGACAGATACACAGACAGATGGACAGACAGACACACAGACAGATGGACAGACAAACACACAGACAGATGGACAGACAGATACACAGACAGACACACAGACAGATGGACAGACAAACACACAGACAGATGGACAGACAGACACACAGACAGATTGACAGACAGATACACGGACAGACAGATACACAGACAGACAGACAGATACACAGACTCTCGACTGGTGAGACGGTGATTATCACAGAATGTTACTGTGTTGTGTTTTGGCATCTTATAAACCTTAAGATGAATGTGTGTATCGTTCAAACTGGATCTCCTCATATCTGATCATCTCACCCCATCCCAACGCAGCCCCGTGAACAAAGCCCAGCGGGAAAGTATCTTGGATTTAAACAGAGTGCTGAGACAAGATGAAGGCGAACGTACTTTAACTTTGAATGAATTAGAATCAAGTCAGACAGGCACAATGGGCCAGCTACCCACTTAGTGCCTCACCCCTCTGTTTTAAATGATTTGTGAATGATGTTGTGAAGGTTCCCGGCAAAGCCGTCCAAAAAGCTTTGCTCACTATGCTGTGCCAGGGGCAACCATTAGTTTGAGACAGATGTGATTTCTAGGCTGTATAATAAATGGCTGATAATTCTACTTTTTGTTCAGACATCAAAATTTAGCTTTAAAATTGTTGTCGAAACATTGTCAGATTCCTTCCTTAAAATAAGTTGCTAATTTGAGATATGAGCAACATCTTCTTTTAAAAGGTATATGGAGGATCATGCCATACACTTAATATTTACTGTGTCATCCAAGATGTATCAGATTTTCCAGCAGATGCTTGTCGCTGGTCAAATGTTTGTTTTTGTACAATGTGAGCTGTAACTGATTTAACTACCTGTCAGCTTTTAGTTGCTCCATCTTGAGCTCACTGTTTTAAAATGCTCTCATTTTATACTTAAATAAAACCCTGACTCTCACTGGAAACATCTTTATAACCCACAGGTTATCTTGTTTTCCCCCTAGTGACCACTGAAGGTACCAGAGCAATTCGTTTTTACATTCTGTCCCATGTGAAATATAATATAACACTATATGAAACACTCTTGTAACATCTCATATTGATGTTTTTATGGCTAGTTTGCAGGGATTTAAACATTACTAGCCCTCATGAAAAGTGACTTTGTACTTTTTTCCACCCCATAAAAGTTCCCTCCCAAAATACCATTGTACATGTCAATGTTGCAGACCTACTGGGTGCGTTACCTGCTCGATGGTGTGCCTTTTGTCTGTATGAGAAAGAGTTCAAGGTTGTGACATTTATTACAGCCTGTCACAGGGAGGCTCGCCGGTTCTTTTTACTGTCAAGTCTCGGCAGCGTGGAGCTTATTTCCAAACAGCCCCGTGTGTCAGGAGACCTGCAACATGAAACTAGTGTCACTCAAACATCCCTCTGGTTTCTGTTCATGTATTTCATGTTAGCATTATTAAAATATTTTCCTGGAAAGAAGCCTCACAGATAAGCAGCAAGACGGAGTCATCAGAGGTCCCTTCACCCGACGCACCCTGTACGACCACCCAATCTTACCTCATCCCATGACACTGGGATGTTTTCAGTTTAGAGGCACTTTGGATCTTACACCAGCATCGTTTCATGACCTCAGAACAGTTATTGCCTTTTACTGACAGCAGATTACTCAGTTTACAACTTCCTCAGGGTCAAAGGTGAACACAGAGGTCAAACTGAGGTCACACTGCTGCTCCCAAAGCTATGTACCAAGCCATACAGCTAGATCGGGGGATTCTTTCAAATAACACATTTTGAAAAAACGGCCAGTGCATGTCATGAGATCACAGCATCTCCGAATCTTAAAAGGGGATTATCATCTGAAGGTATCTCTACTTTCTTTAATTCCTCTGCTCGGGGTGAATTGCTTGACCTATGATGGAGAGGAGGGCTGTGCTGTCAGTGATGCCCATGTGCACAGTATTTCCAGAGGGAATCATAGAATAATGGGTGGAAGGGATCAAAGAAATGAGTGAGTGGTAGGGGATGGATTGAGAGTATGATTTACCAATCTTTACCTTTCTTTTGAAGGGTAAAGATTTGCCTATGTAATTGCCTTTATAACTCCATATACGGAAGCTTCAACTGCTTCTTTCACATACAGAATAAATCATGTCCAAACATTAAGAACATTTGAACTTTTTACTATATCTCATTTATTAATACTTAAAGGGAAAACTTTCTCCGTCTAACTTTCTCCCCTTATCATGGGAAAGTGTGCACACCCTTTACATTGCTGTGGGGATTGATGGATAGGTAGATACCTTTTTTGTATTTCATCGAGCTTGGAGGAGTATAATGTGCAAGCTTGAAAATGGGATTGATTGGTGTCCTGTGGGGATATAAAATGCAAGTGGTTTCTCAATATTTAACAGTTGGGGGCTAATACAGAACCCATTCCAAGGCTGTGGAACATTCTTGTTCAGAAAAAGATATGTATGTATGTCTTGGTTCAAGCCTGACTTTGTGACCCATGAATTATATACAAAAAAGAGTAAGATACAAGATGTACCTGGTCATGAACAGGCAGAGTAATGAAGTTCAGATGGTAGAATAAAGAGCTGCTTCTTGTACCTCCTCTAAGCTCTGGGAGAAAACAGAGACAGGAGGCTGAGTGTGGAACAAAGTGTTTCAGTTTGATGCCCATAAATTTCCTGTTGAAAGATAAAGTTATCCAGAAGTTAAGCTTAGTCAGAGCGAGGCTGTACAGGGAGATAAGACACTGTACTGGCAGGTGATCTTCTCTACATGCAAAGTGTTGATGTTGTTGTTATTTATCCCGGATCTTGGTGGCAGAGGGAGTCAGTCAAAATAAATCTCCCTCCTCATCAGTCTAACTCCCTTCACCTGTTCACTCACCTGTCTCTGATCACTAATCAAGCCACTATATAGACTCCTGCTTCTCAAACACCCTTTGCCAGATTGTTCTTTGCTACTCAATGCCAGACTTTCCAGCGCTTTATTCCGGACTGATTTCCTGTTGTCAACCCTTCCTGCCCCTGATCTACCCGTCTCGCCTGACTCCCGGTAAACTCACCAGCCTTCTGTTCCTGACCTGGATTAATTCTGCCTGCTGTTTTTGCTGCTCTGCCAGAGACTTTGATGTATCAGTCTGTACCTGTTAAGTTTATAATAAAAGCCAACGGCTCCTGGAATCTTGTGTGCTGCAATTGGGTGCATACACAATCCGTTACATATCCTTGAAAATCAGCCGATGAAGGATCTTTCCTAGACCTAGACTTTGACAAACACCCAGTGTAGCTGTCAGTCTAATGTAATTTAATGTAATGTATATATCTTTTCTTCATCAAGAACCACAGTGAAAATCTTGCACTTGGGTGTAGGTTTGTCAAAATCTTAAATTAACTAAAGACATACGGTAATTAGAGTTAACAACTTATTTGTCTGATCATCATTTTCTGGTTTGTTTTTGGAAAGTAAGCAGTTTAGCTGTGCTTCATCCACAGCCCATTTTGAACGCTCCACTTTTGGCCAGGTATCCATGGCCACTTTTGGTAAAAAAGAACTGGCCCAATATTAGATTGTAGCACTTTCGACTTCAAATAAAATGTTTGTCGGCCCTAAGAACACGGCAAAAAACAAGTTGTGCATCACACTCAAAGGTGGACCAAGTTATCTGCTTGCCTAATCTTCTATATCTAGGAATACGCTCTGGGAATCACTTCATCTTGAGCCCCGTCAGACCCGTGACCCCTCAGATGAGTTGCCTCACCACTAACCTCAGGTCTCTTGGTCTTGACCTGCACCCTAAAGTTCCCCAAAACTGCTCAGACAAGATTGAAGGGGATTCCCTCTCTCAGCGACCTCCTGTTGCTATTTTAAGGATAATCTCGGTTAATTTTTCAACCTTCCCCTTTAAAGTGACGGGCTCTGAAGTCCAGATAATGTAGCTGAGAGGGGGGCTGTGTCATAAAATGGACTATTTGGCACGAAATCTGTCAATTCCTCTGAGAGTTTTATTCTTCTTGTGCGTCTCGGGGATGATCTTGTAGCATCAGCGGGTGAAACGCTGCCCACCCACGGAGGCCTTTCTTGTGGGGAGAAGCCAGGAGCGTTGTCTCCTCTCTGGATCTCTGAGCTGTCCCCATGTAAACAGCCTCCCTGCAGCGGGGGGAGGCAGATGAAGCAAACTGTCTTACTCCAGCTGACAAAGCCATTCACTTCTGAAGAATGCAAATTTAGATTGTGAACGCTCCCTTTGCTTTATCACATTGGACAAACAGTGTTGAGTTATTGGGAGGATTATGAATAACTTTTTTCTACAGTGGAAAAATCGAGATGTAGCCAAGACGGAGTCATCAGAGGTCCCTAAAATAGAGTGCAGTCTGAGAATGAAGCAGAGAAAGGTGAACGCCGCTGGTTGGTGTGCTTTAGTTAAGCCGATTCTGCTTCAGCGCCCCCCAAAAACCTGATTCATTTCAGTGGAATCCTCACTTTTCTTTGGTGGATACAGCCTGTTTGGGTTTTCAGAGATGCTTCAGCTTTGTAAGTTGTGAAGCATTATAGTTTTCTTTTAATAAATGGTCTTTTGTGTGGTGTTTAATGTAAATGTTTTTGTTGAAGTGTGCTGCGTGTGCATGTGTTTACTTTGGCGATAATGGCTAGCATGCCCTTCTTTGTTTACAGCTCTTATTGGCTCTTCTCTCCCACACTTTTAATGTGATTTGCTTATTCCTCCACTCTCTCATGGCGTCTGAGACAAGTCAACAAGGCATCTCCACATGCACAAGCACGTGTCGAACCTGCGTGCAAGCACTGGTATGCATGCAAACACACAAATATACACACATAGAAATAGCCTCCGTTCTCTGCCGTATTTGTAAAAGATAAATGAGCATTTGCATTAGCGATGTAAATAGAGATACTCGGGGACGGCTGGTTCATTTATTCTGCTCAAATCTCCACAGACAGTTTAGCACGGTTCCCATGACAGGGTCGCAGCAGTGCCGTGGGCGGCTCCTGCCAGCCCCTTATTTTAGACCAAAGGCTCATGGGAAAGCTATTTAGAGACCCTTTCCTGTCGGCCTCAGAAAACAGTGCCAGTGGTTTGTTAACAGGTGCAATGAGACCAGAAGGACTTTGTTTTTACCCAACAGCTTCATAAATGCTTTAGTTTGTTTGGTTTCTGTTTGAGAGTTGTGGGGGTCTCTATACTCACATGTAACTTTAATGTATGTCAGGGGACCGGTTGCTGCTGAAGAATACTGTCACTTGTAATCAGCTGGACAGAGTCATTTGCAGTACCACTTTCTAATAAGTCACGCTTTATAAAGGGTCTGTTAGTTGTAGCGGTATAAATGATCAATACAGGGTTTACATTTATAAGACCTTAATAAGACCGCTTTGTGTTCTGTTCAGTTCACTTGCAAGGCCGCTTCAGCTGTCTTATAACTCATTAACATTTAGAACTACAGGCTGGATGGATAATTAAAAATAGAGGAAACCACTGACATTTATAATACAATTGGTAATTTAACTTATAATGTACTGCTGCTTTGTCTATGTGGTTTACCAAACAGCTAGTTGTTTTTTCTTCAAAAGAAATACAGAAAATATCGTAAAACATGTCAAAGAGATTGATTGTTTGCTTTATTATAAATGTGAAAATAGTCGTCATTACCCGGAACCCCAAAGTGCACAACAACACTATTTGTGAAGCTGGAATTATGAAACGTCTTTACATGAAAAACAATTTCCACCAAGCGACTGATTGATTAATCGTCTAATCATTTCAACTCTACAAAGCTCAATGCTTTTTGGTTGCTTACCTTATACAAGACATATTTAATCCTCATGTGCTTTTTATGCACATGTTGAATTCAGATAAAAGAGTAATTCAAGTTATCAAATAAATATAGTGGAGTGAAAACTACAGTACTTCCCTATGACATGTAGTAGAGTATAAAGTGGTATGAAACAAAGTCGTACTTTACTAGTATAAATGCATTAAAGCATAAATAGAGGAGTGTGTGAGAGAGAGGGAGAAGTGAGGGTGGGCCTACCAGTGAGAGAGGGAAACAGTGAGAGATTGAAAGGACAAAGAGAGAGAGAGAGAGAGTCCTGTCTTTGGGAGCAGGACGACCCATGTGACTCGGCCTGCCCCTCTTTGTGTTTCCCACACAGTCTGCCATGACCGGAGCTATATCCACACCATCACATTCACATTCTGTCTGCAAACTTCCCCCTACTTATGATTCATAGCTCAATGAACGGCACCATGTTTGCTTACGGTGCTGCCAGCTGCACAAGGCTGCTCTCTCTCCTTTAACTCACAGAGCATCATAGAGCTGATCGTGTTGATACGTGTAACATTCTCAGGATGATAGAGATGTTTCATCGTCCATTATATCTCTTTATATTTCAGGGTTATGAGTGTGCTTTCCATCATTTTGACAGTGTTCATTGCACTTATAGTTATATACGTTGTCTGCAGCTGGTGGATCTGTGGGAATTATCAGATAACATGTTCTCATATTATGAAAAAGTACCTATTCTAGATGTGGTTACCATGGGAACAGGTGTTCTTGTGCGTATAGAGTGCAGCTCCATGCTACACAAAAATAGTGACTGCAATTATGCATTAAAGCAAGTTTGTTTTTTATTGTCTGATGGAACTAAGAATCACAATACATGATACCCGCTGTTGTATGCCAGTATTCACACACTTCCTTTTTCAATAAAAATAAAAAAAACAGCATTTTAGG
Organism: Anarhichas minor; assembly: GCF_050575085.1. Classification (NCBI taxonomy): domain Eukaryota; kingdom Metazoa; phylum Chordata; class Actinopteri; order Perciformes; family Anarhichadidae; genus Anarhichas; species Anarhichas minor. Next base: position 4,062,035 of record NW_027466463.1, on the reverse strand, counting down.
CTAAGGGCTCATTGTTTCCAGAGACCCGTTATCATTCAAGTATTTAAAGGTCTACTTTATTATTTTAGGTGATAATGTGCTCATATTATACATATCCATGAATTAAGTTGTGTTCACTTGTGTCGTCAGACTTTATACATCCAAGTACTGGTAAAAAGAACAGTGGCGGGCCGTGCATTGTATACAGAGATGGGCAAAGATACATCAAAATGTATTTTGATACAAAATACAAAATACCCCTCAAATAAATGTATCAAAATAAAATACAAAATATTGGTGCCAGAAAATGTAACAAAATACAATACATGTATTTTGTATTTAAAATATAGGAAATACTTTTTTCTGGATTTTCCGTTTTCTCACAATTTGGTATAGCAGAGCATTCAGGTTTGGGCTATAATGTACACAAAGCTCTGGTGAAGCCCACAAAAAGGAAGAACAGTCACAGACATGTTGTCCACCTGGCCAACTGTAGAATGTATGAAATAATAAAACTAAGAATACTTTCATAATATGCCTTTTAAATAAAATAAATTGGATATTTAATGTTTTTTTGAACAAATGGACATCTGCTGTCATAGCCTGGCTAACTGTGAACTATATTATCTGCCAGTAATTGATATGACATTATGACATTCACATTGAGAAGATACAGCATAACTTGTAATACAGTGCAAGATTAGATGGTCAGACGTCTCTTGATAAGGTTATCATGAACATACAAGCTCCCAATTTCCCTCTTCCTATAGCTAGCTACTCGACTGATAAGTTAACTTGCTAAACACTGGCTATGCACTAGCCTAGACAGCATGCTAGCGTCATTAGCATGTTAGCATCGATCGCTAGCTTGATATTATAACCATCACCATGTACAATAGGCTATGTAGCCAGACCCAGACATCAATTATACATCAAGCTAGTTGACATCTGTCACACTCAGATAAAATATTTACCTTGACAGACAATCCGTTAAACTTGAAGATCTGGAGACTGAACTCGTTAACTGTTTTTTGATTTGTAGAGAAAGTATTTTGAGTATTTTAAATACAAAATTACTCCACTCTAAAGTATTTTGTTACAAATTCCGTTCATGCTATTGTGGAGAATTTCAGTATTAAACGCATTATTAGTAGGATTAAATAACACCCCTAGTGGTGAGTAGAAGTGTCACAATAATAAATATGTTAGTCACAATATGTTTCCATATGGAATGTATTATAGGTTTACAATATTCTTACTTATAGAGGATATTATATGTTACAGTATATTAACTCATTGAATGTATTAAATCATAGAAGTATAGTCACTGTAGGTATTAAAACACTAAGAATAGTTTTGAGGGTCAGATAGGGATTCTGAGTGAGGTGTCAGACATGCAGCAGCAAATGGAGGCGACCTCATCGATGGAGGATGGGGCCAGTGGGACGGTCAAATGCCAAGCTGACCAGCAGGACAGAGAGGAGGAGTCCAAGATGTTTTGCGAGGAGCCAAGATGTTTTGCTAAGGGATCGATAATGGGAGGGGGCAGAATTCAAATGAAGCCAATCACTAATCGCCACGGAGGGTCATTCACACGTTTTATGACAGTATCGGACACTTTCCGACTCTCAGGGGATACAAAAGACAATGTTTTAGGGAGTTTACCTCAGATCACTGCAGCTCTCATTTTCAGCTAACTGGCCGCGCCGGACTGTGAGGAGATGCGTGTATGTGGTCTCTGCTCTCGAGAACATTACTATTGATAGTTAATTCAGTTTGTAAGTGAACTTTGTGTAGTACATTAAATATTGTTTTTAATTTGAACCGGATCTAGCTCATTCTTCTGATGCGCATGCGCAGTAAGAAGCTCGCAGCAGAAGAGTACCTGCGGCCTGCAGGCTCTCTCATCCTTTGTTCTTAAAAACCTAACACTATCCAGAGACCCCACTATCCACTTCCCACTCTAGATGATGTCACACCAAGACTAGCCGGAGCACAGTACTTCAGTGTACTGGCGCTAGATCTGGATATTGGACGATAAAACTCAGCCAGGAATCATCCATGCTGACCACGTTCAACACCATCTACGGCAGATATCGGTTCAACAGGCTCCCTTTCGGAATCATTTCTGCACAGGATGAGTTTCAGAGGAGAGTTGATGAGGCCTACGAGGGGCTTCAGGGTGTCGCAGCCATCGTAGATGACATTTTGGTGTATGGCCTACCAAAGAGGAGCACGATGCCAACCTGCGCGCCATGCTGGAGAGAACCAGAGAGAGAGGAATAAAGCTAAACAAAGACAAAAGCATCATCTGCGTCTCTGAGGTGAGCTATTTTGGACATAAACTGACACGAGAAGGCATCAAGCCCGACCCTAACAAGGTCAAGGCAATTAAAGAAATGGCTCCCCCACGCAACAAAGCAGAGCTGGAGACCATACTGGGAATGGTCACCTACCTCTCCAAGTTTGCACCCAGACTTTCAGAGACAATTGCCCCGCTCAGACAACTGCTGAAAGAGAACAGTGAATTCACGTGGGACTCAAATCAAGACGTTGCATTCCAGCAAATGAAAGACCTGCTAATACAGGAGCCCGGCCCAGTGCTCACATACTTCGACCACACCAAAGATGTGAAACTACAAGTCGATGCATCAAAATGCGGCTTAGGAGCAGTCTTGCTCCAGGGAGAGAAACCAGTCGCATACGCATCCAAGATACTAAATGAGCCTGAAGAAAATTACGCTCAAATCGAAAAGGAGCTGTACGCAGTGCTCTTTGGATGCAGACGTTTTCATCAATATCTGTATGGACGACAGGTGATCGTCGAGTCAGACCACAAACTGCTGGAGTCAATCATGCGGAAACCCTTGGCAGCCGCACCGCCACGCCTACAACGCATGATACTGCAACTACAAAGGTACGACATTACCATTACACACAAGCCTGGAAAACAAATCCGGGTCGCAGACACGCTGTCCAGAAAGCCAATTGAGTGTACTGATAACTCTTTGAGTGAAGGCATGGATTTACAAATCCACACAGTGATCAGCAGTGCACCAGTGAGTGATCGCAAAATGGCAGAAATCAAAGCCGCCACAGCACAAGATGAGCAACTCTCAATGTTGAGACAAGTTATCCAAGCAGGATGGCCTGAGTCGAACAAAAGTTGTCCGCCTGCTGTCGCTGAGTATTGGAATCATCGGGACGAGATATCAGAGACAAACGGGATCCTGCTCAAAGGTGAAAAAATCATTGTACCACACTCACTCAGAGCTGAAATGCTCTCACGCATACACACTGGACACTTAGTCATGGAAAAGTGTAAGCAGTGTGCAAGAGATGTACTGTTCTTTGCCCGGAATGTGCAAACAGATAGAGGCACTAGTAGGATCTTGTAGCATCTGCCTGGAGCGACGCAGCTCCAATACAAAAGAACCGATGCTCTCGCATCCTATCCCGGAACGACCTTGGCAAACGATAGCCACAGACTTGTTCACCTGGCACAGTACTGACTATATAGTTGTCATTGACTATTATAGCAGGTACTTTGAGGTAGAAAAAATCATCAACCTCACATCCGCAACTGTCATCCAAAAGCTGAAATCCATGTTCGCCAGATTTGGAATACCCCAGACAGTAATCCGTGACAATGGATCCTGTTACAGTTCACAAGAGTTCAGAGGTTTTGCTCACGCATGGGACTTTGAGCATATCACGAGAAGCCCGCTGTACCCGCAGAGTAACGGTTTGGCTGAAAAGACTGTTCAGACTGTCAAAGCCCTCATGGACAAAGCACATGCACAGCGGACAGACGCGTACCTCAGTTTACTGGAATACAGGAACACACCAGTTGATGGACTGAAGTCACCAACGCAGCTGCTAATGAGCAGGCGTCTGCGCTCAATCCTGCCAATCACAGAAAAACCTGAGGACACTGAGTCTCAAATAGTACAGCAGGACCCTGCAGGTCATACTGGTCCCAAACAGCCACCAGACTGTACTACCACCAGATCAGGCCACATACTGAAGCCTAGAGACATATTAGACTTGTGATTCCCAACAGGAAAAGAACTGAAGGATATGTTCATGAAAATAAAGTGTTGAAGTTTGAAACAGTTGAAATGCCGTTTAGACATGAACTGTTGATGAGAAAATTGTTATCATATTTCCTTCAGTAACAGTGTTCTTGCAGATTTGGCATACGTAGCTGCCTATATGCAGTTTTTCTGAAATGTTTAAATGCATAATGTTTACTATTTCATTTGGTAGCTATAGCCATGTTTTGTTTCAAAAGAAGGGGGATGTAGTATCTTGGATACTTCCGGTTCAGGTAACCGTCATGTTGTGATGACGTCGGCGCTCTGCGCCAGTGAGAGTAAGATACGTAAAGAATAAAGATGGACGCACACCGCGCCCTATGAGACAAACTGGTATCATTCGTTTTACTTAGACACCTACATGTCAGTAGAAACAGAATATTACATTAACCATATCGTAAAAACGACACCATAAACAAATGAACACAGTAGTAACGCTACTGCAGATGTAAAAACACAAAAGCACTTCACTTACCAAAGCTGCTGTTCACTTAAAGACAAAGTCCATCCTCCTTTCTTTGATTACAAAGAGTTCAATGACGCGGTTGACCAGAACATCGGTGCGGTTCAGTTCCAGCCAGAGGTCCTCCTGTGAACGTGTGAGTTGAGTTGTAGATCCACTCGGGTCTCTCCAAAAGTTTTCAAAAGCACCGTAGCTTGCAAGTGTACTGTCGTGCTATGGTGTCATGTTGCTGCCTTGGTTAGCCACCTCAGGTTAGCGTAGCTCCAAACAGCTCCAAACACCAAGACGCTCAGTCGCAAATAAAACGCATTCTTAGCCAGAACATGTGCAACGCTTCTCCGACGCTGTCAGCCAGGAATACCGTTCGTACAAATCCTTTTCCTGGCTGCCTCAGGGCTGCTAGCTGTGGGGTATGATGTCCATTTGTCCCTGAAATGTCCTTCTCCAGATAGGCGTTGCCAGTAACTCCGCCACCAAATCCGTTTCTCCTCCTTCAGCCATTGAGTGTTAAAAAACAAAGCTAGGTTAAAAAAAAAAAAAAAAGAATCTACACCAAGCAAAATACTAAAAATGTCATGTCAATGTCATAACTTCTTACATATCTTTCAACTTGAACTGTTACTACTACTACTAACTTCTGCTAGCTGCTTCAGCGTCACAACAGTCACGCTATTCCACTGACCAATCACACCGCACGTTATTGCTGAGCCAGCCGCACGTTAATGCTGACGTACTTGTAGACTACTTCGGTAGCTCTGGCACGTCAAAGAATACGCCCAACATGTCAAACTAAAGATCTGATTAGTTGAAGACTATGACAATCAATAATATCGTCCCCATTCACTTTAATCTGCAAAGTCTACCTAGAGGGCTTCGGGTCTCTCTTCTTACCTAGAGACACAGGGGTGAAATCTGATTGGATAAAAGCTCTACTTAAAACAAGCTGTGCTGGAAGCAGAGCAACTGAGGAAGACAATAGCTGTGCAATGAGAAAATAAGATAATGGGAAAAATAATTAGAATACATGTGTTTTTATCACATGAAATTGTAAAGTAGGATGCTGCTGGGTGACTTCATGGCATGGATATGTGGGTTTGATCTGTGATCACAATGATGGCTGGTTATTGTTGAAAAGATTGCAACAAATGTGATCTTGATTGTATGCAGAAAGAAAATTCAGTCACATGTTTTTCTGGAAAGGGGCAACATCCATATTAAATTGTGCATTACGCTAGACAAAGTAAATTTGTGGCAATGGTCATCATTTATCTCCACCTGGAGATCATGTGTTCAATCATGTGTGTGTGTCTTCTGTGTCTGTCTGTCTGTCCACGGCTAATCTTGCATACTACTGGACCCATCAGCTTAATAGTTTTGGTGCTCATTTATGACTGTATGCTCAAGAACCTCTGGTGGTTGCTTCACACTTTTTGAAAACATATTTTATTGACTGTTTCATACCATCCTGTGGAGTCTAGACACAGTCTAGTGGGGGTGATGAGATGAAGAGAGGACATCTGAAGAGCCACTGGATATGATAACTGGAAGTGAATGGGTTGGAGGATTGGCTGATGGAGATCGGTTGGTTTAACCAAAAGAGTGAACATCCATAACCAGCTGATTAAGAAGGAGCGGGAGGAGTGAGAGAGAGAGTTATGAATGAATGAAGCATAAAGATTAGACTTATGCTGAGCTTTATTTTAGCTGCATGGAGCCAATGCAGACAGGAGACGATTGTGGTTTGTATTCATTTGTTTCAACATGACAGCAGTAGTCATTGCAGACTCACCTGTGGGACCTCTGCAAACTAGTGAACCTTTCTATTTTACTTTATTCTTCAAATGTTCCATCAGTTTAATAGAAGGTGATGGAGTGTCACTTTGTGTTTCCTGTTGTTTATTTGTCCCATTAGCCATTCTGTGCCACCGTGACTTTATGTAATTGTATGAGCTATGACTCTGATGTCAAGAAGTTGCCTTTCACTGACCTCTGTTTTGAGACAAAGTCCGTCCCCATGAGCAGAACTTGCGTGGCGTGGGTCGCATGTCATTGCTCAGTCATCCCAAGCCGAGATGCCATTTATTGCAGAATCTCCTCCCTCTGGTCCTGCGCTCCCCCAGGACCTCTGGAGAACATGGACCCAGCTAGTTTCCCATCTTCTGGGCCACAAACATAACCAAACAAAGTATGTTGCATAGTGCTGCCAAAAGGCCCATCACATAACATCAGTCCTACAATAACCGCCACTACTACATCTGTGTGTCCATCAGGCAGGCCCGCGGTCAACGTCCCCGAACAGGGGCTTTCCCCGCAGTATTGATGGCTATTTCCATCCACTGTCCTCCACCCCCACACCAGCAGCCACTGGGAGCCCCTCATTTTGGCTTCAACCCAGAAGCATTTTTCTTTTTTTTTTACTAGCCGTCACTTAAGCAAGATAATTGGATGGCCCAAGACTTCTAGAGCCAAGTAAACACACAGTGTGAAAGTTCACGTGGAGATGCTGGACATCATAATGGATTTAGAGGTCTGATCCTCACAGAACTGATTTGTGGGTCCCCAGTCTCTCGGCCCTCATGACACAATCATGGGATTTCTCATACATTCATCAGCAGCAGATCTGATAAGGGAATAGTCATGTTCCTTATCAACCGTAGAGTGTCTTAATACTTTTCTGTCTTTTTCAGATTTGTGTGAAATGGCTCAGTGGATGCCTGTGATCTATGAGATATGTTGTCTCTCATGTAATTATATTGGACAAATTATAGAATCGGCTCTTGACTGGGATGAAGTCTTTTTGCTATTTTGGCTCTTGGCTTCAGCTGAATGTTGCAGTCTACAGACACCATAACCTCAGATTGAGACATATATCAAAATGAATGACTCGGGAACATTATTGCTGTTTAACAATTTGTAGCACAAATCATAGTATTATGTCATTACGCTTTGCAAATCAGTGAATCAGTTCCTGACCACAGGCCAGACCACAACTGCTGCTTCCAGTAGACCCCTCTGAGACTCACACATACACACTCCCACACATAGAGGACAGGAAATAAATGGACACTGTGTCACAGCCAAGGGAGGGAGTGAAGTGAGAGTGAGATTGAAAGTCCAAGGCAATGACCAAGACACAGAGCCAGGGGTCAGATTTGGACAGAGAGGAAGGAGACATAAAATTCAGCAGTGGAGGTATTTTGAGTGTAGGAACACAGTGTGATTTCCCCCTCTGTCTCTCGTCCTCTAGGGGGTCTAACGATGGGAGAGGGATATGGGATACTATGTTCCCAGCCCAGGATCTGGGGCAGGAAACCTCCCCTGCACTTCTTGGCGGTCCTGGCTTCTCAGTCCGTCTGCTGTTGGTCCACCTCAAACCTTGCCCCTTCAGACCTCAGGCCGCGAGACCACAGCACGTCTAGTCTTTGACCATGAGCCACATTTTGCTCTAGAAATGAGGGGGGCTGAGGAGGGGGAGGAAAAGTGAGGCCGGATAGGTTTCACTAAGATTTCAGTGTGATAACTGCTGACCGTTTGCTAAGGCCTGCGTCCTAAGCTACTGTTGCTACGCCTGTCAATCTTTCCATCATCCATAGATTTTATCAGCTGTAGCTAGCTGACGTTAACTCCAAGAGCTAGTTGCAAACTGCATCTCCCTGGCTGACTTTTTGTTTCATATTGCTGTGTTACTTTACCAGCTCATGAGAAATGTCTTTACTACAGAAAACATACCTGACCAAGCAAAGGTGAGATGAATGCTTTATTTACCAAATAATATTTTCAATTTTACAAGATGCTACTGCTGTAGTGTCTACTGATGTTTATGTGCAAGCTGCAAATATGGGTACTGATTTGAATACTCTTAACTTAATTTGTATCTCCGCCTGGAGAATCATGCACTGACTGAGTGTGCACCTCTGTTTCTGTCCATGGCTCATCTCTCATTCTTCTGCAGCTAACTGCATTATAAATGTGTGGCCAGTTATGGTTCAATGGTCAAGGACCTCTCATGGTTGCAATGACTCATTCTTTCTCAGAACACCTTTTATTGCCTTTTTTATACCTTCATTAACTGCCTGCTGACTCCTCACTCACTACTCTTAACTGGCCCCTGGACAGTAGGGGCCTCTAGTGATAACACAGCTCAGTGCATTGCTACCTCTCAGTCGCTAATCTGCGACCAGAGACACAGTTGTGGAAAATTATTTTCAGAAATTTTAGCATTTTGGACAGTGTGTGTGGCTAACAGCTAGCAGCTAATGGAACTACCAGTTCACACATTTTGCTGAGCACATCGCTGCCACTCAGCCGCCTGATGAGTTTATTTAGCTTTTGGCAAGATTGTATGACGTGTCTTTTATGACTTATATTATTATTATTATATTAAAGTATTTTACTGCATATTAAACAGATTACTCTTACTTGTGCCCGATACACAATATTTTGTGTGGGGTGGGGTTTTGTCAACCCCACATTTCTCAGTGGATAATAAGCAGCCCTGGGATCTCATTTATAAAACAGTGCATGGATCCACACTAAATGTTTGCGTACGTTCAAAGGAGGAAATGCTCGAACGCCAAAACATATTCCGATTTTTAAAACCCTGCGTACGCCTGCTAGTGAGCTATTTCCTTTTATAAATCCCAAATCAACCTGTAAATGTGCAGAGCTGGTTCAGCCTCACATCCGGCCCTCTACACACCCACATTCAAACATATATGGTCAATGCAGAGCACCTTATGAATGTTAATGAGCTGCTGATCAGTGGGTCTTTACGGGAATCACGGAGACTACCGAGAGGAAGTGATTGCTTCCAAAATGATCGCGACAATCGGTGGTATCCACCACTCTTTAAAAAAAAAGGAAGTTTGATAGGTCAACACAATTTATTTATTGATGTGGTCACAAAACTAAAATCGTAATTGGTGATATATATGCACATTGTCAAATACTGTCAACTACCGCACAACAGAGAAATAATCCTCTAATAGATGATGATAATTTTATCAGCTGCTCCACAGATGACCACCGGGGTGCAGACAGCGCTGATAAAATATTAAGCAAAATTTGATTTGAGGTTTGATTTGGTTCATATCTTTAACAATTGAAATGTGCTTACAGCTATGACTCACTAGTACAAGCACACATATTTGTGCTTGTATTAGTTGCTTGTTTATGATAAAGAAAATATATAACTGCAAAGTAACGTGATATGAAGGAAAATTACAATTAACTTCTACAGTCTAGCTTCAATTCACCACCTCACCTTCTGTGTCTCCAAAATGTTACGCATGGGTCAGAGTTTCCTTACAGGTGATCACATTCTCCCGTCAAGTTTGTTTTTATAGATCATTACATTTGCGTGGGAAGTGGCGTACGCTACTTTCAGGCCCCGTTTTGTGCGTACGCATTGGTTATAAATGAGACCCCTGATCTACTCCACGTTGGCGTTACAACGTGTACCCCATGTGTTTGTAATCAGACCCAGTTTGGGGTTTTGACACACCTGTGTTTTGACGTCCTCCATCGGAGCTCATTTAAATGCTGCTCAGTGGCTTTAGATGTTAACTGGGGTCTTCCTGATGAAGATCAGCTGCACGTGTTTACTGCTTGTGTCAGTTTAAAACATTCCTTCTGTCCCACTGTCACTCGGACTGTTAGGGATGTTAGGAATGCATAGTGACCAAAGTATGTCAGAGGTTATGGATAATGGGGCCTGGGGGTGTAATATGTGGTTTGACACCCCCGCTTCCTCTCAGACCAAAATACAGACAGAGCAGATCAGAGGGAGGGAGGGCGACTGGAGAGTTTAGGCCAGCACATAGTCCTGATAAAGGGTACAGTGGCAATTTTAAAATCAGCCACTGTTGCATCATTTACCTTAAGATTTCCTTCTTGGGGCTGCCGGTGGGAGAAAAATGTTTTTCAGCCATTTCAGCTTCAGATTCATATTCAGACTGTTGCACATATAACTGATGCTGTCGGTTTTCTTGGGAAGTATAATTTCTCTTTTACATTGAACCAATAAGTGAAGAAGGCTTCGGAGGGAAGGGGAAAGGGCGATGTGGGTAAGAGGGATGTACTAGTGCAAGGTCAGGGAGGGCAGAATACGCAGCAGAGCAGGGTGGGAGCAGGCCACGATGTACAGGCCACGCAGTAGGCCAACATGAATGGAAGAGTGCAGGAGAGAAGTGGGAGAAGAGGTCCAGCTGAAAGAGGTTGAGAATCCATGAGGGCAAACGAGGGATTAACGTGGACAGCTCTGGACGGGGCTGCGGAGCGTGCGCGCCATAATTGAATTTCACGCTCACTGCCTTCTTCTGAAGTCGTGTAGCAAAGCGATCATTTGAAAAGAAAGCTATTAGTCAAGCCCTCTGCTAAGCTCAGAGCTGTGCCATAGGAAATCTGGGATTACCCGGGCAGCAGGCTTCGGTGTACTCTATCAAAACACAAGTGTCACGATGAGCCGCGGGAACAGTGTATTAAGGCTGTGAAACGGTGATAAACACACGTCACTATGGTGATTTCTGAACTCCATTCTTCTCCTCTTTCATCCCTCTCTTGCTTTAGCTAGAGGTCACACATTTTAAACAGGGTTTTGTGCCTTCATAAAGCCAGCATGCTTTTCCCTACAGTGACAGCTAAGAATGGCAACTTCAATACAGGTTTTGAAAAGTGTCGGGAAAGCCTTAAATGTGGTTTCCTCAAAGGCCCACAGCTGTTAAGGAGCCTTCACTATAAAGTGAAAGTGTGTGTCTGCCACAGGTTGTAATGTTGGTCCCTGGAGGTCTTTGTATCAGACTGTCACTCACCCACAGTCTAACAGTGTGGTTGTACTACAGGAGGCATGTTCACTCCTGTGGCTATAAACTCAGATTGGGCAACAGTTAATTTCAGTGATACCTCAAATAAGGTTTCATCATTTTTCATTAGTTAACCCATTGATTTCCTGCTGCTTCACAGGTCCAGGTTCTGCTCATTTAATGCATTCATTATTATTCAAAAGGAGATATTGTTATATGGTGGCAGGAAGAACTGAAAAATGTGATGGGAATAATAATCTAGTCCATATTATCCTGACTGCTTTTTCATCACACTTTTATTATTATGAAACGGGTATTAAATTGAGTTATTTGTGGTATTACAACTTTTAACTCACCACATTTATTTGTCTTCTCTGCCAGCTGGACTATAAAGTCAAGATCAGGCCCATGTCTCCTATTTCCTTTGACCTTTACTTTACATTCGGGGATGCTCCCTGTAGTAACTTAGTAACAGTGACACATTGTTTCATACTGATGTTATTTTTCATAAGAGATGAGCCTAGATCTTCCTGTTGCCTTGGTTGTGTCCGGTTTGTTACCTGTGTTCAGATGTGGCATTGGGGTGATGACTTACTACCACAGGGAAGCACCTAACTTATCTCATGAGTTCATGTGTGTTGTCTTTATTTTCAAAGCCACTCAGCCAATCTAAACATCCTCCAAACATGCAGTAATAATTCCCTTTCTGTAGAAGTAAGGAAGCTGTTTGTTGTCTGTGTAAAATGAGCAACATCTGGACAACTAAACATGTGGAAGTATTACATTTCAAACAGGAGAGAGCAATTATTCATAATGAAGTGATCAAAAGGGTGAGAATGACATTAGAGCATCAGACCCCATTGTGTTGTCATATTAAACCATGAGGAGAACAGGAAACCCTCCTAAGGAGTCTAGACACTGGTGGTGATGAGGAGAGGACTTCTGATGAGCTCAACCTGGGCAATGGATTTGATGAGAGGTGACGATTCCACCTAAAATGACAGAAGAAATCTAAAGCAGCAGCAACTTGATTGGCTGATGGAGATCGTGGCAAAATCTTGTTTGGTGTAACAAAAAAAGAGTAAATGTCCACAATCAACTGCTAGTGAAGCTGGAGGAATGAGAGAGACAGAGAGAAATATGTGAATGAATGAAACATAAAGCTCTAGCACTGAGCTTTATTACAATGTCCCTCAGAATTTAGTTCAGAGTTGTCAATGACGTTGCAGATCTGAGCGAAGATGACAATCATTCCAGGTAAAAAGTATGAGCTGATAGTGGGAATAAATATGACTTCTAATTTTGTGAGAAGAACCTTATGATTGCTCCAGAGCAACCAGCCATGGAGCTCAATGGTCATTAACATCGTTGTGATCATTTTGTTTAAGAGGGTTTGTTTTTGTAATTCTTTTCTAAAATATATATTTTTTGCTTCTACAAGTTGATTGACAGGTGTGGGAGTGGTAAAGAAAGACCAGGAGAGAGCAATTGTTCAGCTGGTTTCCTCTCTGACAAAGAGCTACAGCACGTACTCACTAAGTACTGACTGACATTTTCACTGTTGGGATTGTACATTTATTTTGAGTACTCATGAAGTGGAGCGATGCTGTTTATTTGGTTATGCAGAATGAGAGAAAATAAACATAGTGCGGGCACATTAATCAAAGACACAACTCTTGCTTTTCACTTCCATTGTCCCAGAACCTACAGCAGCAGAGCTCACATTGTGACATGGCAACTCAGGACATTTTGATGTTTGAATATATGCTATCACTATCTGCTGAGAAGTCACAGTACAGTGGGGGAACTTTACAGACATTTGATCCTGGATATAGCCGGTACATCACTTTCACACAGTGACTGAAAAAGTTAAGAACACTTTAAACTTAAAGGCAACACATTTAACAAATGGAATTTAAAAAGTATGAAACATTTCTTAAGTTTCAAAAGCAGAATATTTGCTTTTGATTTTGACCAAAATTGAATTTTCACAAGTTGGGCTGGCCTATAAACTTACACTCTCAAAACTTTTCAAGTTAACGCAACTGAAATCAATAGGTTGAAGTATTTATTTAAATGTACAGTTTCTATTTATAGGCAAAGTTGCAATTCTGCTCTTTCTGATTAGTCAAACCCTGCATCTTCCAAATCACATTTATATACTATTTGTTTTACCAGTTATGTTTTCAAAGAAATGTAATTGCTCCATGCATCGTTTCACAGGCAGCGTCTGTTGAGTAGAAAGTGACTCGCTGTTGTTGGCGTTTCACTGCAGCACTTTGACACTGGAGCTGTGGATTGGCCTCCTCAGCCCTGGTTGTGCTTGAGTTTAGCTACATTGGTTAAGATTGTTGTTTCAGTTTAACAATAAAGTAAACGCATGTTGTCTTACATGCCTAGTGTTCCGTACCACCATCTTGCCCTGACCCTAACCAAGAGCTGAGACGACATATGAAACATGTTGACATGGTTTACTCATACAAGCAAATATTGTAGAAAAACAAATCAAATATTTTGTCAGTGAACATATACATTCATTAAAAATGTTTCCTCATTGTGTTGACCAAAGAATACTTGGTAACACTTTATATAATAACTACACGCTATGAAGCATTAGTTAAGTATGAGTAAACACTTAATTAATCATTTATAAAGCATTGTTCCTACATTAACACTCATTAGTATGCAATTCATAACAGTTCTAAATGTTTAATTATTGATTAATAAGCTCGTCTATTATGTGTTTCATGATTGTGTTTTCATCCTTTATTAATGATGGATTCCCCATTTGTAAATTAAGTATTATATATATATAAAAAACCAATTATTAAGGAGTTGTAGATGATTAATAACATCATTTATAAAGTGTAATTAAATGATTAAGAACTTATTTAGATGTACATTATTCATGCATATATATATATATATAATGATTTAGATATGCACTAATGGTTAGGGACTACTAATATATGCTTTATAAACGCGTATTAATACTGAAATTCATGATTAATTCAGGTAGTTACTAGTCATCAGTTAAGTATTCTGAACTTAAGAAGACACGTGAACAGAACTTTATGACTTTATAGTAGACAGTTAAAGGTCAAGACACACGCTGTTGCTACAACTTCATTTTATACTTTATGTTTCTAAGTCAAACCACAATTTATGCTAAATAATATAGGTCGGTAATTTTACAGTGTACACCTCCTGAGCCACTTCATCGTCAGAGTGAAGCTCAGAAACCTTTTTTTGAGCCAAATGTATTTAAAAAGTGAACTTTTAAAAGTGCAGAATTCAAAGCGGGGTCCAGTGAAGTCAACAATGGGTTTGTGGGTCTTTGGATGATGATGTGAATGTGTTTTAGAAGTGCAGCTGAGACGCAGGCCGGGCCAGACATTCAGCACTTTACACCCCATCACAGACATCCAAACGTTTTCTGTGGAGAAAAGAGTCTTCTGTGAAAAATCAGGTGACAACAGATGTTCTGTCTGTTTGTGTTGAGCGCGGTGAAGACAGATGAGCGTGTCTTGAAACACCTTACAGACACAAAGATCCCATTTGATTTCAACGCGACTGATTTTTTCTTTAAATATCTGAATTCATTGGAACACATCGAGGCTAGTAACATTTCTCCTCTCTCTGGCTGGCCTGCCTCGGAGGACTCTCAACATAAGAATGTTATACACAACATTCTTCCACGTACAACTATGTGCATGTTGTTCTTTATAATTTTGGCTTCAGAAGGGGAAAGCAGAGCCAGAAACTCGAGCATTACTTGGAGTAATGAAGTTGTTGAAATGCTGTATTTCAAGCAGGGCCTTTGAAATATTTTGCACCCTTACATGCAGATCTAAACATCGTTTTTTATCTATTTATTTTGCTGTATAAAAGTTTAGTATAATAATATCTGTAGTATTCATATATTTCCTGACAATCGGCTGAATTAGCAAATGTTAGTAGGATATTTCTTACACAAAATTTAGAGAGTCGTGTATTAATGTGAAGGACAGTTTCAAGTGGAGCGGCGATGAAAATGTGTGTGTGCTTTATAGGGTTCTCACAGCAGAACAAGAAGCAGCAGATCAGACTCGTTTGCTAATTAGCAGCCAATTAGAAAGCTGAGGTTTCAGCGTGACGCCCCACTGTTTGTTTCCTGCTGGTCAGTGTGCAGCACCCGTAAGACCCCGCACCAGTATTCATGGCTATGCTGTGGATCGCTGCTCACTGGCCCTGTAAACACAGAGGGTCTTCACATGACACACACACACACGCACACACACACACACACGCACGCACACACACACACACACACACACACACACACACACACACACACACACACACACACAGAGGAGTGCTTAGTGGCTTAATATGCTTCAAATGAGATAAAGCCAACAGGAAAGCTTAGATTTAACATATTCCAATAAGACTGGTGTTATATGATCTGGTCGGTTTACTTGTGTTTTCTCTTGTCATATTTGTAAGTAACACTGATTAGAACATAATCAGATTATTATATAATCATCAAAATAATAACCTTTAGTCAACCCTTTGTTTTTTAAACTTCTGAACCGTAACATAATTTAAAAAGTGCACCAGTATTAAAGGACATATATAAACAGTCAGCGTGGTTACAACAAGTGAAACATCTGAGGGGCAATGCTGTCATTTATACCACTTCATACCAGCTGTTAAACATGCATACATGTTCATATTGGAACGTGTTTGGTTTAGTGAGTTTAACAAACTGAATTTATTCATGTTCATCTTCGTTTTAATTGAACATGTCATATAGTATGTTTGGTTGCACCTGCTTAAAGGAACACTTTACCCCCAAAACCACCATTTGTATATCAATGACTCCCTCCATACCTTGAGCTCAACGTGGAATCCAACAACTGAGGGGCCTCTTTAACTGCAGCACAACTATATGGAAACATCTGTTTTTAAACTCACACAACTGGTGCAGTATGATAAAGTCCCATGCATGCATGCTCATCTCTTCCCAAATACATGCATCTTTGCTAAAACAGGCTAAACAGACTTGGACGAGTAATGCGCCTACAGTGCGGAAGTGTTTTAAATAATAAGGTTTGAGCGGATATGCATGTGTGAAGTACAGAGCATACAACTGATAAATGAGACTATTATTCTGCATGAGTTGAGTGGGAGTTTCTAAATATAAAAACTACGTTTTGTTCAATAATGAAAGGGAACACGGGTTGAGTAGCTGATGTAGGAATGGTCATATTTTTGGGTGAAGTATTACTTTACTATATATTCTTCACATGATATGAGCTGCCTGTTAGGGACTGTCGGTGGGATTGATCTTAGTTAGGAGTTACTGCAGTAATCAAAGTTAAACAGTGTGGGCAGCATCGACACACACAGGCTGTGGGGCTAATACCTATGAACCAGTCACATTCATGTGCACTACTACTAGAGAAACAGACATATTTAAAGGGGAACGTCAGAGTCTCTTAAAGGTGTTGGGGAGTACGACTGCATGTGAACAAAGTTGTATGTAAACCTTGTAAGCCTTTAGTGTCTCCAGACGGAGCTGAGAGTTAAGAGGTGGTCCTACCAGACCTCTCTCGACTCCTGATCTCTGCTTCAGGACTCTACCAGCATAACGCACCACAATCACCAACTGAGCTGTTGGGGGTTGAGTTGCACTGTGGGTAATGTAGGCGCCGGGTTTTCATAAGAAAGAAGAATGCATGGAATAAAAATCTGCTTCATTGATTTGTTCACATTATTGTGATTCAGGTGAGATTTATCTTGCAACGAGCATTATGTGTTATTGCTCGAAGATGAGGGCTGCACTTTTTAGTAAACTGAGTTCTGCGTATATTGTTATAAAAAGACTGAGATGTGTTTTAGGGGGAACCTTGGGTGCCAGATCTTATTTGTGGAGTTTTAACAGCAGATAATGTATCTTAAAATTTTATTTTGGTGTTTTGTCTTTTTGGTGTCAGGTGGCTGCACACTCGTATGTGCAAGACACAAGTAACACCAATATGTTTTGTGCAAATAAATAAGAATCCAATGTAACCTCAGAAAGATTCCTCTTTTGTAAAAGCTGGTAACTTCTCATCATAGAACGGTGGTTACTTCTCAATGCGTTTATTCTCTCAGACCAGTAAAACACAACAGTGAAATTTCTTTCTGACATCTTAGATATCGTCGCCACATCTCATCACATCTCCGTACGGCCAGATTACAGCTTTTCACAGCTTCATGTGATCGTCTTTTCCTTCCTCCCTTTCTTCTCTTCTCCCCCCCCCCCCCCCCCCCCCCCCCCCCCCCCCCCTTCCCCCTCAGGCC
Source organism: Anarhichas minor (assembly GCF_050575085.1). Lineage (NCBI taxonomy): Eukaryota > Metazoa > Chordata > Actinopteri > Perciformes > Anarhichadidae > Anarhichas > Anarhichas minor. The sequence continues at coordinate 4,044,369 of NW_027466463.1, read as the reverse complement.
CTTGGAGGGCTTATTTGGGTGCTGCTTCCCAAGAGGGCCCATCCAAGCTGCATCAAATTCCGCTGGCGCTGGCTTTGCTTGTCTTGGAAATACAACAGAAATCACAAAGGAAAAGAGCAAAGGAGATAAGATGTTACACGCGTCAGAGCCCTCCTTTTATTTTCCAAATAGCAAGAGCTCATTAAACACGTGACAGCGTGTCAGGCCCTCCTTTGTTTTTATGGGTTTCTTTCATGGAATCAGGTCTCTCCTCACACCCTGCAACTTCAATGCACAGAAATGAGTCTCCTATTCTCTGGGATGGCTGTCCTCCTCAGGATGGTGTCACTTCTCTATAACGGTCTCTGTCTGTTGGCGAGATAGAGGCACACAGTGTAAAACAAAGAGGAAAGAAGCACATATTTTACAGTTTGCGAATCTTTGAGCCTTGCCAATTAGACACAACACAATTACCATATTAGTCCTCATGATCTGCACTCATCACAAATAGATATTTTTCAAGCTCTCTTTTCAGAGTACAGCTATTTATTATATTATACAATTGAAACAGCAGGCTTCAATTTAGATGACATCATTCATTTGAAATTCCTACTGCACTTATCTGCATTAGATCTCTGTAAACACTCAGTGATGCAGAATTATTTCCTCTTGAATAAATATAACAAAGTGATGAAGTCTATGAGGTTTGTATTTTGAACTATTTGGATATGTGAAGGCATGCACTAAATACTGAACAGCCATCAAGACACACACTCTTCTCCACCGAACACGTCTTTGACAAAAGACATTGTCTCCATGTTTCTCTTACAGTCTGTGCTTTTATAAAACAGTGAAAGTACACAGGCTTCATTGATCTGGAACCTCAGGGATGGAAAAGAAACTCTCTTGGCTGTCTGTCCTTGTGTTTTGAAGCTGAAGTGATACCTATTAAACATGAGCAGCATTTAGTTAGTCTCCGTGTCTGAGGCCAGCACAGGCTCAGATCTCAGAGACACGCTGCGCTACGGGACCCAGACCCATCAATTATTTGTTTCCTCATTTGGAGGTATACGTACATCTATTCATGACCTCCTGGAAAATAGCACATTTGGCAAAAAAATTAATAAAAAATAAAAAAATCCACACATGGCCCTCGTCAAGCAGCTACACAGAGTGGCGTCGGGGCGAGGCGCTCCTGCAGCGTGTCATGTTTGAATGTTTGGGTGGAGGAATGTCCTGGTGTGGATCTCTTCTGCTCCCTGTGTCTGCTGCTCCACTTATGATAAAAGGTCACAGTGGACTGATGGGACACTTAAATAAAATGCTTTGTCATAGCACAGGTTGTCACGCTACTTTCCAACTGCACGGGAATGGGTCTGCATTGAGAAACATCAATGTATCATTGTCAAATTCATTGATTCATTCATCTTATATGATTCATTATTCATTATATCATGGTATCATGGTATCATGGTATCATGGTGATGTTCGGTTGACCAAAGCATTTCACTTTTTCATTGTAGATGCAAGACTAGATGCGGTCCCTGTGGACAAAAGCAGTTGTGTTTGTGAACAGCAGATTCCCTTTAGAAAACCTCTCATTTTACTGCAGCAGGGTTTGCCCTGCTCTGTCCCGGTTCTGGTTCTCCCGTGCCTTCCTTCCCTCCAGCAGGCCCAGTAATATGGCCTGGTTCTCCAGCAGCGTGGTTTTGGTGTTGGCTCCCAGCTGGGACAGCGGAGCAGCGAGGCGAAGCTCAGTCAATGCTCCAAATGCAGGTCGAAGGTGGTGGGCTGGAGTCTCTGGAGTTTCTGGTGAACCTGCATGATTTCATTTTTTTTCCCGTAGAATCTGACCCAATGGCACCGATGACAAGCAATAAGAATAATTATATAGAAATAGCCTCTTCTTTCTTCTTTATTTATAGATCATGTAGAGGCATCGGTAAATTGAGACTCTTTCATAACCAGTTTAAAAGTCCTCACAGTATCTATACATCATGTTCTGCACACATTCAATTTTCTCTCTTTCATGCATTGAATGGCGCGCCTCCTTTTATTTTAGCTGTGTCAAATGTCACTGTTGTGATCGGACATTACACCAGTAGTATTTGCACTGGCTCTTGAAATGAAAAGATATTTATTTTCATAGCTTGTCCATCAATTCAATGCCGGGATCTGGAAAGTCAGCAACATCATCAAAAATAAGTTGGATGTGGCATGAAATACAAGTAGTCAGAAAATCAGAACGAAGCCCAAGTTTAGCCAAACTGTGGAAGAGAGGAAACAAACGGAATGGTGAGATTATTATCCAAACTGTCCCTGGTGAACATTCATCACAGTTAACACACTATTCTGGTTCCACTTTGACCTTTCACACTGCCATGGTATTGCAATGAGTGCTTTTGGGTGCACTCACTGTTGGCTCTTACACCAAATAAAGTAATTGCTAGAAATTATGGCCAAAAGCCTAAAATGACATTGGCTGCTGTGTGTCTTACAGTACCCTCTTTTTATTCCATTTATTTTAGATATCCAGGGGAATGCTTATGTTCTTGTATTCATGCAAATTCATCGAAAGTGGGCTAAACAGCTAAAGTGTACTCAACAGATGCATGTCGCAGCTATTAAAACTATTTAACTGATCATTTTACTGAACTATTTTTCATGATGCACATTTCAGGGTTGATCCCAAAACGAACCTTTTATGAGTAAAGCATTAGTATGAACATTGGTGGGGAAATGAGGTTGTCTTCTGAGAGCCATGTAAAAGCAATGAGGTAATGGCTGCTGAGCTCTGGTGGAGTTGTCAGGTCTCATTCTGGAGCTCACATCTTAACATGAGAGGACGCAAGCAGGCGGCAAATGTGTTCGCTGCCACTCATAACTGTCACCCCAGCGCTGCCGTTTCCTGGACCACTTCAGTTTGTTTTCTCCACTAAATGCATTTCAGAGGAGCGTTACATCATCGCCCAGTGCCTCGCGGAATCTGCACGACACGCGCTTCATGTTGTAGAAGTGATTGAATGAAAGCACCGAGGTCACAGAGACATTTCAGACTAGTGTGGATAAGTGGATTTCAAAAATGGTCACTAAAGAGACAAACCTGCATTCTCTGCTACCATGGTTGTCATAAGAAATTCACATTTGGTGAAGTGTCTGCGTTATAGACTACAGTTGACATGAAGCAGATGTTTACCTTATGTCTGGGATTTTATTTCTTTCCATTCTCAAAGGTAGTATATGAGCTGCACATGAAATACTTCACCCCACTATCAGGCAAGATGTAGCAATGCTCTGCAAACACAAGAGGAGCTTTAGGAGGACGACTTCAGTGTTAAGGCTCTGAAGCGGTTAGCAGTCTGTGTTTATGTGCGTGTGTATGTGTGCTATTAATGGCGATTACTCACTCATTTACTATTTGATTTCATAATCAAAAATTCACTCATGAAATACGGATGTTTTTCAATGGTAACCCCATCTCTATGTTGTCCGATGGTACTTTCATTTCTGTCCCTTAACCCCGACTGTTTTCCTTCAGCAACAAAGCTGCTGGGATCATTACTCAGAATACTTTTTGACTCCCAAGCACCTAGTGTAATGTAAATATTGCTTCTGAGGGATGTGGCTTCCTAGAACTGACTGGAGACGTACAGTATTAATAACAAATTCACGATGAGTTAAAATAACAGATCGATGATGTGTTGTCTGCTCTCATACTCCGGTCACAGAGTGCATGTGGAGCATTTGGGGCTTTTTCCCTTCCAAACACAAACAAAACATCGATCACTTTTACTTCAAATGAAGTCTCATGAACACAAACAACTTTATTTGAATACCAAAATAGTGTTATTATCATTCCTGAAGTAATACAAATGTTAAATGAAATATCCTGTGTCTGTGAATATGACAGTTGACATGTTTTGGCTAGTGGTGCACTTTCTAAAATATTAGCTCAAAGAGACAAAAACTAAAGCTTTATTTTAAGTGACAAGACCTCTGACTCTTTAGATACAGAGCAATATAATAATATCAAGCAACGACGAAGACCTGTATGCGGTTTGTTTATTTCAAATGTTTATTATAGATCAATGACTCAATGTCTTACAAGAGGTATGTCCTATGTCAGTAAAAAGACTTACCTACCAAATCAATTCACAAATAGAGATTCATATTGTTTTCTTCACATTGGCTCCACTGACAGACGACCAAAGGCTTGAGAGGAGACAGAGCAAGCTTTTAGTAGTATATTAATAAACAGAGGAATTAAACTTGTTTCACGTGTTGAGCCCATTTACTACAAATAATGTAGTGCTGTACATTTTACTTTAAACAGTATTTCCATTTATAAATTCTCACTTAGCTTTAGTGGTGTCGTCTTGCAGACAGTGTTGGTGTTATTTGTCCAGGTTATGAGATTCCTGCACTGTAACACACAGTACAATGTGTGGAAATGAATCAAAACGGTTTACACGTCTGGATACCACCAACTATATTTGTTGTTTTTGTCACCAGCATAATATTCAACTCAACTATTTCGAATGGATATTAATATACTTTATTTAATCAGGAAGTCACATTGAGATCAAGGTCTCATCTACAAGTGAGACCTGAGTACAAAACAAATGCATAAATAAATACACAAATAAAAACTACATAAAAATATATAAATAAAAAAGCAAATTTTAGAAATACATATTGACAACATTACAAGTTAGAAATTGAAGCTTTCTGAAATATCCACCCTATCGCAACTAAAATCAATATAACTGTCAAGGTTAAGGTAAAAATGGTAGCAGGGGATGGACCCAAACACAGAGATGGGGGAACAGATGGATAATCAACGATGATTTTAATAATCAAGAAAATGTTCAAAACAAAACTTGCAGACCAAGTGAATCAAAAAAATGTAGAACAAAGAATCCAAGAAAAAAACAATCGGCAAAACATGATCAGGTAAATTAGGAAAAGCCCAAAGGGATACAAGAACCTCTAACCAGGTTGTTGGTTTGCCCTATAGATATCAGTGTGTCAATTTTCAGTCTACTCTGTAATTTATTCCAGACAAATAAATATCCGAAGGCTGTATTTCCAAGATTAGTTGTTACTACAGGGGAATATAATGTAAGCATGCCCTGAGAACAAGTGTAAAGAGTATAATGTCTTACACACAGGAGTGACAATAAATAAGGTGGTACTTTTTGAAGTAGTACTTTATAGATGAATCAATGAAAGTGTTGATCTCCCCTGACAGAGAGGGAGGGCCAGCCCACCTTCTGATACAAGACAGTGATGGGTCCCATCTGTATATCATATCTATTTAAAAAAACAAGCTGCATCCTGAATATGTTTGCTGAGCTTTATAAACAATTATCATCTGCATTCAAATTCAATTCAATTTATTTTGGATAGCCCAAAAGCGAAAATCACAAATTTGCCTCAGAGGGCTTTACAATCTGTTCACATACGGAATCCTCTGTTCCAGGACCCTCACATCGGAACAGGAAACCCCCATCCCCACCCCAAAAAAGGAAGAAACTTCAGGGAGAGCAACAGGGGTGGGATCCCTCTATCAGGATAGATAGAAGTGTGATAGATGTCATGTGAACAGAATGAACAACATAACAGAGTTATAACACATTCAATACATATGATACATATGATTCATATAATGAGAGTAGTAAGCAGAATAATGATGGAGAAATTACAACTACTAGTAATAACAGAAGCAGCGGATATAAGAATAATAATGATAATAACAGCAGTAATGGTATCGGTAATAGTAATGTGACTAATAATAATAATGATGTAGCAGTGGGTGTCAGCAGGACCACAGCAGGAGGAAGGACCAGGGTCCAGATATAACCACGATCCATGGAAACCTGTGAGGAGAGAAAGCACAAAGACTCCGGTGAATAAGTTAGTAATGTGCATTAATGGGACATGAATTCATACAGAAGGAGAGAGAGAAGAGGAGAGAGGAGCTCAGTGTATCCTAGGAAGTCCCCCGGCAGTCTAGGCCTATAGCAGCACATCTAGGGGCTGGTCCAAGGCAAACCTGAGCCAGCCCTAACTATAGACCTGAGCTAGCCTTAACTATAGACCTGAGCCAGCCCTAACTATAGACCTGAGCTAGCCCTAACCATAAACCTGAGCCAGCCCTAACCATAAACCTGAGCCAGCCTTTACCATAAACCTGAGCTAGACCTAACTATAAACCTGAGCCAGCCCTAACCATAAACCTGAGCCAGCCCTAACCATAAACCTGAGCCAGCCCTGACTATAAACCTGACCCCTGGACTGAAACGGGAAGCTGGTTCCACAGAAGAGGAGCTTGAAGGCTCTGGTTCACATCCTACGTTTTAAGACTCTAGGAATCACAAGTAACCCTGAATTCTAAGAGAGCAGCTCTCTAGTGGGGTAATATGGTACTATAAGCTCCTGAAGATATGATGGTGCCTGACCAATTAGGGCTCTGTAGGTGAGGAGAATGAATTTAAATTATATTCTTGATTTTACAGGGAGCCAGTGCAGAGAAGCTAATACAGCAGTAATATGATCTCTTTTCTTAGTTTTTGTTGGTACACAGGCTGCAGCATTCTGGATCAACTGGAGAGATTTAAGAGACTTATTAGAGCAGCCTGATAATAAAGAATTGCAGTAATCTAGTAGAAGTAACAAATGCATGAACTCATTTTTCTGAATCACTTTGAGACAGGATGTGCCTGATTTTTGAAACATTACGTAGGTGAAATAGTCCTTGAAGTTTGTTTTATGTGGGAGTTAAAAGACATATCCTGATCAAAGATAACTCCGAGAGTCTTTACGGTGCTGCTGGAGGCCAGCGCAATGCCATCTAGAGAAACTATATCATTAGATAACTGATTTCGGGGGTGTTCTGGGTCTAATAGAATAACTTTAGTTTTGTCTGAGTTTAACATCAGAAAGTTGCAGGTCATTCAGGTTTTTATCTCCTTAAGACATGTTTGCAGTTTAGCGAGCTGGTTGGTTTCATCTGGCTTGATCGAAATATATAATTGAGTGTCATCTGCATAACAATGAAAGTTTATGAAAGTTCATGAAAGTTTTCTGATAATATTGCCTAAAGGAAGCATATATAAGGTGAATAAGATTGGTCGAAGCACAGAATCTTCTGGAACTCAGTGGTGAGCCGTCAAAAAGCCTTCTCTGCTGGCTTAATTAAACAGAATCACAAAGTTATAGCTATTTTATAATTTAATATTTTTTCACAAATACACTACATGTATTATAATTATTTTTCCCATTATCTTATTTTCTGATTGCACAGCAACTGTCTTCCTCAGTTGCTCTGCTTCCAGTGCAGCTTGTTTTAAGTAGAGCTTTTATCCAATCAGATCTCACCTCTGTGTCTCTAGGTAAGAAGAGAGGCCCGAGGCCCGCTAGGTAGACTTTGCAGATTAAAGTGAATGGGGACGATATTGTTGATTGTCATAGTCTTCAACTAATCAGATCTTTAGTTTGACATGTTGGGCGTATTCTTTGACGTGTCAGAGCTACCGAGGTAGTCTACAAGTACGTCAGCATTAACGTGCGGCTGGCTCAGCATTAATGTGCGGTGTGATTGGTCAGTGGGCCAGCGTGACTGTTTTGACGCTGAAGCAGCTAGCAGAAGTTAGTAGTAGTAGTTCAAGTTCAAGTTGAAAGATATGTAAGAAGTTATAACATTGACATGACATTTTAAATTATGAATTTTTTTGCATTTTGCTTGGTGTAGGTTCTTTTTTTTTTTTACCTAGCTTTGTTTTTTTAACACTCAATGGCTGAAGGAGGAGAAACAGATTTCTCAAGAAGGACATTTACAGAAAAGCTGGACATCGTAAGAAAGGGTCGGCCAACCCCACAGCAAGCAGCCCTGACCCAGCCAGGATTTGTACGAACGGTATTCCTGGCTGACAGCGTCGGAGAAGCGTACATGTTCTGGCTAAGAATGCGTTTTATTTGCGACTGAGCGTCTTGGTGTTTGGAGCTGTTTGGAGCTACGCTACGCTAACCTGAGAAGGCTAACCAAGGCAGCAACACGACAGGACACTTACAAGCTACGGTGCTTTTGAAAACTTTTGCTGAGACCCGAGTGGATCTACAACTCAACAAACACGTTTTTGTTAACAAAGAAAGGATTATTATTGGTTATTGACTCGAGATTCAAGGATCTCTGAGAAGCAGGGCAGTTTTAAAATTGGCTATGTTCGACAGACTTATCTCCACCTTTATGAAGAGGCATCATAAAGATGGTGCTTTCCAGACCTTCGGGATGATCCAGTGTAAGTACTTAGTTTGAAGACATGAGTTAAGCAGTCAGTAATTAAGGGAGCAGAGATTTTCAGAAAAAATTGTCAAAATGATCTGCTGTTGCTTTTTTGGTATTGATTGTTTTAAAAGCCTCAGCAGACGGAGAGGAAACAGATTGTGAACAAACAGAGAGAGAGGTAATGTTTGAAGGCCCTGCCTTGTTAAGTGGCTTCTGGTTAGTAGACCCTGAGCAGACTAATTCGAAAATGTACCTTGATCTTTACCTTGAGTTGGTTGCGGGCCCGGTGCATCGCATAGAGATGCTAAACAGTGCCTCCATGCGTCAGTATCAGATGCTGAGGAGCACTGACCAAGCTGCGATATCTGACACGTTGGGCGAGAGAAGGGGTTGTCATAACAGACCGAGAGAAGGGGTTGTCATAACAGACCGACTATGCCTAAAGTGTTATATAACTGGTTAGTTAAAGGCCAAATGCACCACTTTTCTGTCATTAAGGCAATGTGAGTGAGATAAAAGCTTTTTAGAACGGTCACTTCGTAAGAGCCTTTTCCTTTATAACATAGGCCTGACCTAACTGTTTGCAGTGGAAATTGCGTCTTCCTTTCCAATCCGGATTAGTCCGATTCTACATGGTGACACACGGCAGGACAAAAGCAAGGTAAACACACAGTAGCCTCTTAGCTTGCAGCCTGACAGTATGAATTGTCAACAGAGTTTTTTTGAGATGGGACACTAAAGGAAGCTGGGGAATGCATGGAAATGCTTGAATGGAAAGTGGCAGAGTGGATTCCAGGGAGGTCCGTGGCTGTTTTGCTGCTGATGGGTATGGTGCGTTAAAGCTTGTCACACAAAGCCCAGCAGAAGTACACTCTCTGTAAACTTTCCGGGAGCTTTTTAAACACTGAGAGTGCCAGCCTACCCAACCAGAGACGGAGCAGGAGGCACAGCCAAAATGTCCCAGTCGCACACCCCTGGTCCACACACACTCAGAGTACGGCTCCTTTGTATTTATATTGCCTTATGTATTTAGATTACATGGCTTCTTTGTATTGAGCAGGTTAAACACACAGGCCATTATTCATGTTGCCAGGCAGGGAGCCTGTTCAGCAGCATGGAGGAGCAGTGATGTCACAGAGGTTATTGCAGGATAGGTAGAGTGTTGGAACATTCCCAACTCACCAGCAAACACAGCCACTTGTACAACAATTAGATACATATAGAATCAAAGCTTAGTGATTAATTCTTGCAGAGCTGACAACTTGACAATGATACTGATACAGGGCTTCACACAGAACCCTGGAATCACAGCACCCAGCCCTCATGGTCAAACCTGGTAGTATTACCTTTTCTATAGATGTATTCTGTGAAGCCTGAGCACAAAACAGCCTTCCATTAACTTTATACAGCTTCCTTTTTCTGTTTATCCAGACTTATCCAGAGAAAGGACAAAGCATAGTCAGCTACATAGCAGGTGCAACATGCATCCATCACCGTAAATGGAACAAAACATCCCTAAGGCAGTGAACACATATATGTAATAAACATAAACAGCCCCATGATTAGAAATAGGGGACCTTTCCACCGAGCTAACCAACACTCCAAAAGTTAGAGATATTTTATCATATATGACATAAAGCTGGATCAGGCTAATGTAACTACTGAAAATATTATTAAATACATCTTTTTTTAAATGGACGAATCAACTAATGTTTGCATGGTGTGATCCTCACTTTTATTGCATTGCTGTTAATCTTTAGGACTGTTGAACTGTAAAGTGCGGGCTGTGCAAATTAAATGATATGTCATGCACAAATAATAATCAAACATGATATAAAGATTAATTTACATTTGTCGAGGTCCAGACATCAGAACACTGTGTTAACTGATGCTGACCGAAGTTCCAGTTTCAGGATGATAACTCTGTTCCCTTGAAAATTATCAGTTTGGCCAAGAAACGTAAATTCTGTCAAGGGTTTCCTGCACAATCCCCAAAGCTCTTTAAGTTGGTCCTCTGTGTTCCTGTGAGTTGGATCAGTTTTAGCCCAGTTCAGACAAGGCCATGGTCACTTCTCCTCGTTTCCATTTTTCACCTTGTAGTTTAACAGTCTTTCTCTCTTGGTTTGTGAAAGACAAAGAATGTGATGAATTGTAATTGCACTTTCCTTTGCTACCTTTTTTTATGACAATAAGATGTTTAGACTTGCACATTGTTTGATTGTAAATCCTCTCTCAACATGGAGGACGTACAGAGTGAGGTCTGATGCTCACAGGGTGAACAGAAGACCATTTAACTCACTGCATGTCTGCCTCTGTGTGTCTTGGTGAGTGTGCCAGTATTGATATTTGGCATATTTAGACCTTTGACCTCCTCAGGTTGCCTTCCCCTGGAGCTCCGCTGGGTGCTGTAATCTTTCGGCACCAGGGTGAGAGGGACACGGAGGGGAATCTGCTTAGGGCTCTTAATGTTGAAGTAATATTTCCTTATCCACCACGTGCTAACACCTTTGAAGTATTTGGTGAGTTCTGAGGAGCAGACATGGAAGATGATGTATTCATAGAGTGTGTTTTTCCTAACACATCTGGTGAACTGTAAAATACTAACGGATCCTCTTCTGTGGAATATCTTAATCTCTCTTGGCATGTATGACCAGACAAGACACCACGCAAGACCCTGCTGCTGCACACTATTCCAGCTCATTTCTGTTGGATGTGTGTGCAAGTGGGTCTGGGACATCTTCCACTATTTTCACTGTGAAAAGCGTTGATGAAACGCCTGTGGCTCGATTCCTCATGTGATTGATGTGGATAAAGGCCGTCAAGCTAAACAGTTTGAAGGAGGGGAATACTAGAAGCCCAGCTGCATTGACAGGAGCAGAAACATCGGGCTGACTGCAGCTCCTCACTTACCCTCTCATACTAATCACTAAATTCACACACTTACTGCAGCCATTTGACAGAAGTTTGGAAGATGTGTTGGAGCCACAATACGCTAGATTTTCAAGTAAAAATAAACAAATGATCTGTCTGGATCTTAAAGTACCTCTGCAACAAAGACATATACATCACCAAACTGAGACCCTGCAGACATGCTGTGTTTGCACAATGTGTTCCTGGTGTCTGATTTGGACAACATCCAGCTCAAATACACAACAAGAAAGCATGATGTGTGTAGTTTACCAATGTCATATGGAATTCTATGCATTAAAATGCTTCAAACAGCATTTGCTGCAAGATTTTCTTTAGATGCTTTTTTGTCTTTTCAGCCAAACTGTTGGATGCTGAAAGTGAAAATCTCATTCATATTCTAAATGGAGGATTTTGATTGTAAGCCACAATGTTGTAATCATCCAAGTACTTCCCCGAGCTATGCTGCACTACACTACCCACAATCCGGAAGTGCAAAAGCGGCGTGTCCGGCTGGTGGAGCTCGCTGTTACAATGGAAATGTTTACAGCACCCGCTATTGGCTAGTAAGTGGTACATGTTTGCACAGACTGGACCAACATGGCGGTTTGTTTGGAAACTGTCTCTTATATTACGAAAATAGTTCACCGAAATTTATTTCTGACAACTTCTGAGTAGAGAAATTAGCAACACTGTTTACTTAAAACCTCTTAAACCCGAGGGTCCCCAATATTGGGGACGTAGAGGGGGTACACACATGTGTACAATTCACTTTTGCGAAAGGAATACAAAAGTAAAAAAAAAAAAAAAAAATACCTGTGTAACAAAGAGATTCTGGGCGAAACAACCATGGGAGCCATTTTACACACTGCAAAACACAATTATACATGAACTAAGATCATATCTAGAAGAATACTACAAGTTTTACCACAAAACCACGTTTTTCTGGACAAAAAACTGCGTACTATATACTTTGTTTTGGTCTGGCATGAGAACGCGCGGAGCGATCTTGGCGGATGAGCACATGTAGCAGGGCCGTGATTCGACCCCGCGACGAATAGCGTCGTCGGAATTACTCTCTTTCAAACGTTATATATATAAGCCAACATCAGTCACATGTCACCAGCAAAAAAATTGGGTAAAAAAAACTTACGTTTTGAAGATGAAAAACGGATTTATTCCATTAAATTTTCGAGCAGCTGCTTCCTGCTTCTCTCCCCTCCCCTCTGCAAGTGAAATCAATGCGCTGCAAGGCTGAACGAGAAAATGCCAGGGTATTCAGCAAGGTGGACTAAACCAAGTAGAGAGGGGGGTTCGCCCTGCATTTTGCGATTTCTAGTCAGTAAACAGACCCAGATACGATCAAACACCCCCGCATAGCTCCCGTTGGACTATCCCGCATCTAAAACGGTTTCACACGTGTAAATCGGCTGATCACAGGCCTCACCAGGGTCACATAGACACACATTATGAGGCATTTATTTTTATGATTGACAGATATGACACATCATAACTGCTCAACATTGTTGAAAATGGTGTCAAACTGCTTTATTATGATGTATTGAACACTCTTAGTGATAAAGCAAGTGAATATATAGTTAATATGTAGTTATATAGTATATAAAATGAGTATACAGCAATGCAACAGCTGGTTCCGAAAATCTATATTTTGATTTTTATGACCATTTATGCTGGCCTGCTTCACTCAATCAAAGTAAAAGATGTTGTGGGGACATGTAAAATGTGTTGTTCTATGACTGTGGCGTGGTTTTAGGCCAAGCCAGGCATTATTTTAAAAAAAAAAGTTCAAGTGCTTTTTTTCAGGTGAACCTGGAACTTTTTCAATTTGAGCTGTGCCATAAGTGTATCAGTTATTAACCAGTAACATATGCACAATATTTACACAATTCAACACATCTCACAAGTGTTACCAGTATTAAAGCCATCAAAATTATTAAAATAGACCTTGTAGTTAGAGCTTGGGACTCTCTTGAGTATGGGGATGCAATTTTTGAGCAGAGGGCTAAAAATAGGGCTAGGGTTTAAGAGGTTTTAATTAGGGCCCGAGCACCGTCAACGTCGGGCCGCGAGGACCCTATTGAAACTGTAGGAATTATTATTATTTTTCTCTCCAAAGAATCGCCTTTTTGGGGGCTTTATCATATCCGAAAACGCACCAAAGTTGGTATGCATATCAGGACTGTGGGAAAATTAGATATTTTATGGGTCCCATGCTCGAGTATGAGAAAATTGCTCGCTAGCGCCCCCTAGAATTTAGCCCCGTCATCCCGTAGGTCCGATTAACTTGAAATTTTACACACACATGCAACCGAATGAGGTCTACAAAAAAGCCCCTTGAACCCTTAAGCTCCGCCAACCAACATTTTCTGTCATTTTGAATTTAGTGAAAAACACATTTTTGCAAACTCTTCCTACACGCTCAGTCTGATTGCTTCTAAATTTGCTGTAAATCAGTATTGGATCGATATCATAAAATGTTATCAAAAGATTTTTGATATCTCATTTCGTTTAGAAGACATGGACCATTGAACTTGATAGGGCGTGGCTTTGTTTTTCAAAACTCATAACTTCAAAACCATTTAACCTATAATTGCAAAATTTGTCGCATATGTGCACATAGCATTCTGTACCCTAACATTTTCATTCCATTCAACCACTAGGGAGCGATACAACAGGAAGACAGCGTTATGTGACAAATGGAATCCGATTTACATGCAATTTCCTTGATGTGGTCTGCACTTGATGTAGAGCAACATAATGCATGTTTGCGTGTGCTATCTAGTGCAAAATAGTGGATACAGGAACTGGTGGAATATTTGAAAGAGGGGGAAGAAAATGCTACAAGCACAGTGCGTCTGATTCGATCCCCAGGCCGCTGTGTAAGGACTCATACATGGGGCGCTCGCTATACAGGTGAGCTTCTGGGGCTTCAATCTTCAAACAAAATGTATTATTTACACAAGCCTTTTGCATTACCCTTTTTCAAAAATCTTGCTTTTTTTTTTGCTCCAAATCAAATAGATTATGGTCATGATTCATCTTGTCGGTTGGCTTAGTGGCTTAGGGTTTTCTGAAACATCAATGGAGTGAATGCATGGGCAATTCAAGCCCTTTCTCACTACCAGGGCATGAAATGGCAACGCTTTGTCACGTCCCTTGGTGCCTGATGCCAATGCACAAGGCACCCTGACTGTCTGACTGTCTGTCTTATTCTTTCCAGAAGGTGCAAAGAGATCTTATCTCATTACTGTAAGTAGATACACATGTATATTTGTGGAAAATATGCACAAAGAAATGGAGCAATATTTTTAAAATGTACCATGTTTTAGGGGACTTTTCTTTTTAGATTTCACATCAACCTTTTTACTTATTTGAGTCATAAATTATACTGACCAATAAAGGCTCCGTTGTGCTGCCGTATAGAAATCCCTCAATTAATTCATTCAAACTGTTTCTAATAATTGAGAGGAGCTGTGACATTATACCAAACTCTTTAACTATACCAACGTCCCTTATGTTGATTCACAATGTGCAGTAGAAAGCGGTATTGTAGCCTTTCTTGGTTTATTTGAAACATCTGACCTTTCACATCTCTCCAACGCTCTATCTGCCATAAGTTACGGCAGCTCTGTGTATGCGTCAACTGTCACCCGCTGCTTTTAGGGGCCTTCTAGACTAAACCACATTGGTCATAAAATAGGAAAAAGTAACAGAAAATGTGAGTCTTGTTCAATGCAGTTTCAAATGAATAATCCCATGTCCTACAGTAAATCCAAGAAAGAGCTAGGGCCAAAATGGTTCAGCGATAGCGTACACCATTTCATCTTCATGTCTTATTTTAAGAGTTGCTGTTTTTTATTTTTTCCTTCCTTGTCATTTGTTTGTATTTCTGCTGATTCCTTCAATTATTACCTTCTCGAACTTTTAAGTTTGCACAGCACTGTAACGCTGTCATCGTTTATAAATCCCGTAAATGGGGGAAGAAAAAAGGCCACTGGGCTTTTTTGGAAAGTTCTTCAAAAGCCAGGCTCTGTGTTTACAGGTTGAGAAAGGGCTGGGATGTGGAGCCTGCAGTCTTTTACAACGTTGTCTTGTCTGTCACTTGACAGTTGACTGCCGTACAGCTATCCCCCCGCTTAGCAAACAGTCCTGTTATATTTTCCATTTGAAAAATCCTAGGGGTCACCAGTGTGTGTGACTGTTGGCTGAAGCCAGATGGGGGTTTTCCTATAAACAAGTGTACAGGCAGTATTTATACAGACTGTGGCACCTGACGCCATAACACTCATGACACTCTGTTTAGTGGCCAAAGTTGCCATAAGTCACTTTAGAGAATTAAGTAAATATTTTCATTATGGCCATGCCATTGTTTATTATAGAATGGCAAAAGTTCTAAATCTTGCCAAATCCTCTGTTAAAAAATAATTTAATAACAACTTGTCTAAAGTGAAGCGTCATGTACATGGAGCTGATTCCTTTTCATTATTCGCAAGTCTATTTAGTTTCAAACAAATCCAGAGACACCACCTGTTTCAACCACAGTGTGAGTAAAGGCTCAGGTTAGAGCCGAGCAATACACAAACCATATATAAATAGAGTGAAAATGTTGGCTGCATTCAGAGGAGGATACAAGCATACCTCTGGCCTGTTGAGGGGCACATTGTCTCATTCAAATACAGTATGTCACCCATCACAGATACCGGCTCATATTCCACTATGCTAAGCATTATCAGAATCAGAATCAGAATCAGAACCGTTTATTGCCAAGGAAGTTTGCACCTACAAGGAATTTGTCGTGGCGGCATCATGCTGCTGGATCAAAGCTGCAGGAGACATGAGGATGCATGGTACAGTACTGGATGCTGAAATGATTGGAGATTACCATTTGTCCTGATAATGTTGAGTAGAAGAAGGAAAGCCTTTTACGATGAAAGCATTTCAGTAAAGAGTGTTGGTCAGATTGGTGCTCATAAACAAGTCAACCTGTATTATAACAGCACTGATCTGGAAACAGCCGACTATCATTAAGCAGAAGGAATGATCAAAATGGGCTCAGCTGGAGGATCTCCCATATTGATTGCAACATAAATTCACAATCATCAGTTGGAAATCCTGGACTAACCCCATATCACAAGCCATGAACGCCTCCCGTAAAGTTGGCTGTGCTTTAGCTCGGCTGGTGGTCGCCAACAAGCCCCGGAGAGTGTGAGAGGAGCAGGAAAGAGACAAAAGGAAATAAAACATACTAGATGGGAGCCCTCAAATGAATAATTCAGTAAAGGCTAAATGTGTGAATCTTTGGCTCTAAATCTATACACATAGAAATAGAAGGTACTTCAACAGGAAATACTGCAGTCTGTATTTTTTTTGTCTCATTGCTCAATCACAGTAAAGCTGCTCATGAATGCCACAAGAAATTGTGTAGTGACTTTGTTGGAGCATAGAATACTATAATAGGAAGTTGACTACTAGTAACCAGCAGCCCACCATTGGTGCTTAATAATGTAAAATAAGTTCTTGCATATTTTTCCTAACATTGTCAAATGACAAGAAGTACTTTTTGTCTTATCGTAGTCTATAATTCAGCAACACTTAGAGTCCAACGCAACTTCTGTGGTCCACTACTGACTGGACCACATTATAGACGTCAGACGTCTGTCCCTTTATTTATTTATTGCTGTTAAGTTTCCAATCCATGTGCCAACCTGAACATCAAAGTGACAAACTAGCTTAGAAAAAGGTAGCTAGTTAGCCTTTACATGCTAACTTAAACACTCAAGTTATTGGCAGCAGTTGCAATCAGTGCTGTGGTCATCAAATATGGAGGACAAGGTCTGACAACGCTGACCCCAGAGTTGGCCAGTGGAAATGCGGTGATATCACAAACTACTTCAGTACCCTCCCACACTGATGTTGCACCAAGTGGGAGTGGCCACTGGCTTTTGAAACCCTACAGGCTAATGCTATGGCCAACATTCTATTATTTCATGTCATCTTTTTTGCAGAATTCTTCCCAAACTGACTTTGAATCCAAAAGCGAATCTGTTTTCAGTTATCATCTAAATCTTGAGCTGCTGTTAGCAAAGAACAGAACTGAATTTTAAGCTTGGGGATTGGATGTTTCTTGCCGAAATGCACCTTGGGAGTCGAAGTTAAATTTCCCCAAAAGGGTTGTACCTTCGGCTTTTTATTAAGTACCAGTTACAACACTTGTTGATCATATTGAAGAAAAATAAGCCCCTTAAATTTCTGCTTTTGGTATTTACAAATTCAATTTTACCAAATAAGTACACAAGTCAAAATAAACAGCAAAGATTTAATTCTTATCAGAAATAAATATGAACCTAAGTTCAACTTTAAAGGTTTCATAAATTACATATGCTACATATTTTGCTACATCAGTGACAAAATCTCCAACATGGCGTCTTTAAGTGTGACATCACACAAACAAGTTCTGTGAGCAATAAGTCAAACAGTGCCAGGTAATAAAGATTAACATCCCACCATGCAGAGGATATAGGAGGGTCGTAAACATCCCGAAGCAAGTGGCCGTCGGCCTTTCCAGTCACTCCTTAATCTGTGAGTCATTAGGGAGAAGGGCAGATAATACAACAAGCATTTGGCCTAACCGAGGCAATCAATAAGAGGACAACTGTTAAGTGGAACCTCCTATCGGCTCATCTCGATGGAGCTCCAAGTGCCACGTGTCTCGGCTCTCATTGTGTTGACACAGAGATACAGGCCACCATTCACTCCACGCTGCCTCAGATAGCATCAGACTATAACCTGGCTCTTTTGAAGACAGCCTTGTTTTCCTTTTCTCGTTCTTTCATCCACACTTTTCTCTTCAAGCCTTTAAGTAAATGGGCATTTTTCTTCTGTCACTCTTGTGTTGTAAAACCAGCAGATTCACCGATAACTTATTATAGTATGAGCTAATATGAAACATCATCATAGTTGTCCTCTCTTTGTCTGTTTTCCTCTGCCTATCTCCACCTTTTTTCCAGAGGAGTTGTCACTGTGGTATAAATTGTCAGAGAAGGCCCTTTCTGTCTCTGGGTGGGCTTTAAAGTCAGGCCCATCAGTTAAGGCTTCATTAAAGTGGTTCCTCCTGATGCTCCACAGAGAAGTCCAGTAACTGTTGTCTGGTTTCTGCGGTAAATGCACCGGTTTGTTATTGTTTTCCCCTGGGTGATGTTTATGTACAGTAAAGCGTGCAACCCCTTTTTGTTCCTTTAACCACACTAAATGTAATCTGTGTGTCAAGATACGGCCTGAGTAGATGCAGTGCCTTCAGTGTTGTTTCCTAGAAGAGGCGACTGGAATCCCAGAAAACTTTTCTGAGTTTTTACAACAGCGTGGCCACATAAATTAGTGAGTTCAAATTCATGTCCTGAGAGGTTTGAAAGATAACCGAGGGCTTTCAGGTGATAACACACCCTTTGGCGGCCATGTTGAAGGGCTTAGGCAGCACAGGCTGCAAACAGCTGGTTGTTTTAAATGTATAGCAGACGTCTTGACTTCCTTTCTGGTTTTTACCGAAGACTGTAGAAAAATCCTCATAGATTATCCTCATAGACACTGAGATGAAGTTTTGAATCCTAGATTTGGGTTCTGGGTTTACCACCATCTTGGCAGTTGATGGAGCCAGACATTATTCAGATGGGGAGATACCCAGGTAGCCTGCTAAGGCCGGACAACCACTGGTCTACATACGGCTGCCAGATTGTGCTCAGCTCTCTGGTGGACTGAAAATCACCTTGAGTTAGAAACAGGCGGGAGAGTATTTGGCCGAATCAGTGATAGGAAATGGTATGTTGAAATTGATCTTGGTGGCTCTCACAATGTACCGGACCTAATAATTCAAAGTGTGGTGATTCAATCTCATTTGCTTTGCATTGGGAGCCTTTCTTTGGATTTAATCGTCCCGGGATACCCTCAGCACGTTTCTATATTCTAAATATTGAAGTATAAATCTATACTGTTTGATCCCAAAATGTCATTTTTCTTGTGGCAACAATTGTGCAGTAAAACTGGTTCCTTGACAATAACCCAACCTACACTACTAAGGGAGAGTTCTCTAATACGTGTTATTTTTATAAGCCACTACATTTATGAGAGTTTTATTGTCCTGTAAGCATATGAGCGCTTCTCCAAACAGAGCTTATTAAAGAAAACAGTAATGTATGTTTGTGGTGCCCTATGGTGCAGGCCTCAGGAGATGATGGAGTGGATGGAGCGACAGGCTGCACAGAAGACTTGGCTTGTCTGGGATCTGAGTAAGAGGCTAATTTTTCACGTCGACACCTTGTGGGGGCTCTCTAAGCTACTGAATCCACAGAGTAGATGTGTTTAATATTTGCTCAGGAGGTAGGAAGGTCTGCTCTTTGTAAATTGTGTAAATTGATAAGTTGGCTGCAGCGGAGGATAGTGGCTGATGGAGGGATGCATCTGCGAGGTTGAAAGCAGGCTTAAAGCTCTGTAAACAAACAGACACACGCTCTGCCTGAGCTGAGATGGACCTCTGAGAAGAAACAATACAAAATCTAGAACTCGCGTTGTATTCTGCAAAAACGAACATGACTTCACTCCAGCTCCACCACCGAGGATTTTTCAAATGCAAACACTGAAATGGTTGTTTGCTGTGTCCTTCGTGCTGGTTCAAACTCAATTAATGTTGGCTCTCAAACTGTTATAGCTGACTGAGGGAGCAGTCAGAGTCAAGTGTTCTCACTTTAATGTGATGGCAGTATGCTCTCTCATTGGGTCCTGTTCTCTTTGAAAGGGAAGTTGAGGTGACCCGAGAAGAGATGTCGTCTAGCGAGGATTGAAGTGTGGGCCATGAGTGCAGTGAAACGCTCTGAGGTCCTGGTCAATGGTCCAGAGGACAGACAGCGACCCGGACACGTTGCTCAGCTGACGGAGAGGAGAAATCATGTAGTGAAGAAGCAGCTGCCACCAACAGAGGGCCGGAAAGGTAAGCTCTTCTTTTTCTCATCCAGGGAGCCATGATGTTGGCCAGTTCAAAGAATCCCAATGATTCTCCAGATGACAGCCTCTGAAGATGTTACCAACACTGCAACTTTTAGAATAAAGGAAAACTGATTATAGAGAGAAGAACAGTGTTGATCATGTGATCGTTCTTGCTGCCATGGCAGCTGCACCACAGTAGTTCACTTTGAGGTCAATAGGCTTCTTACTCTGATCACACAGTTTAGAACCGTTTAACTAGAGAGATGTTTGTGTCTGTGCTCTGTGCTCTGTGATGTCTGGTGGTACAATGCTCATGTCTCCAAACACTGTCAAGCTGTCAGTTTGACTGAACCACACCCACATTATATTAATAACTACTACGTTTTCTTTCTGAACTGTATTGATTGTAGCTTATTTAGTTATGCATATGTAATGTTACAGAAATAATTCACAGGATTTTAAACAAACTTTTAAGGGGCATTAAAGCATATTTTAAATATGCAAGAAAACTCAAAGTCTCCCATATGGCAGATTTAGAGTTTAGAGATTAGAATGTTCAAATATATTGTTTTTGCTCCAGTATCTCAAACAATGTTTGGATTGGCTCTTTAATGAAACAAAAGTTTCTGGAGATCTGAATTTGTTGTGGACACACTGCTGATCACTAAATACATAAACAACATGTATGCAGGTCAATCTGTGTAAAAAGGGTTAAAATAAGGCAAAAAATGCTGGAGTCAACATTGTATGGATTATGTAATAACAAACTTCATATATTTATTTCAATTGTCATTGTTCTATTTTATGGTATGATTGATTATGTTTTGAGATTTTACTCTCTTTGGGATGAGCACCACGTCCGACTTTAATGATGTCTCAGTAGTTTGCATGTTATCATTCATTAAGTCCTAATTTCAGCACCATTTTTTTCATCGGTGCCTCTAAGGAAAGGAATCATTTGGATGTGAAACCGAGTTCATGCTTGCTGTTGACCTTAAAGAGCCATTTAGAAGAGCCAAGTGCACTTGTTGTTGTCTTGGGCATTCAGTTTCAAGGACAGTAATGATAGTCTTCAAGTGATTGATGAAGTTGTCTGAATCAATTGAAGAAGCAGAGAGTAAAACACAAACAAGCTCACCTCGATTTGATACGAGCATTATTGTTTTGTCTTGTTTAAAAACTAAAAAGTCTTATTTTAGCCAACGTACATACAGCAGGTAAGTAGGTAAGTATGCAAGTCACTCATCTTTGCCAAGAGAGTCCACAGGCCAGATAAAACAAGGTTGTTTGAACATTTTATTGAATCCATCTGATGATTAATCCATTGTGAAATATCTCTGCTTCTCAGCTTCACAGCCCAAATCAAGCTGGCTTAAATGCCACTCGCATCACAGAGCTGAAGGTGAAAGTATCTCAGGAATCCTGTGATTCAAATTGCTATTTTTAGACCAATGTATCCCCACGGACTCTCGAGATAGCAAGAGCAATACACAGCGTTTCTCTCCGCACTCCTAGACCCTAAAAGTTTTCCATGATGTCATGTGTGGCGCAGGACTGAGAGTAATTGAAGAGGCAGATGAACATAAACTGGAATCTCCTCAAATTCAGCCATTCATTCAATCGCCTTATTCTTCCAAACAGACTGTAGACGTCAGGGACGAGAGCAACAAAACAAGTGTTCCTGCCAAAGACTCCAAACACAGTAGATAAGACTGTCACGAATACAGTGGACACGCAGTATGAACACATCATTAAGTCAGCAGACAGTCCTAACACTGTCTGTATACTGTCGATATACTGTATACTGTATATACACTCTATAGCAGTGGTGGGCCAGCAAGGCCTTTTCCGAATCAGACAGAATCACAAAGTTATAGCTATTTTATAATTTAATAATTTTTCATAAATACACTACATATATTATAATTTTTAATTATACTGTCTTCCTCAGTTGCTCTGCTTCCAGTGCAGCTTGTTTTAAGTAGAGCTTTTATCCAATCAGATTTCACCTCTGTGTCTCAAGGTAAGAAGAGAGGCCCGAGGCCTGCAGACTCACAAGTGAATCCCTGTGCAGTTTAAGTGAATGGAGACGATATTGTTGATTGTCATAGTGTTCAACCAATCAGATCTTTAGTTTGACATGTTGGGCGTATTCTTTGACGTGTCAGAGCCTTCTAGCTGGCCTAGCCATACGTGATTGGTCAGTGGGCTAGCATGACATGTTGGGCGGTGACAATGCCAATATCTGCTCCCTCTGTCGAGCGGACATTTTCAGCCCTCAAACGCATTAAAACGTATTCAAGAAATACAACTGGGGAGGCTCGACTGTCTTCACTGGCGTCCATGAATCGAGAAGTTCTTACTGGAACTAAAACGCACGGATGTACTGAACAACTGTGAGATTAAACTCTTTATTAACAAAGAAAGGAGGGTGTTAAATAGTGAACAGCAGCTCTGGTAAGTTAAATGTGTTTGTTTTTACATCTGCAGTAGCTTTAATATGCTTGTTTATATATTACTATTTGTACAACTTGTTTTTATGAAGATGGAATTTTTGTTTGGTTTAATATGTGATAGGAACTATTGTTATTTCCAATGTTGCTCTGGGGACATATTTAGCCGGTGCCAGTGTTGCCAACTTGGTGACTTTCTCGCTAAATCTGGCGACCTTCTGAACCCTCATGGCGACGTTTTTTGTCAAAAGCTACTAGCGACAAATCTAGCGACTTTTTCTGGTGTTTTGACTCTGACCTGAAAGCACGTACTGGGTCATTAGGTCGATTTAAATTTGAAGTTCAAGTTTGAAATAAATATCTAGATATATAAATGATATTAAATTAACTGTCTATAAGAAATACAACAATGGTTTTAAACAGTAAACTTGTAACAGTAAACAGTAATGTATTGTAATGATCCAGTCCATGAAGGTTCATAATAAACAGAGATGATAGTACAGATCAGGCCATGAAGCTAAAGGTACGTTAAAGAACAATAAGGTCATGAGAGTTTTGGTGGAATTTATTTTAGTAGCCTGGAGATGTTCAAAAGATTTAAATAAGGCGGGCATGTAAAAGGTTAATTCCATTGTTCTAATATATTTAATGTGAATATTTTTAGGTGAACATCAATACATAAATTAATACATTTGTAAATGAATAAATGAATAAGTACATAAAAATAAAAAAAATAAACATTTGTTCAACAGAATTTTACTGCAGGCAGTATGGAGAACACTTGGAATCCCCATTCACATTTGCATATTGTGTAATATAATGTGCGGGAAATAAGAATAACTATTTCTACCATTTCTAATGGATTGTAGTGAGTTGGAATAGTTGCCAAACACCTTTAGATTTTGATGATTTATTTTATTAATGAATCCTTCAGAAAAGCATTTTCAAACCATTCTTTTAGTCAGCTAAGTCAACAGTGAGTGTAGAACATGTACAGCATTGATATTTGGCTTCTAGATGTTGGCCTTGTCACCACCCCACAAGAACCTGACCTTACCTGAGCATGGGGTGGGGGGTGATGTGCAGGCTCAGGATGAAGCTGGTGTGGCCACGGTGACTCCCTGAACTAGCCTGGAGGCTTCGCTTCATTTCTGTTAACACATTCAACCACAAGCAGAAATGCCTCTTTTCATTTCTGTACTTTCCCATTGCTTGTTGGTCATCGAATGCACTGATGTATTATAACAGTGAGGAGCTAAAGTCGGTTGATAATATCAACTGTTCCAACTGCCATTCTTAGCACGACCTCTCAGCAGTAGGCCTATACATAGTGAGCAGTGCATTCAGAGTCTTCACTAAAGGTGTGTGTGTGTGTGTGTGTGTGTGTGTGTGTGTGTGTGTGTGTGTGTGTGTGTGTAAGAGACAGAAATAGAAGAGTTCGGGCTTGGTTATTTGCCAGAAGTAACTGTTGAGAGCTGTTATCTCATCAGGGACTTTTTCTCTGTGGATGATCTTCACTATATATTTCTGCTTTGTCATTATACTTTTGTAAACAGTAACTGGTGATAATGACTGTACATCTTCACGCTACCAGAGCTTTTAAGAGTCCACTTGATGGCATCAGTGACACAATTTTGCATTGGAGGTGTTATTTCTTTTAATTTTGATGATTATAACTGACAACTAAGGAAAATCCCAAATTCAGTATCTCAGAAAATTAGAATATTGTGAAAAGGTTCAATATTGAAGACACCTGGTGCCACACTCTAATCAGCTAATTAACTCAAAACACCTGCAAAGGCCTTTAAATGGTCTCTCAGTCTAGTTCTGTAGGCTACACAATTATGGGGAAGACTGCTGACTTGACAGTTGTCCAAAAGACGACCATTGACACCTTGCACAAGGAGGGCAAGACACAAAAGGTCATTGCAAAAGAGGCTGGCTGTTCACAGAGCTCTGTGTCCAAGCACATTAATAGAGAGGGGAAGGGAAGGAAAATATGTGGTAGAAAAAAGTGTACAAGCAATTGGGATAACCGCACCCTGGAGAGGATTGTGAAACAAAACCGATTCATGTGGGGGAGATTCAGAAAGAGTGGACTGCAGCTGGAGTCAGTGCTTCAAGAACCACTACGCACAGACGTATGCAAGACATGGGTTTCAGCTGTCGCATTCCTTGTGTCAAGCCACTCTTGAACAACAGACAGCGTCAGAAGCGTCTCGCCTGGGCTAAAGACAAAAAGGACTGGACTGCTGCTGAGTGGTCCAAAGTTATGTTCTCTGATGAAAGTCAATTTTGCATTTCCTTTGGAAATCAGGGTCCCAGAGTCTGGAGGAAGAGAGGAGAGACACACAATCCACGTTGCTTGAGGTCCAGTGTAAAGTTTCCACAGTCAGTGATGGTTTTGGGTGCCATGTCATCTGCTGGTGTTGGTCCACTGTGTTTTCTGAGGTCCAAGGTCAACGCAGCCGTATACCAGGAAGTTTTAGAGCACTTCATGCTTCCTGCTGCTGACCAACTTTATGGAGATGCAGATTTCATTTTCCAACAGGACTTGGCACCTGCACACAGTGCCAAAGCAACCAGTACCTGGTTTAAGGACCATGGTATCCCTGTTCTTAATTGGCCAGCAAACTCGCCTGACCTCAACCCCATAGAAAATCTATGGGGTATTGTGAAGAGGATGATGCGAAATGCCAGACCCAACAATGCAGAAGAGCTGAAGGCCACTATCAGAGCAACCTGGGCTCTCATAACACCTGAGCAGTGCCACAGACTGATCGACTCCATGCCACGCCGCATTGCTGCAGTAATTCAGGCAAAAGGAGCCCCAACTAAGTATTGAGTGCTGTACATGCTCATACTTTTCATGTTCATACTTTTCAGTTGGCCAAGATTTCTAAAAATCCTTTCTTTGTATTGGTCTTAAGTAATATTCTAATATTCTGAGATACTGAATTTGGGATTTTCCTTAGTTGTCAGTTATAATCATCAAAATTAAAAGAAATAAACATTTGAAATATATCAGTCTGTGTGTAATGAATGAATATAATAGACAAGTTTCACTTTTTGAATGGAATTAGTGAAATAAATCAACTTTTTGATGATATTCTAATTATATGACCAGCACCTGTATGTATCCTTGATTTAAAATCATTCTGAGGTTCACTGATTGATCGGTATCTGGATCGACTTTTGGTCTAAAACTTTTTGATGAACAAGTCTTAGGTCACATGCGATCAGACTTCACTGGCCTCACATCACAGATGTTGATTGGATAGCGTTCAGTTGAAGGTGGCCCAACACCACTGTAGTTCTTCACTGAAAGCAGAGATTTACCTGTTACGATTCTGGGCAAAGCTCTTTTCATTTAGTCAAATGAGAGCGGAGGAGAGGCACGAGTGGGTAACAGCGTTGTTTGGCAGCTCAGGACTCTCTAACACCTGCAGTAAAAACAACTCTTATTGCTCCAGTCTGGCTTTTCGTGCATCACCTCATGGATTCCACACTGATTTGAGTTGTGGAGATTACTCTCATCTGGAGGAGATTAGTCAGTGATGCTGATAGACATGATCAGCCCGACACTTGATCATTTCATGCAGTTTGACATCGGCTCTGCACAGCTAGCTCTGATTTTCATCAGAGGAAATGAACTTAGCTGTCTGATTATCGACAATCATGCATTGCACAATAGCTTTAACTCCATGCCAGGAGATCTGACATGAATGTTATTACAGATATTACTGGGGACATGATAAAAAGGGCCGGTTCTGTAAATACAGCGAGACACAAATGTTTACCTTACTATCCTCATTATCTAAAGCGTTTTCTGCAGACCTGCCAGGCGTTTTATCTCAGCCACGATCAGCAAAAACCCTCAACGCCATAACAAAAAACTGCGTTTTAGCAACAGGTGGAATGTGTGCCGGTTTTTCCTGCTGTTGTTTTTAGCTCCTAATTCATCCGTGAAATTACTCACATGTTCATTCATCATCCGAGCGAAGCCGAGAGCAACAAGACGAGAATCAGTTGATGGATAGAACATTTCTGGGGGCAAATATTACCTCAGTCCACACGGGCAGTAAACAGATTTATTATTTATCAAACCAGTCTGTGTGACGTGATCAAAAAGCATGAAATAAATACTTGTATTCAATAATATAAAAAGAATAGAAACCCAGGGCCTGTTTGTAGTGCCGACCCAAGTTTGTAATTGGTTTCATATTTAGTTATACTACAGTAAAAGTTATTGAAAGGTGTACCAGGGTTCTGTGAGCTCAGACATATAAATAAATCTGTTACCGTTGTTGCAAAAAGCTGCACACATCCTCATGCCAAGGGCTCTGTTGACTGGACATTGATGGCTGATTCTTTTTTTTTGGTTGTAAGCTTTGAAATATTCGCCTGCCTGCGCCAAGTGCTGTTCACCTATCTGGAATGTACAGTTAAAATTGCTTTGCAGCTAATATAAATACAGGCCACGGCTGTTGTAATGCGGAGAGATGGCAGGCCCTTGTGTGGAGTGCAAGCAACTCTTAGTCACGGCTCTTCCAGTGAAGTAAAAGGTGACCGTGTTAGCTTTTATGTTGATAAATCTGTAAGTGAGCGTGTGTGTTCTGCTGCTGCCCTCCATCACTGACAAGTAATTAAGAAGATGAGGTCACCATTGAGAACACATCACTGTGTCTCAGTGAGCCTCCATTTCTCTGGTTAGCTACGTATAGAGCCCAAAGTGTTCCATTTCAGAAAGACAATGAAGTCATTATCAAATACATAATCACATGAATACATTTTGTAAAGTACAACCAATAATTTGGTTTTATTTGTACACTTTAAAAGAGAAATTATTAAAACTTGACACATCTTTCTGAAATCATTCAAGTGTTATTTTCTATCGAGCCAAATTGGAGTTAATTTTACTTTCAATTGCACAGATTTGTTTTATTGAGAAATAGCCTTTTTCAATTGTCTGTTTTATTTCATAATGGTATTTTTCCCAATGGCACTTTAATTTCATGTCACATTTTATTTCATTATTTCACTTTCCATAACAGCAGTGTTGTTACTAGTCACATGCCGCCTGCCTCGCTTAAAGCAGCGATAACTAGTATCTTTATATGTGGTATTTATACAGTATATACCTACTCGTCAGCAACTCACTAATTAACGACATTTAAATAATTAATTTAATAGCAAACCTCGGCCCTTTGACCCACTAATATTCCAGCTGTGAAACAAAAAATGTCAGTGTATCCTAGGAAGTCCTCCGACAGTCTAGGCCTATAGCAGCACATCTAAGCGCTGGTCCAAGGCAATTCTGAGACAGCCCTAATTATCAGCGTTATCAAAGAGGAAAGTCTAAGGCCTACTCTTAAATGTGGGGAGCTTGGTAGCTGAAGACTCTGGCTCAGCCCACCCACTTTCTCAAATGTCCCAACCGACCCTGTCTCTATGTGTCAGCCTTGTGATAGTCTGGCGACCTGCCCAGGGTGTACCCTGCATTTGCCCTATGTCAACTGGGATGGTTCCAGCCCGCGACCCTGAAACGCATAAGCGACAAGTGTGAATGGGTTAGTTAGTTCTGAGGTGGCACCTTGTATGGTAGCCCCTGCCATCAGTGTATGAATGGGTGAATAACATGTAGTGTTAAAGCGCTTGAAGAGTCGAAAGGCGCTGTACAAGTAGAAATCGATAATGGATTAGATAATGGATGGACGTATCCATATAGGAACGAAAATATTCGATACAAAAGTGTCCCAACCAACCCCTTTCTCCACAATAACAAAAATGAAAATTAGAATGATGAAATAACAGTACATAATTAGATAATGAGATGAGGTTTAATAACATGCTGAATTACTAAACAAATTACCGGTGCAGTTGTAGGATTGCATACAATTCAATAAGCACATTTGGGCTCCATATTTAGGCAGCAGAAATGGCATTGAACAATCTCATTGGTTGACTCACATTTAGACAATTTTTAGGAGGGGAAATAGATGTTATTATGATTTAATGGCTTTTACTGTTATGAAAAGGATTTTCAGATTTGAAGCTACTGTCCACTGGAAACAAAAACTCAGCTGGGCGGCTATTAAACTTTCCGTGATTGTCGCTAATATGCACTGTGGATATGAGCAAGGACAAATGTAATATAGAGAGAATTAAAGGGCTTAGTCCAGAAGCTTCCATTCAAAGTTTTCATTATTCGTTAGAGTCTTCAATTAAAGGAATGCCCTCTTTCATCTGTCACCACAGATACCAGGCATATTTATTATAAAAGCTTTAAAAGCTTCTCCGGAATTAGTGTGGATAGAGTAGCACACATTGAGGGAGACAGGAAAAAGAAAGTCCACGCAGTTTATCATATGCACCAGAGGTATCTGTAATCAGTGCACATGATTTAGAACTCTTAAGTTTAGAACAACACTGACAGTGATCTAATCTGTGGTCCTATGTAATAATTCATTCATCAGCTGTTAGCCCGAGAGATAAAGACCTTCTAGGATTATCTATCTCTCCAACCTCCGGAAAAGATTAGGTCATTGCTTCTAGGGGGCTATTTTTAGAGCCCTTTAACTGTGGCATATTAAACAAAACGCTTAGAAATTCAATTAAGAAACCACTCGCCCACAATGACCTGAAAATAACCCAGAGTTATTCTAAAACAAAGGCTCTGCCGACCAGCCGCTGTGCCGCCTCACATGTGGTTTGGAAACAGGAGTGCTTAAAACCACAGAATCTTAGGGCTGCGGAGATTAATGAAGAGTTTCTTTTTCCAGGTGTTGTATTGTGGATACAAGAGCTTTGGGAGGTGAATTTTTACCAAGGGGAGAAATCCTCACGGTAGAAATGAAAACAGTAACACAATATACAGCTCTGATCCGGCTCACAGCTCAGATGCGAGAGCAGGAGCGCATTCCAGACCTGAGAGACAAGCAGGAAAAAAAGACAGCTCTGGATCATTCTCTTATATCGATCACATGTATGGCATCTTTGTGAATGGGGGCTCCAGAGAGTCATGGTCATATATTCCCACAGGAGCTATTTCAGTTTGGGAAAATGTTTTAATGGTTTTCACAACCCCTTTACCCCTCAAACCTTTAAATAACACTGTCTGACAACCTGACATAAATATCAATAAAAGAGACATCTTAGTCCGTCCTATAATTTTTTACATATTGGTTTGTCATGATCAGCACTTCCCTAGGCTGTTCGTCATCTACTGTTGCTTTCATTGGCACAGATTAAAGCTGCCACATGCGTTTAAGATTTTTATGTAAAATGATTCTTAGCCTAACTGTTTCAGGCTAAATGACACAGTGGAGCTGCAACACTTGAAAGTGCTGGGACGACTTGGGA
The DNA here is from genome assembly GCF_050575085.1 of Anarhichas minor. Classification (NCBI taxonomy): domain Eukaryota; kingdom Metazoa; phylum Chordata; class Actinopteri; order Perciformes; family Anarhichadidae; genus Anarhichas; species Anarhichas minor. The sequence goes on along the minus strand of NW_027466463.1, from coordinate 4,014,387 downwards.
TGTAGATGTCTTGACCTGGGACTAAACTGTCTTAACTTGAGACTTGACTTGGGACGTAGATGTCTTGACCTGGGATTAAACTGTCTTAATTTGAGACTTGACTTGGGATGTAGATGTCTTGACCTGGGATTAAACTGTTTTAACTTGAGACTTGACTTGGGATGTAGATGTCTTGACCTGGGATTAAACTGTCTTAATTTGAGACTTGACTTGGGACGTAGATGTCTTGACCTGGGATTAAACTGTTTTAACTTGAGACTTGACTTGGGATGTAGATGTCTTGACCTGGGATTAAACTGTTTTAATTTGAGACTTGACTTGGGATGTAGATGTCTTGACCTGGGATTAAACTGTTTTAACTTGAGACTTGATTTGGGACGTAGATGTCTTGACCTGGGATTAAAATGTCTTAATTTGAGACTTGATTTGGGATGTAGATGTCTTGACCTGGGATTAAACTGTTTTAACTTGAGACTTGACTTGGGATGTAGATGTCTTGACCTGGGATTAAACTGTTTTAACTTGAGACTTGACTTGGGATGTAGATGTCTTGACCTGGGATTAAACTGTTTTAACTTGAGACTTGATTTGGGATGTAGATGTCTTGACCTGGGATTAAACTGTCTTAACTTGAGACTTGATTTGGGACGTAGATGTCTTGACCTGGGATTAAACTGTCTTAATTTGAGACTTGACTTGGGATGTAGATGTCTTGACCTGGGATTAAACTGTTTTAATTTGAGACTTGATTTGGGATGTAGATGTCTTGACCTGGGATTAAACTGTCTTAATTTGAGACTTGACTTGGGATGTAGATGTCTTGACCTGGGATTAAACTGTCTTAATTTGAGACTTGACTTGGGATGTAGATGTCTTGACCTGGGATTAAACTGTTTTAACTTGAGACTTGACTTGGGACGTAGATGTCTTGACCTGGGATTAAACTGTTTTAACTTGAGACTTGACTTGGGACGTAGATGTCTTGACCTGGGATTAAACTGTTTTAACTTGAGACTTGACTTGGGATGTAGATGTCTTGACCTGTGATTAAACTGTTTTAACTTGAGACTTGATTTGGGATGTAGATGTCTTGACCTGTGATTAAACTGTCTTAACTTGAGACTTGATTTGGGACGTAGATGTCTTGACCTGGGATTAAACTGTCTTAACTTGAAACTTGATTTGGGACGTAGATGTCTTGACCTGGGATTAAACTGTTTTAACTTGAAACTTGATTTGGGACGTAGATGTCTTGACCTGGGATTAAACTGTCTTAACTTGAGACTTGATTTGGGACGTAGATGTCTTGACCTGGGATTAAACTGTCTTAACTTGAAACTTGATTTGGGACGTAGATGTCTTGACCTGGGATTAAACTGTCTTAATTTGAGACTTGACTTGGGATGTAGATGTCTTGACCTGGGATTAAACTGTCTTAATTTGAGACTTGACTTGGGATGTAGATGTCTTGACCTGGGATTAAACTGTTTTAACTTGAGACTTGACTTGGGACGTAGATGTCTTGATCTGGGATTAAACTGTTTTAACTTGAGACTTGACTTGGGATGTAGATGTCTTGACCTGGGATTAAACTGTTTTAATTTGAGACTTGACTTGGGATGTAGATGTCTTGACCTGGGATTAAACTGTTTTAACTTGAGACTTGACTTGGGACGTAGATGTCTTGACCTGGGATTAAACTGTCTTAACTTGAGACTTGACTTGGGATGTAGATGTCTTGACCTGGGATTAAACTGTTTTAACTTGAGACTTGACTTGGGATGTAGATGTCTTGACCTGTGATTAAACTGTTTTAACTTGAGACTTGATTTGGGATGTAGATGTCTTGACCTGTGATTAAACTGTTTTAACTTGAGACTTGACTTGGGATGTAGATGTCTTGACCTGGGATTAAACTGTTTTAATTTGAGACTTGACTTGGGATGTAGATGTCTTGACCTGGGATTAAACTGTTTTAACTTGAGACTTGACTTGGGATGTAGATGTCTTGACCTGGGATTAAACTGTCTTAACTTGAGACTTGACTTGGGATGTAGATGTCTTGACCTGGGATTAAACTGTTTTAACTTGAGACTTGACTTGGGATGTAGATGTCTTGACCTGTGATTAAACTGTTTTAACTTGAGACTTGATTTGGGATGTAGATGTCTTGACCTGTGATTAAACTGTTTTAACTTGAGACTTGACTTGGGATGTAGATGTCTTGACCTGTGATTAAACTGTTTTAACTTGAGACTTGACTTGGGATGTAGATGTCTTGACCTGGGATTAAACTGTTTTAACTTGAGACTTGATTTGGGATGTAGATGTCTTGACCTGGGATTAAACTGTTTTAACTTGAGACTTGACTTGGGATGTAGATGTCTTGACCTGGGATTAAACTGTTTTAACTTGAGACTTGACTTGGGATGTAGATGTCTTGACCTGGGATTAAACTGTCTTAACTTGAAACTTGATTTGGGACGTAGATGTCTTGACCTGGGATTAAACTGTTTTGACTTGAGACTTGACTCTGGGACTAAACTGTTCAAGAACCAGAGCACACTGTGTGCTGAGCACTGATGCATCTGTGTTGACATTCAAACTTTTCCATTTGCAGTGCTGCAGCTTTGTTTTTGTTAACATACCTGTTTAACTGCAATCGCAGATCATGAAAATATCACATTAAAGCCTCTTGTGTTATTGCGCTCTTCAAATACAACCAATAACCAAAATAACACACAGATGAAATAAAAGAACTTGGATCAGCCATGTACAATAGGTGCTGCTTCTAATAACTGTGACCCAGTCATGTATCAAGGTACACAATACCAGCAGAGGAGGGTTGCATGGTAGGTGAAATCATTCAGCTCTGTTCCACCTTGCTCTCGTCATGTGTTGTGAATAATAAGAAAAAGTATTAATTTTATGGTTTTACTAGTCAGCAAGTCAGGTATGCATTTGTCAAAATAGGAGGAAAGTTAAAACCATATGTTAATTTGAATGGGGGCACCTGGTTGTGATTAGGGCCATGCTGGAGATGATAGAAACATACTCTGGGCTGTAGTCGGGGAGAGCACAATGGACTGGCTGGAATCAGAATAAAAACATTTATAAGATCTAATGAACAGGCTGATGGACAGGTTTACTGAGGACACATATGCTGTGTTTATGAACATATCAGTGAGGTGATGGACAGCACAGAATCTCCATATAATGTAATTTGTTTAACTAGGTCCATCTCAGTATGGGGGCTTGTTTGAGCACACAAATCTTTTCTTCCCTCATACAGGCCACTTCAGAGCTTACGACACAGCGTTTTTCAATCGTTTTTCACTTCAAATTTCAGGTTGTTTGTCAAAGCCAAACCTTGAACGGCTGTTGGAAATAAAAGAAGAGAGAAGAACTGTTTTGTCAAACATCAGCTTTTTGTTAAAATAGTACTGAAATATAAAGTACAGCAGATAAACAGCAAAATGGGGGGAGGGTGAAGTCAACAGAGAACAAGCCATTTGGTAAGAAAAAATTAATAATCATGCTGACAAACAAATCAAACCAAAAACATATCCTCCTTGGAGGAAGCAACCAGTGTGACCCGTGAGACACTCTGAGTGTCCCATCAAGTGTAACTTTAGCCCAGTGGTCAACATAAAGGAGCAATACACGGCATTTAGAGCATCAATATAGCATCAAACAGATATAGTGGAGTAATGTCTCCCTGAGTAGAGACATAGATAAGTCACTTTCCCCTGTGTGTGTTGTTATCCAAGCATGTTCGTGCATGTGAGCGTGCTCCACTGGTTAGCTTATGGCTGCCACTCTACACTGTTCCCATACAGCGGTTACAGCTGTTAACGCCATCCAGATCCAAGTCGTCATTGCGGAGGCGTAGCACCCACCCTCAGGTTCCCCATCAGGTAAACATTGTTAGCTCTGTCAGCACTTTTGCCATTGTTAGTGATGTTAGCACCGTTTACTGCGAGCACCTGTTCAGGTGTCGCCATGTGTAGAGCTGTTTAGAGGCAACTAAATGCTCCCAATCTTGTGTCTTGCACCTTTAATTATAGGTTATTAGTGACAAAAAAAACTGACTTCGTTATTCCTCCGATTGTCCTGGTGGTTTTGATTGTGGTCACTTGTGTGGTGGTTGAGCTTGTCATAGGTTTGGAAAGTTTAATAAGTTTTACCGTGCAGGATAACATGACATATAAACACATTGGTCCACAGCACCAAAAGATGATTCCAGCTCACCATGACATAGTTTGTTTCATTCACAGCCAAGCCAAGGCTGTTGTGATTGATAAGCCTCTTTGTTCTAGAAACGCTCTTCATTAAAGTGTGGAGCAGAGAATCCTTCAAGTGTTACCTCCAAATGTCTCCTAGATGCTGCCTATCCCAAAGGCCAAGTATAACATGGCACCCAGGGCCATATTTTTAAAAGCTGGCATAGCAGAAGCTATGGAAATCATCTTCAGCAAAAACAACAGAATACTGACTTTTATATTGAGATCACGCTCCAGCCAATTGTATGGAGATCTTATCAGGGTCAAGTATGTGTTCATTACAGATGTTCTTCAATTAATGCTCAGGGCAGCAATCTAGTCTGATCATTCAATGTTTATGTACATTGGCCATTTTCAATTCACCTTGAAAATTTCATTAAAATGAAGAAGAGCTACATCAGGTATCTGGCTTTTGGTTCACTGTTTGCTTTAGTTTGATGTAGACGGCTGTCGAATGATACTAAGCATTGTGCTACTTGGCTTTACTGTGAAATTACAAACTGGAAAGACCGGGCTATGAGAGACTTTACATCTAATAATTTTATACTTTATGTTAATACAGAAAAATAAATAAACTATATCTGCTTTGTCTATTTATGGAATCTTACGGGGCAAATGTTGGACACTTTTTCTTATATTAGAACCTTCCCAGCAGGATAGTCTTTGTCTGATTTGCATCAACAATGTTGTCCACTCGACAGTCAGATGTTGTTGTCTTCTGTGTGCCTATGTCAGAACCAGCTCATGATACATTTCTACACTTTTATGACAAAATGGTGTGCAGTCAATGACATCGATGTGGGACGATTCTGCAAAACCTCAGATTCATGTTTTTATTTTCGTTTTCTACTAGAACATGATTACATGCTTTAAAAAACATAACACCTGTATTCACCCTCTCTCTGAAATACTTTAGTGCCTGTCTCTGAGAGGCCCCCCTCCCAAAAAGCCCAGGCTGCATTATTGCTGCCCGGAAACCACTTTCACGGAGTTTAGCTGCACTTCTACCAAGGCAACAATAACAGCTTCTACACCAAAAACCTCCCAACAGCACATGTTCCAGCCGGAATCTGATCCAAAATCCAGCAGATATCAGCAACACCGACAGCCAAGATTACAGGTTTGACAGTGAAACAGATACAGGTGTTGTGTTGCTTACGGTCACTATCTACTACCTGTAGTAACGGATTACATTTTATAGTCAGGATGTTAAATGGACCAGGTTTTTTGACCCTTCTACAGTACATGCATGAAATCAAAAAGGGTTTTCATTTAATCTTCTTAAACAGTGTTATTACATAAAACCTTTGAGAAACAACATGTTATATTTCTCTAACACCACAGGACATTTAGTACTAAAATCACAAAAACCCTCCATACAAATAAAGCACATTATTCACAGTCAGTGAAATGTAAATGTAAATTGGGTACACATAATGCACAAAGTAGAAACTCTAACTCTGTTGTGAACAGTCCTCGTCGTGTCCTCCATTAGAGTAAAGGGTTTGATGTATACTGAAGTTGTGTCAGCTGGTGATGGAGCTCTCCAACGTGAACATGCCTCTTTTAAGGACATTCTGCTTGTTAATACACATTTAAAGCTTTTCTTGTTTCATTTCACGCCACGAAGTGTGTGTTATTTAATGCCACGTTGTTAACGTTAAACAGTTCAGGTTGTGTTTAGGCAGCCAAACTACTTATGATAAGGAAAATCATCATGGTTTGATTTGAAATACATACGTAACCAATGTAACATAAGTACGGAAACCACACCACAAATGTTACTAGCGTAACTTTAAATAAGTCAACTAGACTTTTAATTTCTTTCGGGACATCAACACTAGTCTCCTGGGTCAAGGTCCTGTGCTTGTTTGACACACCCACCACAAGTAGTCTTTCTTGCTTTTTATATGACGTCACTTGCTTAAAGCCTTGCTAGTTAGACTGCCTCACCTGCTCTGAGCGTAGCTGGTTATTCTGTGTCTTGCTCTGAGCGTAGCATTCCTACCGATGGTTTTACATTGTAGTCATTGCATACCAAATGGCGTGAAATGATACGCCAAAAGCAAGAACAGTGTAGCTATAACATGCAAAATGACTTCAAGGGAAAATTCACAGATTTTCATCCTTATCTTTATCTATCTAAGTATATAATTATATATATATTATATATAGAGAGAGAGAGAGATGATATAGTGTGAAAAATGCCTGCAGTTCTTGCTGAGGCAAAAGAAGAACTACAGAGTGCTAACTCTGTAGCTTTGGTATCAAGCGTTTCAAAAACATCCTCGTTCTCTTTGCTTGTAGTGCAAACTATGGCATCCAAAAATATGTGTTCAGATGATGTTATGGACGAGAATTTTTACAGTGTACATTTTGCAGCGTACGCTAACTTCAACAGGCTAACCTGCAACACAAACAGTAAAACAACATGAAAAATGGAAAAAAAAACAGCATCCAGGTTTGAAGTTGGGTCAGAGACAATCGGTTTTCAGTTGAGTTTTGAACTTTTGAAGTGAAGCCTGCTGGTCCTTGTAGTAAAGGAGATTTCAAGTTGTTTGGGGACATTTCAGTTAAAAATGACACATGGCCTTCACATCCTCAGATGATGGTTAGTAGTGCGCTTTGCGCCTGCCCTGTTACCACTCATGTAATATAGTGAGGTACTCTGTAGACGGGGATGGTCATCTAGCTGGAGGTGGTTCTATGGTACACCAATCCCACAGGACATCATCAAGTCGGACTAGCTTGTTGTTGTCACATATTCTGATAGATGGAGCAGGAGAAAAAGAGAGAGGATTGTCTTTCCTCATACTTTGGGAGTCTGTGGACACACCGGGGACATATCTATGCCATGAATATGTTACCTTTAAGGGTTCAGCATACTTAGAATAAATGAGGTTGTACAGCATGTCTAAACACAAAGTTTCTATGCTTTTTCTCCTGACATCGATGGTGATACCACAGCTCAGAGTAATAATAGTTCCGATCCAATACCAGGGCTCTCTTTCCCCTATTATTTCCTGATTTTAAAATGAAATCATTTTAATTAGAGCTGCCAATCAATTATTCTTTGCATCAAATATTTACATGACATACTGATTTATTAATTATATCAATCCCAATTAATCGGTTACAACAATATTTGCTTGGCAAAGCCCCCGAATCAACTCAAAAACAGGACATTCTCATGGCACGTAAATAAAGCATAGAATAGAAAGGCCAATTAGAAATCAATAAATTGTTTTACTTCCAATCATTTTTTTCAAATACATGTCTTTATCATCAAACATCATCTCACCACTCATCACTTGCCTAAAATGTGAACAGAATGGTTTTTTTATCGGAAAATGATCATAAGCTCATCACTCATGCACCAATGTGGCCATCAGAATCAGAGTCAGCTTTATTGACAGTCCTTTTAAACTCATGGCATAATGCGATGAGGTTGTGTTGAATAATTTGGCAATATAGCGTTATTTAACTCTCAGCAACTACAGTAACGTAAATAATAAACAGAAACATTGAATAATATATGCCTTAATTAGCATTTTTGTTTTGGGGGATTTTTTAACTTTAATTAATGAATTGAATCTAATGGGTCAATTTGACAGCACTCACTTTTATGTAAGGTAACACAAGACTAGACATTGCTGTGACTGTACAAACTGAGTTGGAGGCCTGTATTTAAATTAATGTAACTGAAAGCCTTTCACATCACCACCTGGCAGATGGCTGCACAGTGTGAGCATAATTGTTGGATTGTCGGTTTTGGAAACTACACCAAGCACTTTGTTTGAAGCATACTGAGATCTTTACGTTGTCTTGACTCACTGCATAATGGGCATTCTATGACCTCTTTTACACCTGCCATTAAAATGTGTCTCGTATCTAGATTGTATCAAGATATTTAACCTCATAACATTTACACCTGGTATTAATATTTGTCTCCAGTGTTCACATTGAGATCCAATTCTCTCCAGCTGAAACAACCGAACCTCACATTCTCTATCTCACTGCACCAACACCTCCGGAGGTGGTTTGGCCGATCGGATCACAGTCCGTCCTCAATGTGGTTTGGGTGCATTATCACCTGTGACCATGTGGTCACTATCTGATTGTAGACCGATCACCTAAAATGCATTTTGTAGGTTGATGTCTATATATAGGTTGTATTTATGTATGGGCATTGAAAGTTGGCACAGAATAGTATTTTTTGGGATACTGAGCTGATAGATAATCACCCCCACAACAAGTCAAGTTCATATGTAATTAGTTGTAAAGAGATTATATGCAACAATTTCCTAAAACACATTGTATAGACTGATACGAACATAATCCATGTCAATCATCACTTATGACCCACTAGAAGTGTGTGGTGGTGTCTTTATCTGCAGAGACCCTGCCCTCTGCCTATATTTTCTCCTTTCTCATTATTTTGAAGTGTTCTGGACTCTTCTGGGTGTCAGCAGGGAGAATTGTGGCCTCATGTGAGGGTGTAAGCCACAGCCAATAAGCAGGTTCTGAGGTTTGTGAGGAGGTGTGGGTTTGTTTATTTTGTGTTTTAGAATGTAACTGCCGTGAAACAATCATAAGACCACGTTTAATTCTTAATTTACTCTTTAGCTCGCTCGAACACTGCTGCTCTCTCTCTCGTTGTCTCTCTGTCTCTCTCTGTCTCTCTCTCTCTCTCTCTCTCGTTGTCTCTCTCTCTCGTTGTCTCTCTCTCTCGTTGTCTCTCTCTCTCTCTCTCTCGTTGTCTCTCTCTCTCTCTCTGAGAGCGTGGTGGTGGTAAGCGTGGAGAGCGTTGCTAAATGTTTGATGATTTTTCTCAAACTTTTCTTCAAATCTTTCTTCATAGTTCACTGTGTGAACGAGTTGTGGTGGTTTGAGGTTGTTGTCGGTGTATTTTGGTGTTTTGAGCGGACAGAGAACCGTGTTTCTTCTCGGGGATGGCGTCCTCTGAGACGCCGTCCATGTCTTTGAGGCATGTGTTCAGCCCGACCCGTGTGTCCCGGTAGAGGCGGTTCTCCTGGCGGTGGGAGACCGTGTGGGACACGCTAACTTGTCCTATGCCTCCAGGATGAACAGAGGTGTGCTGGTGTTTTTAAAAGAGGAGCGTTTTGTGGCGGAGTTAATATCGAGCGGCATCTCGCTGAACGGCGTGTATCTGCAGGTTTCCCCGCTCGCAGTGCCCTCCACCCGGGTTACCATCTCCGGTGTTCCCCCGTTCATCCCCAACCAGGTGTTGGAGCGAGAGCTGCAGCACTTCGGAAGCTGGCGAGCAGCTTCAGGACTGTGGGTCTGGGTTGTAAAAACGAGAAACTGAAACATGTCCAGTCCTTCAGGAGACAGGTGTTCATGTTCCTTACCTGTCCTTCACAGACGCAGCTCCTTTAGGGTGAAACACGGGGAGGGACACTACATGGTGTACGCTAGCACAGGTAGCATCAGGTGCTTTGAGTGTGGGGAAGTGGGGCACAAGCGGACCGCTTGTCCTCACAGGCCGGCCGAAGGGCACCCCGAGCCGGGGCCCGTACCGGCGGAGGAGCTCGATCACACCGGAGCTCCGCTAAATGACGAGCCGGCGGAGGTCGCTGCTCCGCGGGGGGGTGCGATGACCCGCCGACCGGTGGACCGAGTTGTTTGGCAGGGGATCCTTCCCAAGGGGCTGTTGGTGGTCCCTGTATAAACCCCCTGTGGACTAACGGACACAGACTGACAAAGAACACTGAACTCTGTGAACATTTGGAGTCTGAAAGACATTCTGGTTTCAGTCAGAGACAATGCTCTGGTTCTGAACTAATGTGTTTTCTTTAGTATTTAGATTTTTTTTTTTTGCATGAATTAATTTTGTTGTAGTTATTGACAAACTGTAAACGGAATTTAATAAGAAATACAGACCTCTCTCTATCTCCCTTTCTCTGTCTCTCTCTCTCCCTCTGTCTCTCTATCTCTCTGTCTCTATCTCTCCCTCTCTCTGTCTTTCTCTCTCTCTCTCCCTCCCTCTCTCTCTCTCCTTCTCAGTCGCTTGTTGAGCTTGGGGGAGGGGAGAAGTGTGTGACTAGATATTAAACTTTTAAATGTAAGTCAATCACATATTTTCCTTGCTCTAGCCAACTTTCTCACACATGCAACTATTTTCCAAATTTATGATCATATTCTTCTCTCTCCACATGGTTGTCCTGTGCTACCCACGTGTCTATCTTATTCCCACCCTCCATTTGTGCCGCTTTAACTCACTCATCATGGGATATTGACCAGGATATTGTTTCACATGTCCAGCACATTTGAATCAGTCATATGAGTACTGTTCTCTGCAAATGAAACACAGGGACCAGGTAGTACACCCTCTACCATCCTGTCTCCTGCCCTTCTGGTACGTGGCCAGTGGCCGATGTGATCTCTGAGAGCAGACCTCTTCAGAGAATTTCAAGCAGCCATCCCCACGAGCCATGAGTGTTCCCGTCTCTGACAGACAGGAATGATAAGAGTCGCCAGGCAGCACGTTCCCAATCACCATGCAGCCAAATCCTGCAGTACAAGGTCACACTCGAAAAAAAGGATCCCTCGCCAAATTCAGTCTGCTAATTTTTCCCAGTATACTTTTTAACATCTCACATACAGTATGTTTGGCAATCCCATCAGGTTTACTTTAAAGCTTTTTGGTGACACAAGGCATAATGTTGTTTTTTTTCATTAAGAAAGAGAAGTGTAAGTGAAAATGTGAAAACACTCAGAAGCCCAGAGAGAAAGAAAGCAGGATTCCTGTTATCTGTTTCACTAATGGCCTGATTAGTGAAAATGACACACTGACAGAGATAACCTGTCTGTATACATTCACTTCCTCCACTTTGCTGTCTCTCCTCCTTATCTGAGGAATCAGTTGGAGTCTGCTTCTGAGAGTTGTTTATCTGACAAATTGCGCCCTCGGACATGTCAAGAAGCCCAAACATTTCCGAGCTGTCCGTCAAGCTGATGAACAGTTGAGGGGACCGGTAGACAGTTCGCAGGCTCATGGGAAGTATGCAGAGAGTGAAAGTGTCAGCGCAGTGCTGAGGTGTCTCCCATCACAAGCAAACACAGAGGAGGGCTGACAGGGGTCTGCGTGTGTATACATATGTGGATGTGTTTTCATGTAGCCGTCTGTTTCTGCCAAAACGGAGGCTCTGCAGACAGCTGGCACCTACAGTGCTGTTATCAGACCACTGTAGAGATGTGACTGTGTTGACTCAGTGTTTATGCAGCTATTGTTATTTATTTTCAGCAAGACATAACTGACGATGAGTCTGTTGTAAGATTTTATCCATTTACAAAACTTCACATTACCACTGACACTTTTTATATCTGGTACCTCAGAAATACTTTGGCAAAATACACCTAAGTCAAGGTCCACTTACTAGCTTTTTTCATGAAGCTTTTAATCCCTTCTCACGGAATCGTGGAGATTCCTCAGTAGTCATCACGTGACCTAGGTAAGTGGCCTTTTCATGTCTGATGGAACCTGAAAAGATGTGCTTGAAGGCTCTAGAAAAAGCTAGTAAGTGGACTTGAAGTCAGATTGTTTGTAAAACATAGATAACCCACATGTCATGCAAACCCAAATCACAAAACATAGTAATCACAAAAAGACAAATACATTATCAGTAACAGGCTAAACGTGATGGCACATCTGATGGAGGGATGATAGCATTGGAATCGCTGGAAGTCTCTTTGATTCCTGTGTCATTCCTCTGCAGTCGAGGACACTGAGGAGTTGTCTCCTACCGTCTTTCCTGATATTTACTCTCCCTCCCTCCCCCTCGTCCTCCCGGCTCGGTTGGAGCCTGTGAGTCGTTCAGCCTGTGATCATGGCCCTAGTCCACGACTCAGCGGACAGGCAGCCAATGACATCATACTTCACCGTGGATAGAGTGTGTGTGTGTCTGTGTGTGTGTGGAGGGGGAGCGGGGCAGAAATTGACACCTCTGGTCACTGTGACACACTATTTGTCTCACCCACCAAGTTTGCGCTCTGAGTCAGATCTAGAGTGTGTTGTACTGCTAATCCCTTTATCTGTGAGTCTTTTTTTTTCTTCTTTGTTATCATAATTAAGTTACACTACACTCACTCTGCTAAGGACACAAAAAAGGCTAATTATTGAATGCAGTACGGAGAATATTTGATGCCAACTGCAGTATAAAAGCGCCTGATGCTTTAATAAAGGAAAAAGACATTCTAAAATCAAATTTTTAAACAGAATCTTGTCATTTTGAGCATTTCATTCTGTATGTTTGTGTTGCACCCCCTGCAAAAGGGGGATATATAATCACGAGAGTGATGTGATGGTTTTTCCTCAGCAAGAACTTTACTACAAATTAGTTTGTACAAAAATACAATCATTGACACAGGAAGAGATTTACAGGAGAATAGAGAGTGCATACACTATTTATGTTAAACACTATTCAAAGTATTACTTGAGATATTTCCCCGAGCACAAACTAGCTTAAATTCAGTACTGTTAAAGTGCATAAAACATATACAGATAAAACAAATAAAATATCACTACTAAATATTACCGTCTGTGTACATGTGAATTCACAAAATGGTGGCAGTAGAGGCAGCTACTATTATGGTGCGTTCACACCAAATGCGGCGCGAATTATTCGCGCGAGTAGATTACATACAAAGTCTATGCACAGATGCAATGAGACTGGAGTGACGCGAATTTGCGATGGCGCGGCGCGAATGACGATAATTTGCGTCAAACGGCAAATCGCCCCAAACGTGTAAATTGAAACACGCGGAAACTCACGTAAGTTACACACACTACTCTAAAGAACCCAAAAATGTAACAACATTCTCTTAAAACGTATGACATGTTAGCAGATTCATACAGACATGTTAACACTGTTTAAAATCCACAACATATCTGCAAAAGGGGGATGAATAATCACGAGAGTGATATGATGATGTTTCCTCAGCAAGAACTTTACTGCAATGAGGAAGCGGTTTCCCCGAGATATGTGTGTGGAGACCAAAGCAATCGATCTCAGACTCAAGATCAAGACCACTATGCAGATCAGAGTTTAACACGACGTATCTCAAACTACACAATACAGAACAAAGCAAACAACGCAAGAAAAGCATAATCTTATTATTTCAACCACGTATTCATGTGTGATGAGTTTAACTTGTGGTTTCAGTAAATCATCATGTTATTTATGAATGATCCTCTCAATCACATCACATTCAACACAATAGACCATGAAATTACCATTTTCCTTAATTTATAAAAATGCACGTTTTCCAACTTGTCACGTTTGCATATACAAAAGCAAATAGCAAGTGAGCCAACCCTCATCTCTAATCTGTGTTACAGTTAGGGGTGTAACTGGTCAAAAAATTCACGGTTCGGTATGATACAGTGGAGCCACGGTTCGGTACGTTTCGGTACAGTAGAAAACTATAAATGCCAGAGAAACGTACTTGATTTTAAAATATATTTATTCATTAAAACTAACATCATAAAGTTATTCTTTGACTTTGAACAATGATGGAACTATACCTGAGTGACCCATCTTCTGGGGTGTCTTCTTAGCAACACATAAGCATAAAAAACAAAAACTGCTCCTTAAAAAAATGTTATGTAGTATTGTTACTTACATCTTCTCCATCATCATTTTAGTATGAACAATGATGGAACTAAACCTGAGTGAAGGTGGCTCTTCATCTCTCATGCAGTGGTCAGGTGATGTGCGTTACAGTCAGGTAGCTTTGTGTAACCCTCGATGTCCAGGGACCCGCTGTCAGAGCAGCAGCGGGTGCCTCGGACATTTGATTCTCCACTCGTGCTTTTGTTTTCTTGTACAAAGCGGGAATTACGGTTTGTCTGAAATGGGCTCGTGAAGGAATTGAGTAACGGGGCTCAATAACATTCTGCAGGTTCATGAAGCTGCGTTTACTACAGAGTCCGGTCTCATGTCCGCGGCTATAAATGTACCAATCGCCGTGGTGATGGCTTTAGCCCTGTTCGACTCGGTAGTGAACAGCTGCTTAAATGCTTCGGGGAGTTTAGCAAATGCAACATAGTGTTGTTTTTTTATTCACTACTCTCTCGCCATCGCCCTCATAGTTCACAGAGAAACCAACGTGGCTCCAAACACCAGACCTGCAGGTCGTTCGAGGATCTTCTATTTTCTGGTCTATAGCCATATTGCACCGAGCTAGCTTCGTGTAGGATGTCTCACAGTGCAAAAGTGCCTGACTGGAGTAGAATGTTTTTCTTTGGTGGTGGGCGTGTCAGAGAGCACGCTGTCTGTTACGTCATGTGGGTTGCAAGTTTGAGAACAGTGGCTCCCCCGAAAACATAATATTTCCCACAATTTAAGCTTCTGCATTTTCCAAATGCACTAGTATTATAAAAACGTATTGTTCGGTTCGTCATGCGTACCGAACCGTGAGCCTCGTACCGAACGGTTCAATACGAATACGCTTATTGTTACACCCCTAGTTACAGTTACAGTCATTTGTAATAGAACAACATTAAATCCATAGCGATGATCCGAGCAAACACTGTGGACACTGTGACCGTACACAGGGTGGTTATCACAGAATATAGGAGCCTTTGTGTTTCAAAGCTGTCTTTGCTGAAATGAAGTAAAGCTCAGTTGGTTGTAAAAGCTCAAACGTCTACTAAACTACTTCTTTGGAGTACAGACTTGTGTTTCCTGTGTAAGAACCTAAGCGTTAATGAAGGGTCTTGAACTTGGAAACAATACAAAAAGAAATCTTAGCTCAAGGCCCACTTACTAACTTTCAACCTCATCCCGAGATCTCTGCATTTGACCCATCCCTGTATATATAGGGAGCAGTGGGCTGCCAATGACAGGCGCCCAGGGAGCAGTTAGGGGTACAGTGTCTTGTTCAGGGACACTTCGACACCGGTGCAGCCGAGGATCGAACCGGTGACCTTTCGGTTGGCGGACAACCCGAACCTGCCCAGTAAGCCACGGTCACCCCTTAAAGACTTGAAACTAGAGATTGAGACCATAAACTTTGTTTACAATGTTTACTGAGGTAATAAATCAAGAGAGAAGTAGAGTCATTTTCTCATAGACTTCTATTCAATCTGACTTCCTTTTGCAACCAGAGAGTCGCCCCCTGATGGCCATAATAGAGAATGCAGGTTTGAGGCACTTCCTCATTGGCTCCACTTTTCAGATCCGGAGGTTGACGCCTTACAACTGAGGAAACTCAATCCAATGTATTGTGTGGTTGAAAGCTCTGGAAAAAGCTAGGAAGTGGACCATGAGTTGGATTGTCTTTTCCATGTAGTCCCCGGCCTTCAGTGTAGACCGCCCACCCCACTCCAAACCCAGGCTGCCTTCAGGGCATGACAATTGCCGTAACCAATGAGGTAAAGGCAATAGTTTTCCACAGTTCACAATCCTGTTGGTTGAGTCAACAGCATCAGCTTTGCTTTATCCTATTACTCTCAATCACGACAGTTCTACAAGTTTCCAAACTTAGCGAGCCTGGAAAGGTGTTCTGGGGTTAACACACACACAGACCACAAAGATAGGAAAAAAGACAGCAAGAAACACACACATATAGACATGCAGCCCCTTTCAGAATCCTAGAACAACATTCGATCATCACCCACTGAGCGTCCCTGGGGTGTTAAAAGCAAGCAGGACCATGTAGCTGTTGGTGCCCCTTTGTTGTTTCAGCTTTCAGAATCGGGCAAGGAAGAAAGAAAGGTTTGTCTGACCAAATTACCTATCGCAGGAAAAATAATAAAAAAGGCAACGTACCGAATCAATGGGTCGGCGTGACGATAGCGCTAGTTGTTACTGACAGGTCGCATAAGTCAGGCCTCTCAACATCCCCCAGAGTGGAGATAGCACATGTAGCTATGTGTTTGGTTTGAACGGAGAATGGCAGAAAATGTCACCCCTGATGAATGCTCCATGGTGTTGATAAGACGTACTCCCCTGTAGGCGAGCGTGCAAACACATCGGACACATGTGCACACGTAGGAAGATAAACGCACATACACACAGCAAGACATGGTCCTATAAATAAGTATTTGGTCCTGTGGAGTCAAGTAGAGTCCAGCCCAGCAGATACCAGCTCTGTACCCAGGGATCACCCCGAGTCTGCTCTCTGTCTTTCAGCCGCCTCAAACACTGTACCCAGATCAGATCACACAGCGGTGGAACCTCGGCGAAAACAAAAAAAAAATCTGACCTTGTGTCAGCGTCTGGAGCAGCATGCTTTACTCCGTCAAATAGACGTCAGCGAGGGAAGGAGGGGTGGGGTCATACCAACAAAAACATGGCTCCGGTCGGTCCTCATTGAGAGAAAGAATGTGCTGGCTGACAGGCCGTTTCAGCCAGGCTATTTGGAACTGCTAGACCAGCTCAGGGGATCCAGATAACTAAATATTTGCACTATTGGGTCTTTTCTGTATGTCCTCTATTAGTTCTGTAATGATGCTGTGGTGGGTCTTCATCACTGTGACTCCATGTCAAAGTCATGTGATGGACATGCAGATCTACTCTGCCATTGTTTCAATTGGTTGACCCCTTCACTCTTCACTCTCTTTATTTACAGGCTTATGGAAAGTCCCTACATGTAAATTATTTTCAGAATAAGCTAGGCTACTCAGAGATGCCATCCCTTGGTATGTTAGTGGCGCTATACGTGTTCTTTTTATGAGAAATAAAGCTTCATCGTGTATTGGTAGATGTAAACAGGAAGTATAACATTGCCATTATTTCTAATTGTAACAGTTCCTGTTGGCACCGCAGTGGTAAAGTAACTAGTTACATTTACTCAAGTACTTCCACATTATTTGAGTATTTCCATTGTAATAAACTTCCTACTTCACTATATTTCAGGGAGAAATACGCTTTTTACTCCTTAAAGATTGTGGCACACTTCTGCAACGATAAAGACAAACCACACTACCTTTACCTGCCTGCTTGTATATGCATGTGACTCCTGATCAACTTCAATACAACATCCATTTCTTTACATTAAATTCTTTTTACATTCAAAAATCTGTGGAGAAAGGATGAAATGCAACATTATATTTAAATTAAAAATACACATATGGGATGGTTAATTCATGTAACTGACGTTTACTTTGAACCCCAAAAAACATGTCAAATACAATATAAGGTGAACTCCTTACACTCTCTTACACTATTATACATTGTCTGTGTGAGTTCTGACTCTGAGAAGAGCTGTGAATCATGTTCAGTTTCCTTGTAAGAAAGTCTACGATCATCTCTCAGACAGCCGCCGTAACAAAATCAGGCTGAAAATGTAATCCATACTGGAATTTTTTCAACTAATACTGAGTGACTCTTTGTCAATTTCACTAATTTTGACTTAATTGTTTTGTCTTTATAACTCCGTCAAGAATTATGGAAGACATTGGTCTGGCATAGATGGGGGTTCCTCTTGATGTGCCTTTCATCTGGCCCGTTAGTCACGGTCACACACATTACCAACAACAAAGTAGAGTTTGAGTTATTAAATTTCTCATAGCAAAGTTTTGGGAATACCACATAAAGCCAGCCCATAGCCCTTGGTAATAGGCAGGAGTTAGAGTTAAGCTGTGCTGATGCAGGCCCGTCTCTGTGTTGAAGCCTCACAGACGTTACACCCCCCCAACCCCCCCGGCTCCTGCCAGCGCCTGCAGACTACAGCGGAGGCAAAGTCAATTGCGAAATCTAAACAACCACAATAACACAAAACAGTATCTTCCTCTGTGTTTTGCGGTTTTTACATGATGTGGAGACAATCCATGTCACTCGCGCTCCTCCACTCAGATGGCTTGCAGCGCTGCTGTCTCTCTAGCACACTGACATTTGCCGCCTGCCGTCGGACGAGCCACCGACCCACGGAGGCCTGAGGAGAGAAAGTACAGAGCAGATAAAGATGAAGAGAGAGCAGAAAAGAGGGGGGCAGAGACAGGAGGGGAGGTTGTTGGCTCGGGCCCGTCTTTCTGTCACTTCTGGTTTGGATTCGGCTCGCTCCCCCTGGAACTCGTTCATTATAAACCACAGCTCATAGCACTGAACCTGACTGCATGTCTGGCTCCGTCCGCGTCTCTCTTTCCCAGCCTCCTTCACTTCCTCTCACACTAAATGTCTGGCCCCTCCACCCTCGTTCATACACCATGCCCTCTTTCCCTCTCTCTGTTCTCTTATATTCTTTATATGTCACTCACTTTGTTTGCATTCCATGATCTCCGCTTTTCTCTCCCGTCTTTTTGGTTTCAGCCAGCCGACTTGTGTCGTGAGAAACCCCTCAGTTTCCTGATAAGACTGATTGTGTGCAGATAAAGCACTGAATCGTTCTCAAGTCTCTCTGTTGACTAATCCAACTTCCATCATCTAACCCCGTCTCACCCCATTGACTTCCTACATGTTTTACACTGGAGCTAAATGATAAACGATAGCTAACAAAAACATAGCTTCAAGTTCACTTAAACACTTCATGCAAAACACAACAAGGAGTAGGGCTGCATGATGAAGGGGATTTGTCACACAATTCAAAGTCTAATGGCAATTGCCCATTCACTGAGCTGCCCCTTAGTTATTGTTGATAGCTTGTTGATAGCGTTCTGGTCCAGCACATATCTAATTTAATAATAATGGTGGAATATTTATTATCACGATTCTTAGTAATTGTAAAAACAATGGTTTCATAACTTCAGACAGAGGTAGACACAAGCTTCTGATGGCAATTGTCAAATTTGCTGCCTGAAATGAAAGCTGTCAGCATATTTCACGAGCTTGTATATGAAGCTAATGTTGGCCCTGTGAGATGTTTTACAAATGATTACAAATATGATAAGAAAAAAAAGTCAAATCAGACTAACAAAACCCAGTTTGGCCACTTATCTCTGATACTTGTTCATATTTTCAAACAGTTCTCCCTTTTAACATTACGAGAGAAGACACTTTCAGGATGAGGTCTAAAAGATGTGTTTGGCAAAAGTAACTCTTGGGTAAGAAGTTGCTGGGGTTGAGCTAACGCTTACCTATACTCTGACATAGCAGCTTCCACACAGTGAGGAAATACAGAGTGGAGGGTTTTTTAAGTAACCTCCAACAGCACAAGATAACATAGTTAGCTAATGATGTGCGCCTTCTCCTTGGAAGTAATGCTCAGTTAATGATACAGGTAAGCTAATTAGCTAATTTTGCTGCTATGGTTTTACTGGTGTTTTTTGGGTTGCTAAGTATGATTGGGCAATCACTGTTGAGGGAGGGGTTTAATTCAATTTGGCCTCACTGGTGCAGAACCAGGCGGCAACCTCCGGTTCTTCTCTCTACTCACCATCAGGGGGCGACTCCTCTGGTTGTATAGAAGTCTATGAGAAAATGACTCTACTTCTCTCTTGATTTATTACCTCAGTAAACATTGTAAACATGAGTTTATGGTCTCAATCTCTAGTTTCAAGTCTTCTTCAATACAGCATGATGTTCATTTAGTAAATTATGGTCCATTTAGAGTCAAACAGACCATAAAGCAGGGGATGCTTTAGGGCGGGCTCACTGTGATTGACAGGTCTCTGCCGCTACGAGAGCCATATACGGCGTCTCTACGTCACTCCTCCACATTCCAAACGATGACAGCTTCCTAACTCAAGGCTTCATAACGGGAGTCCACTAACTAATGGGTGACGCCACGATGACTACTTCCACTTCTAATATACAGTCTGTGTGCAGGCCCCTTTCTCAGCATCCTGATTGGTTATTGAATTGTTAGCGTTTACCTGAGGGCCACCCAGCACAGGCACAGTGAGCAGAGGAGAGCTGCTATCTAAGACACAGCAGCCAGACAGCACTCAAACTGACAGCACACAGCTGCTGCTGGGGGCCACTATCTGTCCCTTTACAACACAAAGCACCCTCCAAGACCCCCCACCCATATCATGTGGACTCCTGACAACCTCGCCTCTCGTCATCAAACAAAGTCTTTACCCGCGCTCTATCAACCTCTATCTCCTAACCTCACCCCCCTTGCCTCATCACACACACACACAAACACACACACACACACACACACACACACACACACACACACACACACACACACACACACACTTACATGCTTTTTAGATGCAGTATGATTAAGACTCTCTACCAGCTGTCCAATCCATCCTTTCCTTTCAATACATTTACCTTCATAGTCTCTCCTATAATCCTCCCCCTATGGGTTATATGTAGTAGAAGACCCAGTTTGCATAAAACACTTGATAAGGCCCGGGGGTTTTGTGTTGCCCACTTTGCACGGGGGTATCCTAATCCAGCCTTGCCCCTGCTTGGTTTGATCTTATTTGAAGGACTGTGAATGAGGTATAACAGTGCAGTATAACAGTAGAACAGCTGAGTACATGCAGGGCAGCTCCCATGGTGCTCAACATTATGTTCCATTCATACTACATCGCACAGTGCATTCTAGTACACTTCCTCCTGTGACCCTGTCTCAGGCAGATGGATCCCACACATGGCATATGAGCAAAGATATTCAGAGCATTTCAAATACGTGACTGCTCCTATCAGCAGCTCGGGGAGCTAAGTACCACTGATTCATCTTTTATTGGAACTGATGGCATGACAATGTGACGACGATCTTGTTCAAAATTCCAGACACATCTTACGTAATAAGTGTTTGTAATTCCCTCACTGAATGTGGACTTCATTTTTATGATAGTTTGTGCAGTTCGGGCATTTCAACCAGCCACATCTGCTTTATCTAAAACACAAGAAATCACACAAAACACTAACAGTCATTTTTTGATCTAGATGTCTGTGCAGTCGGCCAATAAACACGTGCTCACTGGTTGCATTCTGGAATGTGTGTTTTGAACATGCTCTATGCAAAGGCGTATGACTTATTGCTTTTGCAATATGCATCACATAGCAGAGTGAAAGGAGCCGGACTCTGACACAATGCTATATTATGTACAAAACGTGCACTCAAATCTGTCTAATTGGTATATGAGCATGATCTCCATCCAACACACACACTCAAACACACACACACACACACACACACACACACACACACACACACACATGTACAGCTCCAGACAGTTCAGATGAGATTTGTCACATCCGTTGACATAGGGCCCAATTAAAGGGGAGGATTAAGCCAGGGCTGGGTGACCTCTTCAGGAATCTCTCTGAGACGCTGTGTGTACACTGTCAAACCCTCTGTCAGACCTTCCCTTTAAGCACTTTCACCTGCTAATTAAGACGCAGGAGTGTTGTGTGTGTGCATGTACATATGTGTAATTTGTGTGTGTGTGTGTGTTCATTTACAGCCCATACAAGACAAATGTACCCGCAAATGTCCGCGATAGATTTGCAGCCCAAGAAGCCTCTCTGTAAATATTTGACTTGAGCATTGTATGGGTTTTCGGAGCTCGCTCCAGCAAACGTCAGCGCACAAGCTACAGCAAACAGATAGGCCATGTCATTTATTACACTAAAGGATTCTATGTTTTGGTGTGTTCATCGCCCTGCTGTGTGTAGAGGCTCCTCTGCAACAAAAGCCGAGCAGTGTTTATGGTGTGAAGAGATTAAAATGGATAGCGGCGAGGCAGAAGCAGTGAGCTGTTGCTGGACAAAGCTCTCAATGACTGATTAGTGCTGTGTCACTGCAGCTTTTACACAATGTGGAGAAAAGGCCTGTAGTGATCACACACTTCTGTTTCGGTAGCCTTTTTATTTACAGTAGCAAACTGTATAGTGGCATGGTAGGAAATTGGTGGATATTTTAAGAGAATAATAACTTTGGGACAAAGTCAAGCCGGAGATGGGCTTGTGGGGATAAACAAGGTGGAAAGAAAAAGGAAAGGAAAAGGCATTCAAATCAAATGGAGGGAAGAATTACCAGAGGGAGCACTGCAAACACTTCCATTCTATGAACAAGCTAAATATATTGTGTTATCTAGAGAAATCTGCTTACCAGAGGGGAAATCAAAATGACTTTGGTTTTAATATTGAGTGAGTGCCAGGAAGACTTTAACCGAGCTTAGCATAAAGACTGGAGGCAGGTGGGAAGCAATCCTGGCTCTTGCTAAAGATTAAGATATGCCTTTCAGCACATCTAACGCTCAGTAATTAATATGCACCTTGTTTGTTTCATCTGTACAAAAACAAAAATGTGAAAATGGTGAGCTTTACAAATATGCAAGCTTTACGGGTGTTGGTGTTTTTGAACTGGACAGAGCCAGATTAGCTGTTTTCCACCTGCTTCCAGTCTTAATGCTAAAATAAGCTAACTGTATCCTGGCTCTAGCTCCATGATTAGCATGCAGGCATGAAAGTGGTCTTACCTTTAACAGATATTTGGTATATTATTGACAACAATGCAATCCACTTGTCAGACCTGCTTCTATTTAGCTCTACCTGCTAAATATATTAAATATATTGCTTAGAAAAAATAAACCAGTGAAATAATGAAATACAAATGAAACATGAAAATGTAATGTTGTAACTTTCTTGAATTGCCCTCTGCACAGTGGAGAGGAAGCCAGGCTGGTACATGGACATATACTGTATTCCAGCATTTAGCCTCCCCACATTCTCAGCTGGGACTAATCTGGGTTTGGAGAGACAGTAGCCCTCTGGAACAACAGCCATCATAGACATTGACACCTGCTGTGCAACAAAAAAACAGGATACATAAATGACACTGCCCCAACATTCTTACTGTGTTGGATTTTGAGATAGTTTCTACTGTTTTTGGTGTGTTTCTATTGTGCCTAGTTTCAAGCACTGTGTCACGTTCCACAATATGTTTAAATTAAGCCTAGGAATAAACAAAGCCTTGTCGTGTCCAGCTGACGTCCTGTGTTGACGGACGTTTAGGACGCTCTGCTATGTATATGATCTGCAGTTGGCTAACGCCGCCCCCCGAGGAGAGCGGGCACAGAGCGTAGTTCAACTCTGACAAATGTCTGTCTGGTATGTGGGAGCTGGAGGAAGGGATGCCGTGTTGAATACAGGCTGGAAAAGAAGATAAACCTCCTGCTTTTCAGCTGCTGGCTGACTGACTGCACTCAACTGATCCCTTATTGCAGCGTACATCAATAAATCACAGTGGATAAAGTCCAGTTTGATACTTAAAAGGGAGGGCCATAACAAGTTTATTTCAGATGACTCAGCATTACATGAAGCACACTTTGTGACTGTGTGTACCCTTTAATCAATTATAATGAGTATGCTGTTTTAATCTCACTTTAAAGGCATATTGCATTTAACGAAAGCTTGGACTTATAAGTCTGACAGACTTTCATGGTGACCAGTCATTTTTCTTCAGTTTCCAAAGCATATAGAAAAGGAAAAAAGTAGATAAAGGGGAAAAAGCATTACAACTGTTTCTGTGAGACGTTAAATAAAACCATAACGTATCTTATACCCTATCTGAGAAAAAGGTCACTCTTTAGCTGCTAAATGCTCCACTTCTGCTTTGTCTGTCTGCTGTTTGTTGCTGAGCAGGTAGTGATGTTTC
Source organism: Anarhichas minor (assembly GCF_050575085.1). Taxonomy (NCBI): domain Eukaryota; kingdom Metazoa; phylum Chordata; class Actinopteri; order Perciformes; family Anarhichadidae; genus Anarhichas; species Anarhichas minor. Next base: position 3,990,577 of record NW_027466463.1, on the reverse strand, counting down.
ACTGAAACATCCACCTGCTGCTGGAAACAGATGAACGTGTGAGACTAAGAACCAAAAGAATGAGCTGAATGATGCTAAAATGCTCCATAGAGCTGAGGGTCAGCAGAATGGATAAACATCCTCTGTAGGTTTGTCGCATCAAGTGACACCTTTCAATTATTGTTGCATAAGATACTGATTAGTGGAACTTTAAAGTGGCAATCTTTAGATTTTCATTCAAATAAAAGTCAGTTATTATATTTCGCCACAGGAGGTAACACAATGGGCCATAAGCCTATGGCCCACTGATGAAACTATTATATATTTGAATATTTGGCCTTGGAGACACTCTGTTCTATTCCTTCTAAAAAATGTGGTTTGCTAGTTCCCGGTGCACAACATAACTACGCCAACGAACGCTTGAGAAACACTTTAACGGCAAATAGCCAACAATGTCGCTGGCCACGGTGTCTGTTTGTTTTGTTTTTGTCGCTTGTAGTCCATCCATTGTTTTCAGACAAACAGAAATTTTGAATCAACCAGGACTGAACTCTTAAAATACAGTCTTAAGTTAGAAGGTTTTCCTGATTTAGACCAGAAAATATCCAATCAAAGTAAACGAGAATGGAACCAACTTTTTGTTAATGCAACAGGTTTCACTTCTTGCATCCCTGCTTTTCCTACTTTCTCCCTCCTGGCTGTACTGCTGCTCCACTATCAGCGTCTGTCTCTATCTTGATCTCCCCCCCTCTCAGCTCTAATGACAGTCAGCAGGGCTGATAGGCAGATATATTTACACTGGTGGCCAGGGAGGAAGCACTGTCCAGCCTCCGGGCTGTGGCAGGCGGAGCTTAGAGGAAACCCTGGCCGGGTAGCCCCTCCCTGAGCGGGGCATATCCCCATGCTGTCCCTGGCCCTGCTCAAGAGTTCTCAGCTAGATGGGACCAAAGCTTCACTGGCCCGCAGACTCCCACACTCCCACATCAGCCCCCGGGAGAGAGAGAGAGCAGAGGAGAGGAGGCAGCAAGGGAACAGAGAGCAACAGGCTGCTGCTAGTGTGCACACTGGCTGAGAGAGATTCCACAAGGAAGCCCGTTTATCTCTAGAGCTGTTGATGAGGCAGTCCGGGTCCACTCCATCTCATCTCAGCCTGGAGTCCAGAGGTGGCCAGCGGGGTCCAAGTGTGTACCGCTTCTTGAGAGTGTGTGACTTTATTTTCCAACTTTTGAACACTGGAACTGTACTGTAAGCATTATGACTCTTCTGGGCTCTGAACACTCCATTCTGATACGAAGCAAGTTTAGATCAGGTAAGTCAATGACACGTGACGTCTCTGTATCTGGATATGACAGTTGCTGTGTTCAGCTGTGTTTATTCTTAAGAGCCTTGCAAACAGTTTGTCTGTCAACACATGGCATTTATAGGTGATCCTGTGTACATTATGTCATTCCATAGAGCTGGATGGAATGACATCCATTCCATCCAGCTCTATGACACACGTCTTCGATGAGTCGTGTTGACACTCATGATGTGCTCTTCAGTGACAGCAGAAAAGTGACATATGTGTTTTATATACTGCGGGCATGTGACGTTACGAGGAATACTGGAGGGAGGCCAGCATAAGTCAGAAACCCACCTGAGCCCTGAGGTCACACTGTCATCAGTTTACAGCTGTGAGTGTTCTCCTCCTCCAAAAAGCACGATATATTAGGGTGATGTCTCGTGCAGGTTAGTGCACTTGTTGCATGCCAGTCGCTAACCTGCTGCGGAGAGCCTCACTCTGTGGCTCTGTATGCACGCTGATAAAGGGAGAGTAGACACTGGAGAGGGATCAGAGGTTATCTTAATGTGGCTGAATTGGAAGCTGATGGTGCTCGTGTGGGTGGGTGTACCTGGGCATATCAAAGAGGGAGGAAGGGCACGGATTGCAGCGCTGATTTAAACTCCCCTTAACACACAGCAGCTGTTAGGGCTTTGTATCCATCTATCTCCTTCGCACACACACACACACACACACACACACACACACTTTCTGTGTTTATTTTCGACATACGTTCTGTGAGGCTGAGCATGTGTGTGTGTGCACTGTCCTACTACAGTATGTGTAGTCTGATCAACACTGCCACCTCCCTGAGGAAACTGTAACTGATGGTGGCACCAGCAGAGCGCAGACCCAGCTCCCCGCTCACCGCTCTAAATCTTGACATACTCGACTGCTTCTAAAAGCAACACTGCTGTGAATGTACAAACTGGTGGCCAGAGTGGCTTCAGTCCTCACTGGCAGTTTGCCTGTGAGCTGTAATTGCCTTCCACAAATGGCAGAGTAAATGACGCTTTTCCTTTGAGTTGTTTAGAGCAGATCAGCAGGGTGGGAAATGACCTCCGGTGCTCCGGGGAACATGACAGGGTGGATGCCTGTGTTCAAAAGCAGCAGGAGGCTTCTCACCAAGAGGCTCAGGTTCTGTGGTGCTCTAACCCACGTGCTCTCGCTGCTTAATACGGCACAGATGTAGAGATACTGTCTCTACTGCATTAAAGGTCGTCTTCATACATGTCTGCTTGATGTTACAGTCGGAGGGATTGATGTTGGGTTATACAAGGTGGAACCGTCATGACTCGTCGGGTGAAATTATAAATGCATGAGTGAAATGTTTTGCGTAAGAGAAGTGAAAATGTCCGTAAATCTCTTTGAGATAACTGCTGAAGACAGAGGGAGTCTGAGACGATCTGGTTATCCACGATTTACAGTTTTCTTTAAGCTGCAGCTGCTCCAGTTACATTCAGCGCCGCGTGAAAACCAGCAACTGTTGCTCCTTCTGCACCGCTCTGTGACTACATTATCAAAGCCATGGGAACTGCTGCTGCGTGGTTGAAGTTAAAGGGAAAGATAAAGATCAAACTTAAGTGCTCCCTGTGGACCGCCAAATGTTTTGTGAGTGTGTTACTGACTAGTTCTCATGCCGATTTGATTAACAGATCAATGGGCTGTGGTCCGCGTACCCAAGCTCGCTAACGACAGTGGCGTCAAATATGAGTTAAATCAATACTACGAGGTGTCAACCACATGATGAGTTGAACAGGAAATCAGCACCAGACACAGGCACCTGTTTTATATCAGCTGCCACACCCAACCCAGAATGTGTTGAACCGACTGATGCAAGTTGTTTGGTGAGTTACTGAGAAGATCTGAAAATTAAATGGAGAAATATGCAAATGATTTTGGTATTTTTTCAATTTAAAAAATCGACATGATATTGGCCAGATATTGTTAGTTTATCTGTTACTTTTTCTTTAAAATTAGAACACAAAATATTCAAATTGTGATGGTCCGTGAATTCATACTTCATATGCATAAAGCACAACAAGCCCTGTACTCCAAGGGTCATCTGTGTGACTCACTGTTCCTTATCAGTGAACTATAAGTAAAACAGAGAAAAGCAGCGAGCCGTGCTGAATGAGCTATCACGACTCCAAACTATCTGGGAAGTAAAGAGAGAGGGCATTTTGGATTGGACACTGCAAAGGGAAAAATCATGGATCACATCAAGGCAGTTATTTGACTTGAAGTAGAACTTTCTTAATGTAACACACCAGCTTGTCACGTTAGCTTGTCATCAAGTGAGGAACAAAACGTCAATTCAACACATAGTTTGGAATTCAAATCAAAATAATTAATTAAAAGGAATTACGTTAGTTGCAAAAGTCACGCTCATACATCTGTCGCAAACACATTCCTGCTTGTGCCGAGGTAACGTTCAGGAGAATTCATGTAACAAATGCAGCCAGCCTCTTAAATGACCTTGTTGGAGTTGAAGTGTAAAAGTGTGGTGATATTATTATTAGACAGTTTCTTTCTTGTGTGGTGGCTTTGAATGTTTGAGCCACAGGAGGACAATAAATCAGAATATCACTACACTGGCTTGTGTATCACTACTTCACCAGTGCAAAGCAGGCCAAATGATCTTTTATTTACACTATAAATCTGAAAACTTGTAAATGTTGCTGTGGATTTGTATGTCCTTTTTTGTCAAGAAAGCCCAAGCTGAAACGAATGTCTTCATTTTGAAAGTCAACAGAGAGGCAGAGTATCGTGTGGTTCAGTAATCTGTGATTACACAGCCTGGCTCGGGTCCTCTTTCTATAACATGTTCACTCTGCAATCAGGCCAGACAAACCTCCGGTTTTAGTAAAGCTTTTTAGGAGAAAGAGCAGATTACATGGCAGCTGCTGTGCAACTTTTTCAGACAGAATCATTGATAACCTTTTGGAAAACGTAGAGCAGCGAAGAGCTCATATAAAAGACGCTCTGCAGAATTATGAAATGCAAATACAAAATCTTCATATATATGGATAAAATTAAGGCTTTTAGCTGACTTAAAATGCAGCCGCCCTACCGTCGTGTTAGCTTGTTATGTTAGCTTATGCTAGCTTGACAGAAGCCCCGCAAATGAACCAAACAACATCAGTCCTACAAAGTGGGTTGTGTTAAAATAATGCTATGTGTTAACATAAAGTGTCAACAATCAAACAGAGGAGTTTTTATTGTTTTGAAAGAGCAGATAGCAGCTGCTGTGCCAAACACAATGATTGATAACAGCATAGTTTAAGGCTGTGTGGGTTGTGTGAGAAGCGTTTTAAGTACTTTTTAGGGAGAGTTATTGATTACAATCCCAAATCAAAGAGTCTGTATTTCATTTTCACCTTGTTTTTCCATGACACCTGCATGTACTGTATATGTGCCTGTGTATATGGATGGGTGCCAGTGGCAGGCCGTGCATTTTATACCTGGGCCTTCACTGCTGTCCTGCAGCTGAACACACGTATTCGTATTAAACCGTTCGGTACGAGGCTTACGAACTGAACAATACGTTTGAATAATACTAGTGCATTTGGAAAATGCAGAAGCTTAAATTGTGGGAAATATAATGTTTTCTGCGCTCACGTAGGAGACAACGGGCTGTGACCTCTGAACCCGGAACAAAAAAAACAAAACAGCTGTGGCCCTGCACGTGGTCTGGGAGGCTACGCTAAACTAGCTTAACGGGAAAACAACAGCAGCAACACGCATTCTGCTAAACACTCGAGGGCCATTCAGATATTAGATGTAAAAAAAGAAACGCAGTTGACTTACCAAATGCTGTTCACTTAAAGACAAACTCCATCCTCCTTTCTTTGTTGACAAAGAGTTTAATCCCACGGTTAAATACCAACTCACAAATCCGTTTCTCCTCCTTCAGCCATTGAGTGTTAAAAAAACAAAGCTAGCTAAAAATAATAATAATCTACACCAAGCAAAATGCAAACAATGTCATAATTTCTTCCATATCTTTCAATTTGAACTCTTACGACTCCGACTAAGCTTTGCCAGCTTCCTTAAGTTTCGTTTCACGATAGTCACGTGCTCGCCCACTGACCAATCACAGCGCACGCTGCACCTCACTGCAGAGCTGCTCCTTAAAACTGAGCTGCCAGTTAATGCTGACTAGTTGTAGGCCAGCTAGCAGGCTCTGGCACGTTAAAGAATACGCCCAACATGTCAAACTAAGGATCTGATTGGTTGAAGACTATGACAATCAACAACATTGTCCCCATTCACTTAAACTGCAAAGGGATTCACTCCTGAGTCTGCAGGCCTCGGGCCTCTGTTCTTACCTAGAGACACAGAGGTGAAATCTGATTGGATAAAAGCTCTACTTAAAACAAGCTGCTGGAAGCAGAGCAACTGAGGAAGACAGTAGCTGTGCAATGAGAAAATAAGATAATGGGAAAAATATTTTTATAAATTATAATACATGTAATGTATTTATGAACAATTATTAAATAGCTATAACCTTGTGATTCTGTTTAGGCCAGCAGAGAAGGCCTTGCTGGCCCTGATGGCCCACCACTGATGGGTGCTCACTATTGTAGGGATGACAAAACCCTTCCCAGAGGTTGAATCAGTTACATGTTTTGGTTAGCTTTCAGTGAGCTACTAATGCCTGCGTTTGCTCTCTGTGATGTTGCGACCAGCAGGTCACGACCCCGTCACTGTAAACTAAAGCAGATGTCAGATCAAGGGAAGGGCCTGATGTTACATAATGGAGGGGCTCTCCAACGAGGGTGCCACAATGTGGCACCTGAGCATGCTAATATTCAGTCAAATTGTTAGAAAAGACATTACATTAAAGCCGGACGGTTTGAGGGAATTCATAAAATGCTTAACTGTAAGATGAAACACCTGAGGGAGATAATTAACAATAGGGAAGACAAGCTGAAAGGGATTAGGGCCCTGCAGGAACATATCATACTTGTGTGTCAGATCCAGGATCTCATGGAAAGACCTTCAGATAACAGCGAGGAGGAAAAACACACCGACAAAGAACAAAAAAGAAAGAAAAAGAGCCACAGACACAAGCAGACCAACAGACATGGGGGAGGCTCTATGTTTATGACCCCGCACTCCCACCTCGACCACTTCTATACACACACACAAACACAAACGTGCACACACGCTGCGGACCACACACTGGCTAGCAGATCTGTTTAAAAGCCAGGAGCTGTGTTTATCATTCCCTACATCCTACTCACAGAAATATTTGTGAGCAAGCAGCGTTATTTTTTTCCTGTGCTTTCTGTATGCATATGTATAGATACATACACATGCATGTGCCTCTTTTTTATTTCAGTCTGTAGGTTGAGTGAATGCAGTGGCGTAAGGTCGTAATGACGGGCCCTAACGCACGCTAGTTACCAGTTATGAGGCACACACACATATCATCATCATAGTGTCTCGTCACATGATCAAATAGAGATTTCTGGGGCAATATCGACATACATATTACCCAGAAATCATCATTGCATATCTGTTAATGACAAAAGTACCAAAGAAAATAAAAGATATTCTTTTAATTGAATTGTTTTTTATAGTTTATGTAGTAAACTACTAAGTATATAATTTATTTATGGCTTTTATCAAAAAAAGAAAATAATGATGTAGATGGGCTTGCCTTTTCCAGACAGTATATAAAAACGGAATCTTAGAAATGATTTAGATATATATTCCAGAGTAGCTCTCTGTATCTTTTTAAGGCAGTCAGGTATTACCCAGTATGTTATTAGTGGGCCTGCTTTCTCTATGAACCTCCTAAACCCCTAACCCCGTTGGCCACGATGGAACCTAGGATGTCAGATAGTGATGATTTGTTATGGCCCGTCTGATGCCGACGCACAAGGTACCCTTTAGTATCTGTATGCAACCCACTGGGCTTCTAAGTAGCTATACAAAGTAAACCCATCGGTGTTATTATTAGACGCTCAGAGCAAATGCTCTGGGAGTGTGATGACGCAGTATGAACCGTAAATAATCTATACAGGTTGGGTGGGAGGGGAGGTGGACAGGACTTTCACCCAGGAGACAGCTGCTCCTGTTACGTGTGAAACCAGTTTTTTGTCTTTGTGTTCACAACATTAAATTACACTTACACAAGCCAAACGTGCTTTTGTTCCCCAAACCTAAGCAAGTGTTTTCGTTTGAACTCAGTGCGTGACGCCAAGGGTCCTAACAAAGACTTGGGATGACAGCACTGTCTGCATGTCCATGAGTGAAAGTAGTCTTAATCAAACTGCAAGTTAGAATTATGAAACAGCATGTAACATGGGTTGAATTCTCAGTCTCTTCCTGCTTTTTGTCTCTCCCTTACCTGTCTTTCAACATCTCTTTCTCACCTTTGCCCCTTCTTTGTACTCCTCCCCTCATCCTCCTTCCTCCAACTTCAGTCCTACAGTTAAGACTTCAGCAGAGGAGGACACGAGAGCAGCTGGCAGACCAAGGCATCATGCCTCGTGAGTAACGCCTTCCAACACCGAGCTGCCGCACATGCAGGCACACACACGTACACACACGTACACACACGTACACACACACACACACACACACACACACACGTACACACACACACACACACACACACACACGTACACACACACACACACACACACACACACACATTTCCACTTACATGCTTTTTAGATGCAGTATGATTAAGACAGACAGAGGGAAAAGGTGAGACACACAATGAACAAGCAAGAGGACACATCATCCGTTGGACCAATTAGTAATAAAACATTAAGCTATGTATTCAGAAACAATGTCCCTGTTACTCTGGGTAATTCACACAACATGCTGTGAACAGAAAGACATAACTGTAACAGAAACAGTTCACAACTTGTTTTGTGGATTATCCAGAGTAATAGGGACATAGTTTCTGAGACGAGATGTTGCTGTTACATTTTATAAATAGTATTTCACCACTATGAGCGCCACGACCAACAACCCTGACAAATAAAACCAAAACCATCTTCATGGTTAGATACCAGATGCTGGGGGGAAGTTAGAAAATGTTTTCTTTTTGGCTGATCTGACACCACGCTGTATCACATGTTAAGGAAAATGGCGTTATCATGACCTTTATTAACTCCGCCAGGCTTAGCACGAGGAGCTTATGTGTTTGGTCATGTGTCTGCGTGCATGTGTGTGCATCTGTCTATCAGCTACTCTCGTATACTACTGGACCCATTAGCCTAATATTTTCGTGCTCATTTATGACTGAAATTCGTCATTGACTCCTCACTACTCTCTACGCAAGTCATAAACAACTGCTTCAGTTTGGAATCTTGTTTCTGCGAGAGTTTAGGAATTGTTATTGTCTTGATTTGCAGGCCAAGGTAAGATAATTGTATACAGGCTATGTATGAATAACGATTGCTTAGCAAATGACAAACTGAATCATACACTGTGTACAAAGGAGCATGTTTTCTTATTTTAAGAGGAGGAGAGCTAGTTAGCTGTTAGCAGCTGGTGGGCAGTCCCTCAACACATAGCAGGACTGTACTGTTCCTAAACAGAGGAAGCTTTAAACAGTCATCATGAAGCGTTACACAGTGAACTGCAGTCTAGCTGCACAGAGCTTAATAAACAGTTGCTCGTTGTACTACGTTGATTGATATGCCTAAATAAGAAAACATCCACATTCAACATATCTGTACATACATTTGTTTATGGTGATTGGGTTTGATAATGTTATTTCTGGCCACTTGGGGGCAGCAGAACAAACTGTCAACACAACACTGACATATTATCACTTTATAAAGTTGACACGGCTAACATGTTTGCAAACCTTCCAGCAGACCCAGAGCAGCATTAGCATTCAGATGGAGATGTTCTTCTTCCTAATGCAAATCCAATACGGTGTCTCCTTTTTGCTCTGTTTTGTTCTCCACCAACTCCTGAGTCTCTTTAGCTTCTAAATGCTCCTCTGTGTTTACCAGCTAGTTGATAACATTGTCCGTTTGATGCTGGGCAGATAGTGTGCTCTTGATAGGTAATCCGTTTCATTTTGAAAAGTCAGCTTTTTAAAAACCAACATGGCTCAGTTCAAAATTTTGTTTCAAAACAAAACTCCTGCTCTCTTCTCTGATCATGAAATCATGTTTTTCTCTGAAAAGAGCTGCCTGTTGTGTCGGGAAATACCACAGATGAGAGCGGTGAGAGTGAACCAAAACAGAAGATCTCTGTAGAGCTGAGGGGAAGTCTTTTGTCATTTGTTCAATTGTTTATATAAAAATAATAATATATTCAGCTATGAAATAACCAAATATAGAACAGATTTCTTAAAGTAATGTAGTCCAGTAAAAAAAGTCAGAGGAGAGCAACATGGATGTGAAATCCAGCTCATTGTGGAAATATGAGTGGTTATTGCCTTTTCATATTTGCCCCATAATTGCAGGTCTCCTTGGCTCAATCCGTAATCTTAGATTGGAATCTTGGAACACAGAAGCATCATTTCACATGAATCAGATCATTGAGTCTGACATATATCATGACATGTAAAAAGAAAAAGATATGACTGATTTGTGATTATCTATTGCAGTTTTAAAATGAATGAAATGAAATCACATGCCAGCTGCTTGTAAAAGAGCAAGAAAAAAGAGCGAACAAAGGACGGCGAGACAGATGAAAAGTGTAGCTCAGGAATCAGAAGATTATTCCACTGATGGAATTCAACCAAAAAGAGGGAACACATCAGTGAAATAAACTGCTGTAGTTATTTTGGGAATAAAAGTGGTTGTAGTGAAGATTGTTTGAACAAAAGACTTACACTGCAGATTAAAGCATTGAAGACAGACACTGAGACTCAGGTAGGAAGAAAAGAGAAGAAAACAGTTCAGATGACAGATGCTCCAAAGAGAAGCAGATCCAGACTCCAGAGACGGATAAATCCACGGGTAGTGACAGATACAAAGGCGGACGCAGGGGAAGCAGGTGGATACATGCACCCAACAGACAGACAGACAGACAGGCAGACAGACAGGCAGCCAGCGCCTATGCAGACAGGTCGGTGAGTGACCGCCGAGGAATGCTCTTGTGCTGGAAGAGGTTCTCGGCCTCAGAAGAAACAGATTTACATAGACGGCACCTGTTTACAGCACAGTGCCTGCAAAGAGGCACGCCCAATCACAACAACATGGAGCATGAGCTGCCTCTTATAAGACAGATGCTTTGTACTTTTAATGTCACAGTGATGAGAACAAGTAGACCTGAGTGTACTGAGCATACTCTTATATCCTTATTATAATTAATGGCCTCTCATGTTCTTTAGGTCGTGGTAGCACTGTAATGTGACCAACACACCACAGGCCACAAATGTCATACACATATTTTTACTGGCATTTACAAGATTACATTTCAAATACTCATAAGAAACCTAAAGTTTGTTTAAGCATGAGACAGCTCATGGCAGATAGACACGTATAAACTCGGATCTTATCAATTCCTTATACTTTAAAGCAGCACTGCGTCGTCTCGTCAAACATGGGAGCAGTGAGCGATGCCAACAGGGGACTGGGGGACTTGAAATGCAGACCAGGGATTTGTTGAATGATATCTCTGGCACTGTTTGCCATTTCACAGAGGCTCCAGCCTCCAGATAAACTGCTGGTAAGTGTGCGGGGGAATGGAATCCAGGGGCCCGGCGAGGCCCTATCAGTTTCTAGGAGTCTGTCACAGATAAGGAAGCAAGGAGGAACGCAATTGGCCAGCCGGGCTGCAAGCGCTTGTTAAAAAAAGAAATTTCAATTGGCCGTTTACGTCTTGATTGCAGGAGATGGCGCACATGGAAGAGGGTTGCAAAGACTTGTATTTTGTTGGTACACCCTTTCTCACACAAATGCACTAGATGTCTTATTACTCAAGCAGCTGCGCTATTTGTTCTTCCAGCTCTTCATTTCAAAAAACGAGATTTTTCATGCCGGCACAGCATCCTCCTCTTCTGCTGCTGTAGATCCTTCAGATGCTGGCTGTGTTATTCCTGCTGGGGAGATGGACACGGCACAGGGTCTGTGTATATATTACCCAGGGAACATCTGGTGTTTATTAGGCTGTTGGAGAATCCGCCCCAGCCTCTCAGGCCTGACTGGCGTGTGGCCTGCATAGGAGCACACTGTCTGCCTGCCGGCCACGGGTCTGAATACACGCACACACACATACAATCTAATATTTCCTCATAAAGATAATAGGGCTGTAGCTGCAGGTTTACTGTGCTTTTTCCTGCATAAAAAAACACACATTTACATTCCCCCAGCAGCGGTGCTTTAATCCTCAGTAGATGGAAACACAAAAGGAATTATTCCTGCCTAATGCACCATACGTCTTACCTCTTAGTGTAGTGTTTACATTTGACAGATACGGTCAGCAGGTATATGTTTTGCAATAGGTTTAAAGTGCGTCGTATGTTTTAATACTGTTGCAGAATGTTTAAAAGTAGGTAAGCCAGCTTCAGACTCACCGGATCATGTTACATTATGCCCCAGTGGGCCCGTGCAGCCACGGTCGGACGCGTTTTTGGGCAGTTTGGTTACACAGTTTAAACACACTTAAAGCTCTGTGTGTCCCTGTGATGTCAAATCAGGTCTTAAATCAGGCCAGGCAGTGACAAGTCAGGCAGGAGAGTGTGAGACAGCGGGGCCGACTCGGTGGGCAGCTGACTTATAAAAAGATGATGACGTCATCCTGCTGGTAGAAGGCGACGGCGGTCCAGCTGCCACAGACTGGCAGCTGCGCTTTCCCCACTGGATCCCGGCTGGCATTCAGGATCATCATCTGAGTGGCATTCAGCCCTTCACTGCCGTGTTGCATACCTTTATCCCTCCTTCCTTCCTACCATTCACATTTTCTTCCCTTCTTTTCCTCTCTTCTTTCCTTTTTCCAACAATAGTTTTTTTTTTTTTACTTTATATACTGCCCTTCTACCTGCTTCCTACTTGAAATTCTACCCAAGAAATTCTTTCATTTCTTTACTCCCCTTTCTTCTCCTTCCTTGTTTTATTTTTATTTCAACTTTAATGTTTTACTTCGTTTCTTCATTCTTTCTTTACCTTCAACATTAGATTTCATTCGTTCTTTCTTTTCTTCCTTCATCCCACCATTTTAGTTCAACCTGTCCTCCCTCAGTTCATCTTTCAACCCATTCTTCTTTTCTTTTTCTCTTTCCTGACTTTCTTCATAAGTCTTTTTTTCCTTTCTTTTCTTTCATTTTTATCTCCTACACAAAAAGTCCTTCTTCCTTCTGTGTTTTATCCGTTCATTCATCCTCCTCCAATTACATACCTCACCAAACTCACGTCTTCATTTTCACTTTCTTTAATTCTTATGAAGCATAACATTTCAAATCCATTTTTCATCAGTGGGTAAAAATCGACGTGAGTTGCGCAGCACAAAGCTCAATATCATTACTTTTACTTTGGCACCGTGTCATCACTCAGAAATATCCCACTAGAATTATATTTGACCAAATAAGAGCCGGTGCTTGAGTGATCAGGTGTGCTCCTCACTGCTGGCTAATCAGTCCTGTGAGGGCTGTGGATAGATTGGAGACCAAGCCAGGTTAGCTCCGTCCCTGATTATTTATTCTGGATTTAACAGGGCGAGATTGTGGAAGGTTGAAAATCTCACCCGCTGCAGCCTTTTAATTACAGCCACTCCATTTATTTTCCTAGTACTCTAGTACTGTCTGTCTGGAGAAGCCGAGCAGATATTGGAAGGGATCCAATACAGAAATATTGATTGTTGAAGGCTGAGGGAGGCCATATGCATAGTTTATTTATTATCACTGATGCATCAATGTGTAAGCAGCATGAACAATAATTGTTGTATAGACCAGTAGAGACTATTTGAACTACTCGTACGTTTTTTTGCAGATTAACTTGGTCAAAATATGTTTTTTTTAATAACTAGTAACTGCAGTCTTTCAGATCAACGTTGTGGAGTTCAATTGAAATGTATAGAGGTAAATGAATAAAGCTGGAGAACTCAGAGGAAACGTACTTACAGTAAGTACAGATCTTGATCAACTGATCAGCTGGGTATTAGCAGTGTTTCCCTGCTGTGTCCTGCTGTGTGTTGTGCAGACCCAGTCTCAGACGGCTCCTCTCTGGAGGCCCAGACTGAGGCTGACAAGCTGGCTCTCATGCCGGGACCCCTGGAGCTGGTCCAAAAGAATATCATTAGACTCTAGACTCTGCCGTCACAATGACAGGTATCAGCAGCGAGCTGCTGCTGTAGTTGAACACGCCTCTAACGCTACATCTCAACCTGCATCTGTGTGTCTGGTAGCAGCATCCATGAAAAGGAGTCTGTGTTTGTGTGCGTTATTAACAAACCACTGTTCAGGTGATTTACTAAGCTGGTGGTGACTGCGATCTACTCAAACAAGCATGTACTGCTGAACCTCAACACAGTCACAGCATCTTGTCAAACAAGCACCAACTAAAAGCAGAATGTCTATTGTAGATATTTCATGATTATGTTCATCCACAGCAGCATGAATTGGACATTGCGTTTGCCTGTACATGACTGAAGATGCATCTGATTTGTTAGCACAGAGCCCCCAAAACCAAAAAGAAAATCCTTACAAACTGTGGATGTTAGGAAACTTTTTAGCCAAATCAAGTCCCAAGCTCAAACTTCAGCTGTCACTTTCAGGTGATTTTGCTTGGTTGAATATGAAACAATGGTCACACTTCATAAAGGGTTTATAACTATGATGTTAATAGTTCCATTTGGTAAGAACAACTGTTGTGTTGCAAGTTGTGCTGCTTTGAGTGGATGGACATGCTGGACCACTTGAAGCTAAATCTATTTATTAACAGCGAATAACACTAACAATTGCAGACATGATAGATTGAAACATTTTATCAATCAATGACCTATTAACCCCATGATCATATATTAATTGGTTACCAACATTTACAACTGCATTATAAATGGTAAATGGACTGTACTTGTATAGAGCTTTTCTCGTCTTCCGACCACTCAAAGCACTTGAACACTAGATGTCATCATTCACATCCATTCATACAGTGATGACAGGGGCTACCTGCCCATCAGGACTCTAACTAACATTGACACACATTCATAGACCTGCGGGAGCTATTTGGGGTTAAGTGTCTTGCCCAAGGACACATCGACATGGACTAGCGGAGCCAGAGATCAAAACCCCGATCCTCTGATTGAAGGACGACCCTGCTCTACAGTCACAGTCGCCCCAACCATTTTGTATAACCAAATAGAAAGAATAAAAAACAGCCAGTCATGTTTCTTTCACAACAACACCAAATGTGTTGTTATTAATGGCTTATAACTGATCTATAAAGCATTAGTATGTTATGTAATAACTATTGATTCATTTTTAAACCCTTAGTAACGGGTGACTTTTTAGGAAGTGGAACAGAAAAATGTAGAAGAAAGGTCATTCTTTCCACCTTTATATTTAAGCGGACTCTTTCACTGCCTATTTCCAGTTTCATAGCAGGAAAAACTATTTATTTGTATTTCTTGCACAGATCATTTTATTTCCATTTTTAGAACATGGTGCATATTTCTGAAAATCTCTTGATCCATCTTGATCCAGTGTGGATCTCCTTATTGTGGCGCTGAAAACTTTAAAAAGAGATGCAATGTCAACTTTAAAAATGTACATTGTGGACTTAAGTGTATGGGGAGCCCTCCTGAGCCCTCCACCTCCTCCAGTGTTTGATTTAAGAAAGTACACAACAAGCAACAAGACGCTCCATTGATTTGGCGCTGTGCGAAGCATCGGGCCTGAGCCGGCCCACTGCGCCACTCAGAACTCGCACTGTTTGTCTTACTCACTCTCTCTATATAATTCTTGGCAGTGTGACCAATGTTTTTTAAACTCTGGTGTTTTTATGTTTGCCCCCTTGAGCTTCCAGTAAACATGTTGCGTAAAACGGAGGGCTGCAGTCAGCTGGTTTACACTACCTCTGCAGGAGGAAGGGAGCGCCGTTTATTAAGATGAACAGCAGCTGTATTTGGGTCCACCCTTTTTCTTTCGAAGTGGCGGTGAGTGTTTAAGTTTGAGTGCATCCTTGTGTGGGCATACCTGTGTGTATGTTTGTACCTATCTCCTGTCCTCCCTCCTTTTGTCTCTGCTTTAGCTGGCCTCCATGGCTCCAGTCTGCCACCTACAAAGCTCTGTGACAGGACCAGGCTGTTGTGTTCCCCTCGCCTGTAGCATTAACCCCTCACCTTAAAGCTCTATATCCCTTTACACAACACTCCCAGAGATTGTTTCAACCCCTGTCATTTTGGAAACTATGTGACCCGCTGTAACTTCTAAACCAGCCACTTGACAAGCGGAAGTGCACACGGCTCGCAGATTTCCTGCAATTCTGCCATCTCAATCTCCCGCTGACATCAAATTGACTTAAAGACTCATGGAAACAGCAAGTAGCAGAGAATACAGGCACCAACACCAACAACTTCACATATGACCCATTGAGAATGCATGTTGGGGAGTGAATGAGTTAAACATGAACAGGTGGGAGGAAATGGCATTTAGCACAATGCTGTGCGCTAAGCTGTGTGTAAAGCTTTGTGAGAGTGTGTGTTGCGAGGTCACTGAGTTGCACAGATTGATCCTGGTGCTGTGATTGAAACCAGGTTCTGTTCCTGCCTGTCACATGTTTGGATACAAAAAGAGAATCTTATACCTCTGTGCAGACACACACACACACACACACACACCAACACCAACCCTTACCACCTCCCTCCCCTGGCTCTGTCCCTTCAGCTCTGTTAGATAGCCACTCTTAGCTCATCCAATTAAAGCTGTGTTCACAATCAGGAGCGTGGTGGATGTAAAGTGTCCGTGTCTCACCCACACAGCGTAACACCTCCGGGCTGAGTGTCGTACGAGGTGTCAGTGACAGACAGGCGGTGTGTGAGTACCACTGGTCACATACATTGTGCTGCCCATAAGCAGGTCCATACAAACACACAGGAAGAGAGAGTCTGGAGTTAGAAGACATTTGTCCTCTCCAATTGTCAATGCTGAGTGTGCAGATGTTACAGGCAGGCAGGCCAGAGCTTCCAAATGGCACAAACTGAAGATAGTGTTAGTTTCTCATCAACCAATAATGTTGACCCTTTATACCTCTGAGATGACCTCTGTGTACCTGCTCGTTATTTTACTGTATATAAGTTGACTCAGCATGAACAGAGCTTTCATGAGAGCCTGAAGCTCAATAACAGAGATGCTCAAGTCATTTTGGCAAGTCCTAGTCAAGTCTCAAGTCTCTTATGGTTGTAATAAGTGTTTTATCATCTGATCATCTGCTGCATGCTACACAGTGTTCACACACACACACACACACACACACACACACTGCACTGTGTTCACACACACACACACACACACTGCACAGTGTTCACACACACACTACACTGTGTTCACACACACACACACTGCACAGTGTTCACACACACACACACTACACTGTGTCCACGCACACACACACACACTACACTGTGTCCACACACACACACTGCACTGTGTCCACACACACACACACACACTACACTGTGTCCACACACACACACTGCACTGTGTCCACACACACACACACACACTACACTGTGTCCACACACACACACTACACTGTGTCCACGCACACACACACACACTACACTGTGTCCACACACACACACTGCACTGTGTCCACACACACACACTACACTGTGTCCACACAGACACACTGCACTGTGTTCACACACACACACACACACACACACACACACACACACACACTACACTGTGTCCACACACACACACACACACACACTACACTGTGTCCACACACACACTGCACTGTGTTCACACACACACACACACACACACTACACTGTGTCCACACACACACACACACACACACTACACTGTGTCCACACACACACTGCACTGTGTTCACACACACACACACACACACACTACACTGTGTCCACACACACACTGCACTGCTCATTCACAGCAATAACGCTCTCACACACGCTCTCTCTCGACTGGACACTAACATTACACACTCAACCTACGTACTGAGTCATTACTGAAAAGAGTTTGCTTCTTGTACTACACATTTTATTTTTTAGTACAGTAAAACTATAGTATCATTAGGCCCGGAGACAATGCTGCAAGCAGCAATTCCAGGGGCCGAGGATTCGCCCCGCTCAGAACGGTGTGCCCCTAACGGCCACGCCACTTTTTAGTCATCCAGTCATTCTTTTTAGTCACTAAAAAGAAGAGGGATCAGCTGTCAGGCTTTTAACAGTTTAGACACCTTTATTTGGCAGAGAAAACAAAGACAGATGGTAAAATAATTTCCCAAACTGACAGTGGTAAGCAGCCATCACAGTTTACCGACTGGCTTTCTCGTTGAACTTTGACCCAGGATTATTGGTGACATTTAGAATGTGCTTACTCTCAGTTTTACCAGATAATCTGAATAAACCTGCCTGATCATCCGACTAGTCGTGTTTCTTTTTTCATGTGTTCTTTGCTCTGTTCACGTGTCTCAGCAGTAAATTTAGTGAGCATAAAGTTATCACAATGAATAGAAATTATGTTTTGACAACTAAAATAAAACCCCAGTTTAAGAAACTTACTTAAAAAAAAAAATCCCTCTTTCATTTCTCAGTAATCTGGAGGTAAAGCATACTGACCCACCCATCTCCCTCTGCTCCTCTTACAGTAAACCATGGTAAGTTCCCGAAGCAGGAGGACTCTTATGCGTTCGAGGAAGACAGCAGCAGTGAGAGTCTGTCTCCGGAGCAGCACCACAGTGATGAGTCGCAGGGCTCGGCCTGCCCTTCATCGGAGGTTGTCGGCAGTACGCCCTCCTCCTCCTCCTCACCTGTCCTAACCAGCCCACGACAGGTAAAAGACACCTCTCTCTCCTGACAGCGTGGAGGTCATCTCTGCTCTGTCAGACATTGTTGCACCTTCAGCAGTTGTTTCCACTGCGGTGCTTCTTTTGCCCTCTTGTGGTGACAGAGTGAACTACACCTCCATCCTCAGACTCAGAAGTCATCTCTGAATCAACAGCTGGAGTCATATAGCAGCTTGATGAATTAATCTGTTGACCAAATGAAGCATTTAGACATTCCCATCATCCTTAGAGCTTTTAGCTCAAAGCATCGCTGTGACTAAGTAGAGCGTCACAGAGCTGCTAACATGGCTGTAGACTCTTTAGTGTGACACTTCAATGAGTTGGTTACTGTTCTACCTGTAAAATGCAAACAATTGTGAAAGAACCACAGGTGGCATCTTCAAATGTCCTGTTTTGTCCACCCAGAGCTTCAGCACTCAAAGATATTCCATTTACAAATGTACATTTCTGTTAGAGTCGGTTAGAGTGGCTCTGAGTGGACACAGAGAGAACAATATACAGTGTGTTGTTTGGTTTGTGAACAGGGAGGTGCAACCAGAGACCCACCTGATCAAGGCCAGGATGAAGGCCTGTCTGGTGCCAACAACAGCCAGGCTTCTCCCCCAATACCTGTTCCTGCTATTGTCAAGGTCAGCATCATTTAATGAATTTACTTTCATCGTCCCTTTGCTTTTTGAGTTGGTGACTCTCATTGACTTTACACTTTTCATTTTAAATGCCTAATTAAGACCATCAGCTCATGCTCATTCTATCTCACCCTCCTTCCTCCGAACAGTCCAAGACTTCAGACAAGAACCGACAGAAGAAGCCCAAAGATGTGAAGCCGAAGGTGAAGAAGCTCAAGTACCACCAGTATATTCCTCCGGACCAGAAGGCCGAGAAGTCCCCTCCGCCCATGGACTCGGCCTACGCCCGACTCCTCCAGCAACAGCAGCTCTTCCTGCAGCTGCAGATCCTCAGCCAGCAGAAACACGCTCACACACACCCACAGTCGCAGCAGCACTCACACACACACACTCCACAGACACAGGCCCAGGCCCAGGCTCAGCAGCGGCAGCCCTCTTTCAGCTACCAGCCTCACCCAGCAACCCAAACCCAGAAGTGAGTCACATTAAATCATCTTTTACTCAAGGTCTCCTTACGAGCATTTCCTGGAGCTTTCAACCACATGATTTTACAGTCTTCATCATGGGACAGAGTTTGTTGTGTGAAACTACTGTTACTAAGGTCAAACATGAATTTCCACACATAAAATGCACACTTTGATCCCTTTTACCATTTTTGTTATAAAGATTGGAACAAATGGCCTCATTAATAGTTAATAAAATGAACTATTGCACTAAATTATTTTTGATATTTTAGTGTAATAGAAAGTTCTACCCATTACCCTTTATTAATGCCTTACTAATATGTATATCTGTATACTTATTGGCTTTGAAAGTAAGAAAGCTTCCATTATTAGTAAGTCATTAATAAAGGGTCATGAGTTTTTCACTTTCTTATGAGAGCCGTAACTTAGTCACTTGAAGTGCAAGACTAGCTGGTCTATAAAGCATTAGTAGAAGACGTATTATTAATACCATTCCTTATAATATAAGATCCATCTTTGATTGTCTGATTAGAAAGTGGTCCCAAGTTTTTACTGTTCCTTCCTTTACTCTACGATGTGACTAACCCACTTCAATTCTGCCACTAAAGAGGAGCCGGTGAGCAGCTGTCAGCCTGTAGCCCCAACGGTCCATCCAGCCAAGCCAACAGTAACTCCTCCTCCCCAGTCAAGAACACATACGCCAACCAAAGCAACATCTCACCGGTCCAACCTGGGCCCCTGCCGGCTAATCTGGATGACCTAAAAGTAGGTGACACAGAGTCAAATTAACATAAGAAAAATTGGCACGAGAAACACTAGAAGAGATGTTAACATGCCTGTGTTTGCTGTGTCAGGTATCAGAGCTCAGGCAGCACCTGCGTATTCGTGGCATGCCCGTCTCTGGCACCAAGACGGCCCTCATCGAGCGCCTCCGACCCTTCAAGGACTCAAACGCCGGCTCCTCGCCCTCTGGCTCCTCTGACATCACCACAGTGACCTTCCCTGTCACACCCACAGGATCCCTGTCCTCCTACCAGTCTCCGTCATCCTCCAGCGCCCTGTCCCAGGGAGGCTACTACCCTTACCCCAGCACCTCCTCCACCCCTCCTATCTCTCCTGCCTCCTCCGAGCTGTCCCTCAGCGGCTCCCTCCCCGACAGCTTCAGCGACGTGCCCATGTCCTCGCCGACGCAGTTCGCCCTGCAGCCATCTCCGGCCCAGCTCGGCATGGAGGACGGCCTGTGCGGGGGAGGCCCGAGGGCGGGGGAGGGGGGAGGTGTGGATGGCGAGGAAGCTGAAAAAGATAAGATGCTGGTGGAAAAGCAGAAGGTAATTGAGGAGCTGACGTGGAAGTTGCACCAGGAGCAGAGACAGGTGAGTAAATAGCTGTGTATCAGTCTACAGTAGAGGTTCAAGTCAACATTAAATCTGAAATAATATGAAGGACATATGTAAAAGAATCAGCGGGGGCAACAACAGATGTTTTTTTCAAAGCTTTATTTTCAATTAAATAATGTGTTACGCTATACAGCGTATTTACAGGGACATTTCACAACACATGTATTTCAGTATTGACCAACACGTTTACATTTTTCCCCTCGCTTGCTAGGTTGAGGAGCTGAGGATGCAGCTCCACAAGAGGAAACGCTGCTATGGAGCAACACAGGACACCGTCCCCCCTCCGTCTCACCCCTCCATGCACCACCAGCAGACTCCAGCCATGATGGGCCAGCACTTCTTTGGGGTGACTATCAAGCAGGAGCCCATGTCCTTGTCCTCCAGCTGCCCTCTGTCCTCTCCCAAACAGCTGAAGAGCTCTGCTGGCAGCTGCATGGAGGATATGGGACGCTGCAACAACCCCCTCTCCAATATAGGGGGCCCCGGAGGGCCACAATGTATGGACACTTCCTCTGGCAGCCCCTCCACAATGTCTGCTTTCCTCAGTCCACAGTGCTCGCCACAAGACTCCCCCATCGGAAAGCCTTCCAGTAGCTCCCAGCCTTCATCTCCCAACAACCCCTACTTGCTGTCACCTCCGCTGGGAAGAGACGGCTGCGGTCACCCCCACCCCCAGGCCAATAACAGAGCACGCAACATACAGGTATGATGTGTTCATGGACAGAAATTTGATTCTTATATGTTCTGTGGAGAAGTCAGTCAAGTTATCTAGAATAATACCAGGTGAAATAATACCAAGGTTAGAAATACAAATGTTGGTAATCTGACTGATTGTTACTTGGTTATTATTTTTTGATTTGCGTAAAGGAGTTTCTACAGCCATGCTGGCTCTGTGCGGCTGTATTTAGGTACAGCAGGTAGTGCTGACTCTCAATCTAAACCCATTTTATATACATGTGTATATATCACAAACATCTGCATAGTCGTGACTTAGCCTAACCGTATTAACGACACACACAGTCATGACTTTAGGTGCTAGGAAGGCACCTCTCTGTCTTCTGTTTCATAAGTATAATTAGGCCAAAACAAATGATGGTTACAATAAAATAATATTATCTCCACTGATTCTTCTGGAATATACGTAACGGGACAAATTCATCCATTTGTCCTGGGAAAAAGATGCCCAATACCACTTGTATTGTTTGGCATGTTATGTTGCCATCTTAGTTTAGTTCACTAATAACCTTCCCATCAGCCTCAGCTGTACTTATAGCTAATTAGCAAAGGTTAGCTAGCATGCTTGACTTTTTCAAGCATTTGGTCATAAATAAAGTATTGGGGAAATTAAGATTTTGACCAGGTGATGGCGCTAGAGGGGATGTATTTATCATTCATCCTGTGGAAAATAAGAATGTCAGTACCAAATATACCTGTATCTCTGATGTGGCGTTCATGTATATGATGATTTTACTTGTTTTCTAACATGTTACTTTTGTCTAACTACAGATGCAGCAGAAGAACGGTGGCCAGGCGGTGAACTGCTCTTATCCCTCTGACCAAAGAGGTCTTCAGGGAGTCTTTACCAACTCCACTGATTGTGGCCACAGTGGCTCAGCCAAGCCTGACAACCACAATATGCAACCAAAGGTAAACATTATGTCACTGTTAAGAACATTTGCAATGTTGTCATGTCCGTGTCATGTACTTCATCTGAATCACCTCACATTCACGTAAACGTTTTTTTTTTTTCTCTTTTCTATCCGTTTGTGATCTGTCTCTATGATTGTCTTTTTTTTAGGTGCATTGTCACTCTTGTCCTTCAGTTTTCATCACATATTCCTTCACATGTTGGTGACTTTTCCGTTACAAGAACACAACATCAACCATTTTCTTAAGATACAATGTTTAATGTGATGAGATTATTCCATCCCGGATTCATAGTTCTTTTTTCATTTTTAAAGTCTGCAATACACTCACATTTGGTAAGCTTCCCTATTCTAATTGGTGGGCTAATGTCACTTTTCACTATGTCTCATATAGATGTCAGTAGTGCCCTCTCCTCGGCATGTTGGCCAAAAGTGCCAGGTCTCTCCCCCTGCCTTCAGTAGCTCAGATTCAGATGCATCAGACTTAAGACAGCCCCCACGCTATGAGGATGCAGTCAAGCAGGTAAACTGAAATTCATGCTAAAATTCACTAGATATTGGCTGGCCAGAGATTTTATTTGACCTATCGGCGTCGCTCTAATTCCACTCTCCCTCCTGTCTTTTCTTTTTTGTCTCTCCAGTCCATCACCTGTATTGCACCTCTTTTATTCATCCATTCGCTTTGTTCACTGCACTAACTTTCCACCCTTTACCAAGTTTGAAGCAGATTGCTGTTTTAGTCGTACAAACGTTTTATGAAGGCAGATGTAACTCACTATGTATCTTGGTCACAATAATAAAAAAAAAAGAAAAGAAACTTGAGGAATCAAAAATTGTTTCTTAATGTTAAAGGTTTATTATTGGATCGTTAAGGCTACTAGATGGTAAATGGACTTGCATTTAGTATACAGCCCTTTTCTAGTTTCAGCGACTACTCAAAGTGTTTTACACTACAAGTCAACATTCACCCAATTATACAGAGGCTGCCATGCAAGGTGCCACCTGCTCATCAGGAGCTATTAACACACACACACACTGATCGCACAGCCATCAGGAGCAATGTGGGGTTCATATCTTGCCCAAGGACATTTCGTCGTGACCACAGCCGTTATGATTGGTGGACGACCGCTCTGACTCCTGAGCCACAGTGGCCCCACTAGCTTGATAGCTAACCTAGGAATGCTAACATTGAGGGTCACCAAAATGACAGAAAGTGGTACAGTGGTATCGAGGTATAGTAGTTTTGGAAAACGGTTTTGGTTTCATTTGTACGGTGTTTCAGATTATCGGTCTAGAAGAAGTCTTCACCGTAATACAATGGATGGAAATGGAATATTGTTTTTAGAGAAAGTGTCTCTCTTTTGGCCTTAGTTGTATCTCAACCAATAAACTGGTCTGTCTCCAAGAAAAGTTTGTATTACCAAAACTCCATTCTGTAAGTCTTTGTAGACTGCTTGAAAACTTGCATATTTTTCATGTAAAATCCTTTAAAATAATTGGATTACATTTTGAATTGTTAAAACATTGTTCAACTGATAAAAATAATCACTTTCTTATTACTGTTACAGCAACTGACCAGAAGTCAGCAGATGGACGAACTTTTGGATGTGCTCATAGAGAGTGGAGGTAAGGTTAAATTCCACAACAAATGGTAGCGTATCTAGGACTGTACATGCATAAGCAGGCTGGTTTTAAATCTACATGTAAAGAGCATTGGTTTGACATCACAGTGTTGCCCCACACATTGGTATGGGATCCCGGTGCCTGCTGTGACCCTCCCTCCTCTCCTCTTTCTCTTCAAGAGATGCCAGCTAACGCCAGAGAAGAGAGGGAGAGGGCCTCTGTAACCAAAGTTGTGCCTCACATTACTGTGTCCCCAGGGTGTCCCGGCCTCCTCATCCCTAGGTTCCACAGACACTACGAACACCTGTCCCCCACCCAGCTCCCTTACAACCACCCAGCCAATCACATCACCGAGAGCCACCTGGAGAATCTGCTGGGAAGTCCTATTGGCCGGGGAGGAGAGGTGGCTCTTCATAAAATGGCTGCCGAGGACGGGGGTCAGGAAGATGAAGGAAACAGAGACGGCGAGGTGTACGACAGCCCCCACAACCACCACCGCCAGCCTCACCATCCCCAACAGGACAAACTTCTGACCAACAGAGATCTGATGGACACCCCTCTGTCGCCCAACATCACCAAGGTGTCCGCCGTCTCCGAGGTGCAGGGGATGGTCAGCATGACTTTCAGCGAGACGCCGTGGGAGACGATGGAGTGGCTGGACCTGACGCCGCCCAGCTTGGCCACGGCCTTCAGTATTGCTCCTCCCAGTGGGCCCAGCATCTTCAACACAGAGTTCCTGGATGTCACAGACATTAACTTGAACTCTGCCATGGACCTTCACCTGGAGCACTGGTGAAACCAACGCCGCGACATGCTAGCCATCAATCACAAGACACCAGCTTACAAGTAGCTGTACGGAGCGCTGATATCAGCTATAGCCATGCCAAAGAACTATTGACTTCTACCTTAACAGCTTCAGTCCAAGTGCCACACTGTGCCTCTTGTTGTAATACAGTGGGATGTGACATTAAGTAGTCCATTAGCCTACATTCAAAGATTGACGGCTTAGTTGAACTACAGAATTATATATTGACTTATTCCCTCCACTTCAGAGAAAGGAGATAGGTTCTGGTGTTGCCATCGTACCCAGAATCCAAAGACTAGGTCCTTTTTGGACAAGGATGCGCACAACTGCCACATAAGTATGAGAGTGAAGGGTGAAATGAAGGCTTTCCTAGGTAATGGATTACATGATTACAGTGCTTTATACCAACACGTCATGCAATATCAGTGTTACGCTTCCTAGACTTGAAGACACATTTGTATATTTTCTGAGTCTATGTTTGTATTACTGGAAAAAAAAGAAAGGAATTACAAGTTGAATAGGATTGCTTGGTACGGCCATTTTGTAAATATCTTAACTATCTGTACTGACAGAGACAAGTCTGCATATTTTGTCAGTGGTGTGGGAGAAGACACAAACCACAAATTATGTAATCAGTTCATCAACTGATGTAAATATGTCAACATTATCTCACTGTGCACCTCTAGCTGAAAACACATTTGTCACAGTTTGAGCTTACAATATGTGTGTAGAAACGGTTGGCATTCCTTTTGAAGGACCTTTTTTTAAACAAGATTCTTTTCACTATTTGGCGTGTTGAACCACAGAATGACATTAAGAAAAGAAATGAATGTCTTTGGTCTTATCGGTTTAGATCGGCAGACACAATGTGCCTTATTTGCAGCAGCTTTTTTTTTTTTAAACAATTTTTATTCCAGTTTCCCCTTTACAATGTATAAGCCCACTGTATGTGCTATTAACTAAAAGCTGTTGAGAGATATTAATATAGACAAATCCAACATCAGTTTTTCAGACAAATGTTAAAAAAATTAAATGAAAAATGTGTTCTTAATAAGTAGCTTTTTGTCCTCACAAATCCCACTCTTTCTATTCCCAGGCCACAGTTATTTATTTTGTGTTTTTATATTTATACTTTATCCTGTATTTATACTGACATTCCTTTCTCATAAATTGGGGCTCTTTGATTTAATGGGAAAACTCCAGTGCTGCCATTATGACCATGAACATTTCTTAGTATATCAATTATCTTACAAATGTGATACAAAGTGAAGGAACCACTTCCAAAAGCCATGCTTTCTTAAATCACCTTTCTTTAAAGAATCCTACTAAGTGGACATGCCTATGTCTATTATTAGCACTTGTGAATAGGAAAATGTAATATATTCAGATCCTTACTGTGAACACTGCATATTAACACAGCATAACCGTGTAGCAGAGACAGCTTATACACACAGTAGTTTCACTAATGAGGATTTCACTCACAAGATCTCAAAGGTTTGTACTTTTGGTCTGTAAATGTCCTTTCCTGTGACATGTAAAAACTTTAAGGAAGGCGTTGAGAAGATGAAGATTTTCAAATGTCAAACTTATACATTTCCAACACATTTCTGTTGCCTGTAGACGTGGGTCTCACTGCGTGTTCTGTTTGACCAAATCTGTTTTTTTTCCTGTTACTTATGAAGTGTTGCACTTGTTAAAGGGTTTCTATGGTTACATGTAGGCAATGAATGCCCATCTTGAATATATGACAAAGCTGATATTTTTCACTTCATGTCTTCCGTTATAAGAATATCTACCGGGCTTTTTTACCTGGTGGGGTTCATTTCATCATTTTCCCTAATCAGGAAACAAAATCACATCGGACAGAAGCTTCCATGTTGCTTGGCCACCGACTTGCTTTACTATTATAAAATGAAAAACAGTATTTGCCTGCATCCCTGTATACTACAGAAAGAAGAGCAATAAACCTATCACAGCAAAATCATTTCTGCATTTCCTCTTTTATTCATGTCTAATTCACAAGAAGCACACAATACAGGTTTTCAATATTTTCCATGGGAAGTTTGTTTGTAACCCTCGATAAAGATACAATATAATATTCATTTCCCTTAATATCATATAATCTAATATGAACATCCTAGTAAATTGCAATTTACACAACATGTACCCTGGAGATTCATATTCACCAGTGGTAAGTTAGCTTCCTGGAGATGTATCCCATAATAAACAACAGATCTGGACTCTGTTTGCAGTAACGGCTCCGCCTGTCGTGTGAAATGGACCTGTGGGTTATCTCACCATTTCACATTACAGATAGAACAGCAGAGAATAGAGCCGACAGAATCCTCCATTTCATCTACAGAGAGAAACACATCTGGTCTACACTGCACCTCCACCAGGTTGGCTGTAATGGTTTACCGCCTGAATAAGCCTCAAGTATTCAACAAGTCTGTTTTTGTTTTTTAACGAATGACCCCAGACTCCCTAACACATCTCCATGATGGTGGCCATCTTCCAACATGGCTGACATCTGTAGCGGCCTATGGCGTAGAATTCTCTTTTAAAATGTCACGGGAAACTCATCAGTTTAGAATCATACTAGCACGAGTCAGCCTCTGAAAACAGGCACTTTGTCATGTCTGAGAAAATAGCCTGATGTCATCAGGATTATTCATTTTGAAGCTTGATCCACATGAATGACCAAAAATCAGGACACATCAGCCTTTGCTGCATCAATTTTGACCCTTTTTTAAAATCCGTCTCTCGCTAGACTCCTAACTTTATGAAAGTACTACGCTAAAATTGCTCTTTAAGTAAGACAATTCCTTTAATGTAGTGAAGCTAAATGTAATAAGGTGGGTAAAGAGCCAAACATAGTAATGTTGATCAAAACATGTATTGTTTCACATGAAACTTGACGAGTAACAATAATAGTAATACATCCATCTGACCATCATCAAGTCACGGTCTACCTCTTGCCTGGCTGATGTTGCATAGAATTACTTTACATTTTTAGCATTTGCTAGGTTAAAAGAAAAGTCTGGCAATATTCAATCATACATTTATGGGATTTGTCGACAAAGAAGATAACATAAATATTGCCATCCTTATCCGTTAAAGTAATTCATTACATTACAAGTCTCTACAGTGTCCCAGTTTTGAAGGGCCACCATCCATACAAACAGTTTGGTTACGTAGCCAACTCTAACTTCCACTCTCCTGGTAGACGTGGCTCTCTGCGTGGATCTGAACCTGGATCTCCATAGTCTCTAGATGCGGCCTCCCCTCCATCTGTCCTGGCACGGTAAACTGTAGTAGATCAGCCCCGGTGGAGAAAAACTGGTGAGGGAACGCATTCTGGGCTACGGAGATGCATCCTTAGTGAAATACGTTTGGCGTGGGAAACATTCTATTATCAGTGCAAGCCAGAGAGACATGCTGAGTCCAGGGTGACCTGAAGGGTCAAAGCGACAGGAGAGGAGAGATCTTCCTCCTCTCCTGTCAGTTGTGTGGTGCGTACAGAAGTGGACATTTTGTCATTTAGCAGCATCTAAAGGTGTCATTGTTCTCGACAGGACACACGTGCCAGGACTTTTAAAAATGTAGTCACTACTGTCTGCCTCTATGGCAGCATGGTGGATCTGTGATCAGTGTGGATGAGTAGTTTAACTGTACAGTGCTAAGGCAGGCTGCTGAGGAGCATTAGGACTCACTGTCAAACTGAAACATACAGACACACTTTCATTCTGCACCCAGACCTCCTTACTGTCTGATTTGAACGAGCCTCAACTGTCAAGCAGAACGTGCCAGGAACAGCAGATTAGAATGCACCATATACATACACATTAACATCAGTGGACAGGATGTCCTCAAGCAACTCTACATCAGGACATGACGCAATGAACTAGCCCCAGTTTGAGCATCTTATTATGTTTGAGTGACAGAGCTAAACAACCGTTAATGTGAAAGAGAAACCACCTCTGAAAAACCAGATATCATGATTTATTTATTTTGATTATATATAAAATAATATATAGTTGATCCAGATGGACAGAAGAGGGTTAAAAAAAATGTTCAGCATTCCTGCTTTATTGGATGACAGCTTGGAGAGAGAGCAAGAGAGACAGAGAACAGAGTTTAAGCAATTCTGCAAAAAACATCAGAACTGTGAGAAGTTGTGTTGAATGATCTTCTGGGTTTAGGGATTTCTCTTTGACGCTGAGCTCTGTGACTGAAACGTGATGATAACACATGAAAGGTACAAACTGTGGCCATCAGATGTGATCATGTGTCAGGACACACTCACAGATTGCATATTGAAGAATCAGACAGAAGTAAAGCCACGCTACCGAATCCATGAGCTCTCCAGAGAGAAACACTATTGCATACTTATTCATTTACCATGAGAGAAGGTGCCCACACCAAACTGTGTGTGTGTGTGTTTGGACTGCAGGTCGATCAGCATACATCTGTACAGGTCAACAGTTCAGAAGTAAACACACATATGCATACATACAGTCCACGGTGTACAATCCAATTGGTGGCTAATTTCATGAGTGTCCCTGTTCTACATTCTATTTGGTAGACTGTGTATATAGTGTATGTTTGACATTGACTTGTTGGGAGGTGGAGGTTTGCTTACATTTATCATCTTATTGCACCGGGCAATGTGGAATTAGTTCCTTTGTTCTTTGGAACATGTGAATGAACAGGTGATCCTACATAACTCTTTGATGTCAAGCATTGCATCACAAAGCCAAGTGTCCCACCCACTGCATGGTGGGTAAGCCTCCTCCCCCCCCCCCCCCCAGCCTGACTCCATCAGTCCACGTACATAGGAGAGATGGGAGAGGTGGGGAACTGATCCAGGATGCGACATACGTAACTGGCGACGTCCACGAAATGCTCTTCATACATCAGAATGAAGGGACGTTTCTAGAGGAAGGACACAGTGAGCTTCAGGCTGATGTGAGACACAGAGGAGCTTTTTGGTTTCATAAAAAGATCTGAGGGCTAATTATGTGTTGAACTAGTTGCCTGGGATACATAACGCTACATATATTTGACATAAACACAAATTATAGAGGCAGCAAAAAGATAGAAATGGGAGAATATTTTGCTTATTTTTAAAGCTGCATTGATTTAAAAAAAATAAAATAAAAAACAACGGGAAAGCAAAAACAATGAGCTAACCTCTCTAATATTAGTCAGTCACATTATTGAATTTGTCATTTGATCCATTGTTTGCATAAAACTATTTAGTTAGTGCTGCTTTAAAGGTTCAAAAGTCTGGTTCAGGAATTGAGGAATTGATTTCTTGGCCAAATGTAATTTAGCTGAAAAATACAGAATGTTTCATTAAAGTGAACTATACCCAAATGATAGTATGTCCCCTGTCTATCCCATGGTTACAGTGTGTCAATAGTCTCCTTTAACTCATAACTTGCATGGTATAAAATGCAGGAAACTGTCTAACATCTCCACAGTACACTCACTATCAAATCTATCCACAGTTCAGAACCAGCACCACTACCACTAATTACACATGCTCTTGATCTGAAGTACTGATTTGTGAGACGGGTGTAAAAACTAAAGAACAGTCCAAGAACTTACCAGAAGCTCCTTGTACTTTGGCCGTTTTGATTCGTCCTTCGTAAGGCTGGACAGAGGGAGAAGAATCTCCATCAGCATAGGGATACAAGTGTTCAGTGGCAGACTCTGCTCCATTATGGACCCTTAAAACTGCTTTACATTG